>NC_141689.1:856470438-856999313 GCF_964263255.1 Lissotriton vulgaris | reverse complement strand
TACTGTTAAAGGTGCAGAAACCCGTATGTGAATTGAGAACCCAAAGTACATGAAACTGGGTTGCAACAATGTTGGCAAGCAATGATGCACAATAGTATTTGCAAAAGTCACATCTGAAGTGCATGAAACACGTATGCAAACTAATATCAAGCTCCTGTCCTATAAGAAACATAACATTTTGCATTTATCGTTGAGTCCTTTGGGAATCAAGGTATCTAGATACTTAATCCAAAAAGCTTCCCTACGCGCTAATTGTGTGTGTGTATCCTTGCATGTCAGTGTGGTTATCCTCTCTAACACAGTGAAACGTAATTGTGGAATACAATGTTGCACCTTTAACCAATGAGCTGCTAAACAGAAGTTCTTATTTTGTGTTCTAATCATGCTTTTGTGCATAGATTACAGCGTCTCTGTTGCAATCTGAGGAGTGCTTTAATCCAATCTTCTTGCCTGTGTGTGGATGCAGGAATCTATTTATATGACATTTCCACAATGACTGCAGTTTCAACACTTTTTAATTCCAGTGTGAGTGCGTTGTTCCAGATGAGTTTTAGGCTTCAAAATTTCCCTGATGTGCTTGGATCAAATATGTGCGAGTAAGGGTTTAGATGTGAATACTGTTTTAAAGTCAAATTCTTGTTCCAAGACTTCTCATCTGCGTGAGATGATGTTTTTTATCTTAGAAGCTTGATGAGAAAATTTGAACAGAAAAACCTCTCTTTGGTTTTTAGATCGTGGCGTCGATAGTAGTAAATCTTTACGAGATGTGAGTGTTACCCGATTCTTAGCAGAATCCAGTACCTCCCGAGGGTATCCACATTGCATATATATATATCATATTGCTCATCAATCAATTGATCCGCCTGTTGTTGATTAGATGAAATTCTTTTTATTCTGATGAACTGAGATACTAGTAAGTGTTTTTTCAATGCTGGGGGATAGAAACTTAAGAAGTGTAAAGCATTGTTTCACTCTGTGGGTTTTTTGTAGACAGATGTTTGAAAACACATTTCCGCATTCTTAATCTGGATATCCAAAACTTTGATGGTGTTCTGATGTATTTGGTGTGTAAATTGAATTTGTGGATTCTGTTGATTCAGTGTCTTGATGTTGTCTTCTAATGTCTGAAAAGGGGGTGGTGATGAACAGAGTGTCTGAATTAAGCAGACCACTCTTACCCAGTCCAAAGATCAGGGCTTGATCCATCACCGTTATTTATCTCACTGCACCATCCCAGTTCAGAACCTGGCTATATGCAAATCAGTCTGTGCCTGGCCCAGTGCATCATGGGACCAGGGCAGACTAAACTACCAAGCCAATTCTTCACCAGAAAGGAGACAAGCTACCGGGGACCGGTTTCTGGCATTTCAGCCTTCTTCGTCCCTTGCTCACTGCACCATCAGGATTCAAGCAAGCCAGGCCGAAGACGGCTGTAATGCCAGAAACCGGTCCCCGGAAGCTTGTTTCCTTTCCAGTATAAGAATTGGCTTGGTAGTTTGGTCTGCCCTGTTCCCATGATGCACTGGGCCAGGGACAGACTAATTTGCATGTAGCCAGGTTCTGAGCTGGGATGGTGCAGTGAGCTAAAAAACGGTGATGGATCAAGCCCTGATCTGTTGACTGGGTAGGAGTGTTCTGCTTAATTCAGAGACTCTGTCCATCACCACCCCCTTTTCTGAATCGTTTTGTCCACCATAAGCGTGGAAGGGTATGCTCAGATGTGAGTCCCTTGCTCACTGCACCATCAGGATTCAAGCAAGCCAGGCCGAAGACGGCTGTAATGCCAGAAACCGGTCCCCGGAAGCTTGTTTCCTTTCCAGTATAAGAATTGGCTTGGTAGTTTGGTCTGCCCTGTTCCCATGATGCACTGGGCCAGGGGCAGACTAATTTGCATGTAGCCAGGTTCTGAGCTGGGATGGTGCAGTGAGCTAAAAAACGGTGATGGATCAAGCCCTGATCTGTTGACTGGGTAGGAGTGTTCTGCTTAATTCAGAGACTCTGTCCATCACCACCCCCTTTTCTGAATCGTTTTGTCCACCATAAGCGTGGAAGGGTATGCTCAGATGTGAGTCCCTTGCTCACTGCACCATCAGGATTCAAGCAAGCCAGGCCGAAGACGGCTGTAATGCCAGAAACCGGTCCCCGGAAGCTTGTTTCTTTTCCAGTATAAGAATTGGCTTGGTAGTTTGGTCTGCCCTGTTCCCATGATGCACTGGGCCAGGGACAGACTAATTTGCATGTAGCCAGGTTCTGAGCTGGGATGGTGCACTGAGCTAAAAAACGGTGATGGATCAAGCCCTGATCTGTTGACTGGGTAGGAGTGTTCTGCTTAATTCAGAGACTCTGTCCATCACCACCCCCTTTTCTGAATCGTTTTGTCCACCATAAGCGTGGAAGGGTATGCTCAGATGTGAGTCCCTTGCTCACTGCACCATCAGGATTCAAGCAAGCCAGGCCGAAGACGGCTGTAATGCCAGAAACCGGTCCCCGGAAGCTTGTTTCCTTTCCAGTATAAGAATTGGCTTGGTAGTTTGGTCTGCCCTGTTCCCATGATGCACTGGGCCAGGGACAGACTAATTTGCATGTAGCCAGGTTCTGAGCTGGGATGGTGCAGTGAGCTAAAAAACGGTGATGGATCAAGCCCTGATCTGTTGACTGGGTAGGATTGTTCTGCTTAATTCAGAGACTCTGTCCATCACCACCCCCTTTTCTGAATCGTTTTGTCCACCATAAGCGTGGAAGGGTATGCTCAGATGTGAGTCCCTTGCTCACTGCACCATCAGGATTCAAGCAAGCCAGGCCGAAGATGGCTGTAATGCCAGAAACCGGTCCCCGGAAGCTTGTTTCCTTTACAGTATAAGAATTGGCTTGGTAGTTTGGTCTGCCCTGTTCCCATGATGCACTGGGCCAGGGACAGACTAATTTGCATGTAGCCAGGTTCTGAGCTGGGATGGTGCAGTGAGCTAAAAAACGGTGATGGATCAAGCCCTGATCTGTTGACTGGGTAGGAGTGTTCTGCTTAATTCAGAGACTCTGTCCATCACCACCCCCTTTTCTGAATCGTTTTGTCCACCATAAGCGTGGAAGGGTATGCTCAGATGTGAGTCCCTTGCTCACTGCACCATCAGGATTCAAGCAAGCCAGGCCGAAGACGGCTGTAATGCCAGAAACCGGTCCCCTGAAGCTTGTTTCCTTTCCAGTATAAGAATTGGCTTGGTAGTTTGGTCTGCCCTGTTCCCATGATGCACTGGGCCAGGGACAGACTAATTTGCATGTAGCCAGGTTCTGAGCTGGGATGGTGCAGTGAGCTAAAAAACGGTGATGGATCAAGCCCTGATCTGTTGACTGGGTAGGAGTGTTCTGCTTAATTCAGAGACTCTGTCCATCACCACCCCCTTTTCTGAATCGTCTTCTAATGTCTGTCGGTCAACACTCCAGATGACCAAAATGTCATCTATATATCTCATGTAGGTAAAAAGATTCCTCATCCAATTTTCTTTGCTAACAATGGGGGCCGATTAGAATTGCGGTGATTCCGCATCCTCCAGGCCGGCGGAAGCCACCGCCGGCCCGGAAGATGCGGAATCACCGCAGCAGTGCCTTTAAAGACCCCCCACCAGATTAGGATGGCTGGGGGGTCATCGGCGGACGGGAAAACCGTCCACCGCTTTTCCGCTGCGGTCGCCTTCCGACCGTGGCGGAAAAGCTCTAATATGGTGGCGGTGTCTATCAGACACCGCCAGCCATATTAGGTTGGGGAAGGAAACATGCTTTTCCACAGCGGATTTTTTGCAGTGGAAAAGCATGTGGTTTTTTTAGTTTGGGGGCCCGTTGCGGGCCCTCGGTGTGTCAGGGGGTGGGGGCTGCACATGGGGGGTACCTTTGGTACCCCCTTGCATTTACATGCACAAAGCGGCAGGCACCGTGCGGTGCCTGCCGCTTTGTGCATGTAAATGCAATACATGCATTTTTAACCTTGCGGCGGATGCTGCTTCAAGCAGCACCCGCCGCAAGGTTAAAGATACAGGATGTGACCGCCAGGGTGGCGGTCATATCCTAATTGGCATGGAGGGACCACCGCTGCCCCTGCGAACGGTCCCTCTACCTCGGGGGTGGCGGACGGACGGATGTCCGTCCGCCATCCTACTGACCCCCAAAATGTTTATGTTCAAAGAATGCCATAACAATATTTGCATACGCGGGCGCCTCAGGAAAACCCATTGATGTCCCTGTCCTCTGCAAAAAGAAATTCTCTTTCCAAACGAAGTAGCTGTGAAACAGACTAAATTACAGTAATTCCAGTAGAAAAACGTTATCAATGCCTTCTTGTTCACTGTTAAGGAGAATCCACTCTACCGCCTCCATCATTCCTTCGCCATGAGGTATTGACGTATACAATGCCACTACATCTATGGGGCATAACCATGTGTCCTTAGTAATATCTTTTTGGATGTTTTTCGATTTGAGAAGACAGTCAGTCGTGTCTTTCACATACAATCTCCAAGAGTGGACTAAAGGTTGGAAGTGAAAATTCAAGAATCTACCAATCGGTTCATGTAGCGAACCACATCCTGCCATGATGGGTCGAAACAGTGGATCATAGGCATCCTTGTGCATCTTTGGTAACGTGTATATGTGTGGTTGTTGAGGGAATTCAGAAAAAATAAATTTACGTGTTATGTCATTAATCCAACCCATTTCAGCTGCTGTATCCAATAGGGTAGATAGGGCCGACATGAATTGCTTTGTGGGATCTGATTTGAAGCAAGACCTTGTTGTAATGGACAGAACATTTTATGAAAGGTAGGTTGATGAGCATGTATTTAATGAAGACACCTATATTTGCTGAGAGCTCTTACTTCATCTGGTGTTTTAGCTGAGCTGAGTGGAACCTGGAACACTTTCTTCTTACTGAGGAACGTTAATTCAATAGTCTGCTGGTGTTAAAATGGGTGGGCATAAAGAACCTAAAAAACAAATGTAAGGAATCAAGGGCTTACTTACCAGTCTGGACACGATAAACAGCAGGGATACAAAAGGATCTTCAAATTTAATTGGAACCTACTTGGTACGAGACAGCCAAGTATATAGTAGCATGTAAGTTTTAGGCAGTGCTTAGTTTGTAAAACAAAAAAAGGCCAGGGCCCTCGTTAGTAGGCCACTGCAGCTTGTACCACTCATTGCCCCTTCCAGTGCTGCTAATGACAGTAGGCAATTGACACCCCGAGTGGGACGGGTATGCTCAGACATGGGTCCTGTGCTCTCCATGCCACTGGAATCAAGCTACCCTGGCCGAAGAGGGTTGAAACCCCAAAACCGGTCCTTGGATGCTTGTTTCCAGTCCAGGGAGAACCGGGCCTGGCAGTTCGGGCTGGACTGTTTCCATTGGGCGCAGGGTCAAAACTGATTTGCTCATGGCTGGGTCCAAAGTGAAATGGCAGGTGAGCTAAAAACTATGGATTTAGCAAATGATAGTATCAACACAACTACTAAATATCATACTATAAGCAAGACAATTCAGACTATTCCAAGCCCCCAAAGCTACAAGAACGGCTTGGGAGGCAGGTATTTGTTATTTTAAATGTAGGTTGAATTGATAAACAGCATTTGTGTTCAACACCCAATAAGACAAGCAGCATCACCATGTCACAGATTGCTATAAGTGTTGGTGTTAACAATGTGCCGATGCCCAGCACCAGAAACCACTGGCTTAAATTAAGGCCTTGTTTTTTGGAGCGCAACCCAGAAGTATGTACCAGAAGGAGTTACAAATGTGTATAATGCCTCTTGGAATGGCCAGGGAAGATTAATACTTACCAACTGAAAGTGTATTAGGTTGCAGAGGAATGGCTGGACTCTAAGGTCACAGAAACTGATTAATGGCTCCATTCTATTTGAGAAATTTGAATGTTATGTCATGTTATATTATGTTATGACGTATTTATAAAGCGCTCAGCTACTCGAAAAGCAGTTCTTATGGCAGGCAGTTGGTGACAGAAGTTGGAGGGCACTGTCTGGGGTATTTTGCCAATCAACCTCTCTGTGGATGCCATACAGTTGTCATTTGTCTTTTCTACACTAGCGATGAATACCGGGAAGTAACACACTCTAAGATACCATCACATCACCCTTCTGAATTGAAGGAGGTGGGTTGTGGAAAACTTTGAAACAGAAACAATGCGTAGATGATTCTTTGGCAGAGAGAGGTCGCCTTACTGGTGGTGTGACAGAGAGCAGGAGAAGAGTGGTGCAGGTCCTGGGGTCGCTGCTTGATATAGGAGTGGTCAAAGTAGTGCAAGAGTTGCGCACCACCTGAAATCTGAGGTTTGGAAATGCCCATTTTCGATTCAGAGAGAGAAGTAGCAGCTCCATTATTGGATGTCGGTCGAGAAAAAGAAGCAGCTGCCATGGGAGAAAGTATGCCATGTGTGGTTGATGTGCTGATATAATCATGCATATATACCAAACATGCCATTCAGGTATAAATGGAGAAGCATGTTGGCATTACGTATTCTTAGGCATTCAGGATTAACAGGTGAGGAGAATGGGAGGGAAAATGGTGCAGAACCTCAAAAAAGCAAGCAAGTGATATCACTGCAAATACAATTTTTAATATTTTAAAGGTTTGTGTCGGGCACATCCACACTTTGTGCCTACACCTATGCTGTGAAAAGTGAAAACTGTGACTCGCACACTGCACATCTAATATATAAGCCTGATCCGTTGCTTAGCACAATGGTGACAGGCACATCAAACATAGTGAACAACAATGCCAACCACACCGTATATCCAATAGACAAGCCTCCTTAACGCAACAGTGACCACACCAACAAAGTGTGAATAAGCTTTACCATTTATGGTGCAAGTGTTGTGATAGGCACACCCTGTTGGTAAGACTGCCCTGTGACAAAGTAATACAGTGGTAGTCTCAGAAGTGTGGCTCACTGGTTAGAGCGGCAGACCCTGATGCAGAGATCTAGGCCGAACCAGGGTTCAAATTCCTGCCTCGGCGGGTCTTGAGCTCAATTTCCCTGGACCTGATAAATCTCGCCTCGGTGCCTATTCTAATCATGGGTCCCACTCTGCAACTCTGTGCAATAGCTTGCTTAATCTCCACAACGGCCCCAACAGCGCTAGGATGCCTGGCTTCACCTTCGGGGTGCCCAGGAGTGGGCACTGCACTTCACAGGGAAAGGCCAGGAAGGGTTCCACAGCGGTATGTGTACCGCGCCATGAGACCCCTTCGGGGGTGATTTGTGCACTATATAAGCACTACATTTACATTTTTTTACCCATACCTTTCTTTATAAAAACTATGGTTCGACAAAGTATGACTGGTTAACATTAGAAGAGATCTGTGGGTGAAATGGGTATTTATATCAACATGTTCATGTTCTTTAGGTTTGGCAAGAGTTAACAGGAGATGCACATAAGTACTGAAATAAATATTGAAATCACTTGGCACTTTTTTTATGGCCTGATTATGAGTTTGGCGGATGGGATACTGCGTTACAAACATGATGGATATCCCGTCCGCCATATTTCAAGTTCCATACATAATGGAATTGTAATGCGACCAACAGGTTATCCGTCACATCCTACGTTTTTTAAAGCAGCATTACAATGTACATACTTACAATTTTGCATATTCATCTTGTGGGCTTTGAAGAATGGAGAACATGACCCTACCACCATTTTTCCAGAGACATACAGATGAACCATTCATTCACTGGGGAAAATTGAAATGTGTATATCTGAATTAATAGGTTCGTGGAACTTAGTTTTGGCGTGGAATGGAAGGGGTTTCTGCGTCTCTATTGCTTAGGGGCAGGAGCTTCTAGACAATTTGTTCAGAGCTGGATCAGGAAAAGGCAAGGTACTTAAATGAATGGAGATATTTTTGAAGACACTAGAGCTACGTTATTTGCCACATGCCAGCACCATCATGGAGAGGTACTACTTTGTAAAATGGACGCAAGAAGAGAAAAAAATGGTAGTTGAGTACCTAACAGCCTTACAGAATTGAGCAGCATTGTGCAAATTTAGTGCACTGGTTGACAAATGTATTAGAGATCAGTTTCATCTAACCTATAAACATGATCAAATCAAGAAGGAGCTATGACCCACCCTTCAGTGAAATAATTAGTATAGCAAAAAGAGAGGAACACATGCAGAACTGTGAGAAGGCTATCAAAAAGGAAGGAGTTAGCAATGAGTGTATCACAGCAGTTAGTAAGAACAAAGAGAAGGGTCACAAGAAGACTGAGCAAAGTGTGGACAAATAGGGAAAGTTCAAGGACAAATGTTTCAGATACGGCACTGTTGGCCATATGACTAATTTCACGGTAAGTCCAGCACTAAAGGCTGTGTGAAACAAATGTGGCAAATCTGGACAATTTATGAAGTGCTGCCAAAGAATGAGTGAAAATTTACAAAAATGAAAGTGAAGGAAATTTGTGATGAAGTAGTTGATATGCAAGGACAATAGAAATCCCTCAGAGGTGGTGGAAGTGGAAGGATGACAGAGAAGGATGATGTTTGACTCACCATCACTATAATTCCTGTGGCAGTTTACTAGAAGGAGTGTAGGGGTATTTTCATATTGTCAAAGATGGCTATATGTCTAGGTGGCTGTAGGAAACAAGTGATTAGAAATCTTGGGTTCTTACAAGCAGCTCTGGATTTTCAGAACAGATGCACAGTGGGGAAGGTTTACGTCTCCATTCGAGGGGATTGCATTATCAAATAACCCCATCATAAGAAATAAGGATTTTACCTTAATCCCAATATTGTGCAATGCGTATAATGGAATAAGTATGTTTGTGTGAGTTACAGGGTTGTGCTGGTTTTTAAAGTACCTTCCCTAAAGTATTCTGCAGGGATCTGGGCTGAAAGATGAAGCAATGCTAGCGGCATACAAAGTCAGAAGATTACCTCTGAGTGTGCTGGGTCCAGTGAGGAGGAAGTTGAAAAGGATCTGTAAGTCAGGAGTTATACTAACCATGGAGGCTTCAAAATAGGTCGCTCTCTTTGTGGTGGCAAAAAGGGCTCAGGTGAGATCAGATTGTGTGTGTAGCCTTAAGGGCTCTCTGATAGGAGGTGGATGTGGACAAGTCTCCCCTTACTCTGAATAACAGACATTTTCTCACTGCTAGGTGGGGCTTTCACAACGCTGGACTTAGCATTTGTCTACCAGCAGGTTGAATAACATAAGGACTCGCAAGATTTAACGTCCTTCATCCAGCAGCGGCTGGCAGCCCCTAAGAGTAGTGGGGCAGGTAAATGGGTGGTGGAGGAGTGCAATCATGCGTGGTCACTCAATCAATGAGCATTTGTATAGTGCAGCACTGTCACCCCTAGGGGTATCTGGGAGCTGTGGATGCGACTTCTCCGTCAACAGAAACAACCAGAAAGAGTTAAAATAAAGGTCAGAAATTAGAAGAAAGAGGAAAAATTGAGGTCAGAAACAAGCAGAATGAGGACAAATAACGGACCGAAACAAGTAGAAAGAGGAAAAATAAAGGTCAGAAACTAGCAGAATTAGGCAAACTAAAAACATAAAGGACATAAACAAGCAGAAAGTGGCAAAATAATGGGCAGAACAAGCAGAGAGAGTACTTACTCACTCCGCTAGCTCACCTCCTCTGGTTCTTTGCTTCAGTCCCTTGGCGCTGGAAGCTTGAAGCAGTTTAATTCTCTACACCAATTCAGACGCATCTCTGGTGTTGATGATATTGTTCAGGAGTATGAGAGCAGCCCCAGGATTGCCTGGAGCAGTCTGCCTCGATGTTCCTACAGGCACTAGGTGCCTGTGCCTGCTCTCCCCTCAGCTGTCTGAGACAGCTGGGTGGAGAGGTTTACACTGCACATGTCAGGCTGGCCTTCGCAAGACAACTGGCCAAAGTGACATGCCCTATGTAAACTGTTGGAGTGAGCACCACTCCCCTGCTGCCAGTCAGCAGCAGTGCCGCGCCCCAAACGCTGTCTCGGGCTGGGAAATGGGAAAAATAAAAAGATAATAAATTGAAATAATTGCCCTTTTAGTTTTCACCTTTGCTGCACTGGCAGCAGGGGGGTGACGTTCTTCTTCCATAAAGAAAGGGCCACCGCTGCCTTCTTCACGCCCTTACAAGTTTGTGAGAATACTGTTTGGCCTGGTGTCTGCAGCATCAGTTTCCCAGAGGGCAATGTCATTGATATTGGGAGATTTCAAGGATTTGAAGTATTACCAAGACAATGTTTTCATTTTTTAAAGCACATGTTGTGAGCACAATGGAAGGGCGAACAAGGTCCTGAAGTATTGGTCTAATACTTAAGGTGGATAATTGTTTTAGATTCCAGGAACTGAACAGTTTGGGTTACGTGGGGAGTATGTTGAAACATTGCGTGATTTGTAGTCTCCTAAAAATAAATAGGAAATGTCTTTTTTGGAGTTTTTTTCAAGTTTTACAGAAGGTTTATAGTAGAACTTGGAGAAAAAGCTCATAATTTGAGGATGCTTTTGAAAAAGAAGCGTGAATTGAAATGGTATGAAGATTGTGAGGCGAGGTTTCTGTTGGTCAAGGATTGTCTGAGTAAAGCCCTAAACGCACAGGCCATTAGACCAGGGCAAGAGCGTATTCTTAATACTGATGTCAATTCTAAGGAGTAAGTGCACTGTTAGCACACATGCAGAGATGAGTAAAAATTGTAAATGTAAATTGATACTTGTATAGCACACTACTCACCCGCAAGGGTCTCAAGGCGCTTGTACGAATACCGCTGTGGAACCCATCCTGGCTTTCCCTGTGAGGCGTCCACTCCTGGGCACCCCCAAGGTGGAGGCCAGGCATCCTTAGCGTTGTGGGGGCCGTTGTGGAGATTAAGCAAGCTATTGCCCAGAGTTGCAGAGTGGGACTCCATGATTGGAATGGCCACCGAGGCGAGAATTATCAGGTCCGTGGAATTTTGAGCCCAACGCCGAGGTGGGGAATTGAACCCTGGTCCCGGGCTAGACCTCTGCATCAGGGTCTGCCGCTCTAATCATTGAGCCACACTTCTCCACATGAAATACACCATTTCATTTGCCTCATGGATATTGAGTGGGGCATAGTTCAATTACTCTATAATTGACATGGAAGCACTGGCTCTAAACCTAGCTATACACAAATGTAAGATTTTTTCTGGGGAGAGAATTTTGCAGTGAGAATGGACCACAAGCCTTTGAAGGGAATTTTTGAGAAAAGAGGGTTGGCGAAGATGTCCACATTTATAAGAAAGTAGGTCTTTCGCTTGCAGAAATCTGCTTTTGCTGTTGAGTACATCCCATGTGCAAGAAATTGTCCGATGGACTGTCTGTCTCGGTTTACAAGCAGGAAATTTGGAATCAAGTCAGGAAGATTAGTTTCAGGAAAGTGTGCTTAAAGTTACTGGTGGTGTAATTTTGGAAGATTTGTGGAAGAAGTAGGTTTCCCAGGACGGGGTTCACATAGAAATGATTTAACCCCTGAAAGGGAGGTGTGACCTAATGGCCTAATGGGGAGGATATGTGACCTAACAGCCAGAGCTGCTGACTTTGGAACTGGGGAACCAGGTATTTGATGATCTGTCTGAATATTGATTTTAAATATTTTAAATGACTAATGCTTATATTTATGATTTGTATTTAATATGTTTCTAATTTTATGGCTTATACTGAATAAACATCATTGACTGACTGATCCGACCTTGAGTAATGTAATCTGGTAATCATGTAAAGCGCACTAATGCCCTTAGGCCAAGTTTACACTACATAACACTGCACAAAAAATGGAAAGTGATGCAGAAACTCAAAATGACATTGATACCATTCTGGAATATGATGGACGAGATTGCTGAAAAGGACAGGTTAGTTTACAGAGGGACAATGTTCATTCCTCTTAGTTTCCCAAGGAAGCAGCTTATTGATCTTACGCACCAGGGGCATTTGGGCACTGTGAATTTAGGGCCTGATTTAAAGCTTAGCGGGTGGCTTACTCCATCACAAACGTGATGGCTATCCAGTTCGCCAAATTACAAGTGCCCATAGAATATAACAGACTCAAAATACAGCGGATGGGATATCCTTCACATTTGTGACGGAGTATCCCGGTCTGACAAACTCTAAATAAGGCCCTAAGAAAGATTGAAATAAGACTTTTGGTGGGTGGAACTAACATAAGTAGCCTTACTTACTTCAAAAATCTCCTTATGCCTGTGACAGAGTGCCGGGAGCATGCAAAGAGTGAGACTTATACACCAGCCATGCACTGTTGTTAGCTTTAGAATGTCCCTTGGGAAGAAGCAGCTGGTGGGCACTTTGCCAGGAGAGGTTTTTGTTCTCGTATATTTTCATCATATGGATCCGTTTTCAAAGAGGCCAGAAGTGAAATGCGTGAAGGATGCGAATTCTGCTAGAATCAAGGAGTTCTTAAGTGAGGTTTGCCAGAGGGAGGGTTTCCCGTAAGATTAATATGGACAATGTAGTGCAATTTTTCTTTAAAGAGATTGAGATGGTGCACAAGAAAAGAGTGCTTTACCTTCCCGAGACCTATAACACAGAAGAGAGGTTCAACCGCTCAATAAAGGAAAGTATTCAAAGGGCAAGGGTGGATTGGAAGAAACATTTACTTGAAAGGACTGTGGCGTATCGGCTGGCTCCAAATCAAACTATGGGGATAACTCCTTACGAGCTATTTAACGGTAAGCAGTCCAGTTGAAAAATGAAGCCTGGTTGGATGGGGTGGAGACAAGAGAGTCTGAGACTGTGGTATCTTTCTATCTGCGTATCCATAGCTACACAAAGTACAGTCATTCTATAATACCTCATGAATATTCTAGAATGGGAGTTCAGTTACCTGTTTGACTTCTTGGTATTGGGATGTATCTACCTGTACCTGCTTGTCATTAAACTATATCTTCCACAATTACTCCTTAGGCAGTCATCATTACAGAGACCTCGAACAGAGAACGAGTGGAACAGGAGAGAGATGTTTTTCTTCAAAAAATGGTATAAGGAGAATTTTGAGGTAAGCAAGGTTACTCGTGAGAGTGTGGTCAAAGTAGGGGCCTGGGTGAAAGTCAAAGAGCCCACCGGTAGATAAAAATGATCAAATTTTTCCAAACCCTTGCAGGTTAACAAGATCTACAGAAATGTAGTGAAATCTTCAGATGGGAGAGTATGGAATTTGGGAGGAGTATCAGTGTGCCGGAAAGTAGAGCGGGTGAATGGTGCGAGTTTGTTGAACACAACACTTCATCGTGGGCAACTGGGAAGATGATGATGGTCATTTGAATCAAGTTGCAGGGTACTCTGGGAAAAGGGTTCAGTGTGAGTGAAAGGATTGAGAGTGAATGGCGCAGGGTCTGATGAACTCAACATTGCGTCAAAGGACAATGTGGAAAATGGTGATAGTAATTGGGCCTAGATGCAATGTCGTCTCGAAAGAGGGAAACGAGGCGAACTTCCTATTTGTAGAATCATAATATGGGGTAACCAACCTTCCACCAGGAGCAGAATGTATTTTCCTTTTGCTATAATATGGTTCATTTTCTTTTATCCATGTCATTTGTAGGACTGTTATCAATGTAATTCTGGGATGCCTACTCTTTCTTGGAGATAGTTTTCTGTTATGATGGAAGTGTATGTGGTGTCCTATTGCATATGCTGGGGCAGCTCTGTTCTAGGTGTGGATTAGCATGTGGAATACATATGTAGTTCTTGTAGCAAACGGTTGATGTCAGCATCGGTGGAAACTATGGCATGTTGCCAATAAACCTAAATACTGACAGGAAGCCCCCACATGGTTGTCATTTTTATTTTCTACATGAATACCGTGATCTGGTGTTTCAGTCAGCATGCTGGTAATGTTCAAAACAGCAACTAGGTTAATAAGCCTTGACAGAGCCAGCAGGTCTGGGCTTTTGCCTATGCCAATGCTTTACGCGGATGCTACACAGCTTTGGCAAAATGAAAAAAAAATGGTTATTGCTAATGCTGAACAGAATTGGCAAATAAATCCCTGTGTATACATGTGCAGGCATCATCATGCATGGCTACGCATCCAGCATGATGCTGCTGCCATTTATTTCTTTTTCATTTAACTTTTCAAGATGGCTTATGGGAGTGATGAACTTAAAAAACATAAAAAGTGTGTGAAAGTGCCATTTTTGGAAAGGCCCGCCAAAAAAAGAAGAAAAAAAATCACACACAACAGGGAGGGGTGGGGGGAGTAATATTTGCGCAGGCAGGAGAAAAAGGGGCGGAGACAGGTAATCACAGAGCAAGCACCCGAGAAGAGAGTGAGGGTTAAAAAAAAAGGTAACAAAAAGGTGAGTGGGATGGGGAGGGGAGAGACAGAGATGTGAGAGGGGAGTGGAAGACAAGCTGGGGGGGCAAGAAAAACATGCACTCCCATGAACTGCTAACAGGACAATTAAAAAGTAGCTCCCTAATGTGGAGCCAATCCATGGAATGATACAAGTCATCTAATGAAAAGGATTGTAAAGTAGCTATGGTCCGGGGAGGGGCCAACAAAAGGAGAGGAAGGAAATCCATCAAGTAAGAAACAAGAACATGAGAATGATATGGAACCGAAACAATGGTAAGCAATGGAGTAACCCAAAGCCCACTCTGAGTATTGGTATAGTACACAATATGAGTTCGACAACAATAGCTACAAGCTGTCTGTAGGCAGACCCAAATACTTACCTTCACAGTGGAAGTACAATCATTTTAACTGAATTCAATGGCAGAACGGTGGATAAAACAAGCTTCAAACTTCGTAGACCTCAGTAAAGTACAGACTCGTGCACTATCTCCACAACAGGTCTTTAGTAACTCCACAATAACTTTTAACCCAAATCCATGATTAGTTCCCATAGTATGAGCCCTCAGCTTAGTTAGTACAATTGCAAGCCCTGTATTTTTAAATGGCTGTTCGGTCGGGACGAACTCCTTGTACATTACTAATGCATACCTATTGTATACCTACAGAAATGTACAAACTGCCTAGGGCCTCTCCAACCTGAGTGACCTTTGTGTGGGCCCTCGACCTACTATGCTCACCAACAAAGGTTTCTCATGTTTATGTCACTTTAACCAGTTACGATTCCAGCCGCAAAATAAGGAGGCTATCTTTAGGAGGAACATCCATATGGAGAGAAAGATAAAAGCAGAAAAAAACGAGAATGCATTATAACTATTAAACGGCCCTAGGGTTTCCCAAGTTAAAAATAAAATAAAGCATATGGCCTTATTGGAAGGCAGGGTGAATCTAGAAATGATAACTCCAAGTATACTAGGCCAGCCTGGCCACTGTTACTCATCGGAGATCAGTGTAATTAATGAAAAATGGTACATGTTCCCGCACCAGCGCACTTCAATGAATTTTCGGGCAAATTGGCGCTCTCTTAGAAGTCAGCCTGGTGAGCACTATGCAGGCCTGTGTCTGGCTGTGCCTGAGTCGTAAACTTTCCTGTGCAGGAGGAGGCCATGGTAGTTTATATTACCCACTCTCTCTGCCAGCACTGACACATAGTAGTATCACTCCCGCCCCATACAACAGGCTCATTTCAGAAGTGTGTCTCATTACATCAGCATGGTTGCCTTTCTGTACTAGATAAAGTATCACTCAAATGGTCATTGAAATGTCACACACAAGCGCACTCAGAATATGGAAATGTCACACATAAGCAATCAGAAACCTTGGCGGCAATGACACACCACTCAAATGTGAATCAATGATGCAGCTCCCCAGCCCATGACCCAATCTGCCCTCCTTCACACGCGCCCACGTCTCTCCACCTAGTGTGCGACCCGGGCTCACCTGTCACGCTGACGCAGTCGACGGGCTGCGGTGACGCACTCCTGTCCCGGATTACAAAAGGCCTGTTGTAGTGGAGGCTGAAATACATTTTTACCAGCGGAGTCTTTCCTTTTCATGGTGGGGGCGTGGGCCGTGCTGGCTCTGCTGGTGCTGTTTCTCTCGGCTCATGGTGATGCGACGGGCGCCAGGTCTAGGTCGGGTACACTGTACAGCCCTATCATATTCCCCAGAACGACAATTCTTGCTTAGCCCGCTTTCACTCTGAGGGTGCTGGGTCAGGGATGTCTCTTCCGCTTGGTGACCGGCCTGCTCTGATGTGCTGTTGCGTTCCTTGTTTCTTAACCGACTCATTGATGACTTCTGTGGTGCCCCAACCTTTCCCCGCCTAGCAGCTGGCACCCTACAGCCCTTCCCACACCACCATGCCCCGAGGGGCCGTCTGCATTATGCACCCGCTCTGGAAGGAGTAAGCGCTGGCCTGTTTACTGCTCGGCCCTCGGTCATAATAGGCACTTAGGAATGCAGAGGTCTATGATGTCACAAAGGGGGACCGGGTAGAGATGCGAGTCCACATGCTTTATCCAATCAAACTCTTCAAAGGACCTCCAGCATATCATGGGAAGTGAATATATACTGTACCTTTTGGCTGCTAAGCTTTTGCCCGTACCCCCCCCCCCCCCCTTTCTGGTGCTAAGCCCTTTTTTGGATGTTTTTGGTAGTTTGTGCCTAAAACTTCAGAACCTTTTTCCACAAGAGGTATCTATGCCAAATTTGCGTCCTCTCTTTTCCAATACCTGTAGATTCCAATGGGAGGAATTGAGAAAATAGCAAAAATATGGATATGGTTTTTTAGGAAAAATAGAAAAAAAGTGCTGTGCAACAAAGCATTCGTTTTTTCTAAAAGTGTTATCAACGACAGGTTTGCTGTGCTTGGATGACCATCTTCAACTCTAAGATCACATCAGTGCTAACCATCTCTTGCACGACTACCAGTCTGGCTTCAGATCATGTTGCAGCATGGAGACCTCCACCTTACACATCATAGACAATGTTCTCTTGACAACAGATGAAGATGACCACTGCCTCCTGATTTGCTGGGCCTTTCAGCTGCCTTTAACACAGTGGACCATGTCGTAGATAGCTAGCTCGTGGTAAGTAATGTTTAATTAATTAAATTTATTTGTTATTAAGTTTTTTTGTGTTTTTTCTTTACAAAAGGGGGAAGTTGTGTAGTAGATATTTAGCTCGTGGTAAGTTATGTTTAATTAATTATATTCATAGCGTCTTAGATGTTCTTGTATTCTGTATGTGTCATGGCATTCAAATAGAATCGGTTGTGTGGGCATTATGATTTAACCTGCAACCTTGCTGGATGTTATCTGTGGCTTCTCTATTAAAGACATATTATTCAAATCCTAATTGGTGTCTCTACGCTGTTACTACAGACCACTTCACCCTCATATGAACCCTCAAGTCTCTAATGGCATCCACTGGTGATGGGCCTCCTCATACCTTTCCGCCCAACCCCACTTTATTCACATAGGTACCTCCAGGTCACAAAATTGAGTAATGAAAACTCTGTGCATACTTACATTTTTTTTGAATGATTGTTTACATATCTTAATGTTACATTACCAGTGCAACAGTATTTCCTACTTTTTTGTAATGTAATGTACGCATGTCTTACGCCGCGTGATATTTCACGCGGCGTGTGACCATTCTTATTAGGAGGCTCGGCTCGTGTAAAGACCACGAGCCGCAGCCCGTGCATTTAATTGTTATGTTATGAATGTGTTGTCGCCCGTGCATGGTCGGCTGAGATCTTCGGTTGGCCATTGTAACCGTTGGCTCTCCGATGACCAGACGCTCCGTGTACGGGTGGAGTTATCACTTTGGAATAAACTTCACTTATTTATTCAAATGAGCCTCCTGTTCCCTTCATCACATTTTGGCGACGATCGGGAAACTCCACCTTACCTATGCTGAATTCTGTTATATATTCGGCACCTCATCGTCAGCGTCTTCATCTAGTGTTTCCTGTTTAATAAGGAAGATCAACTTCGCAAGCCAGTCACGATTTTAATAGGCTATTGAAGGTCTGAGGCGTTCCTTCAATCACCTGGTTTGTTTTTCTCCCATTTCGTCAACAAACCTCGCCTATTGGTCGGTTGCAATCTGCTGCATGACACGGTTAATCTCATTGGATTTTCGTTACTTCCACTTCCTTGAGGTATCGTGTGAATTCACCAAATTCAGGACACAGCAAGGTATTGTTTATCATTGATATTTATTTTGCTAAGCGTATCTTCAACGATACGCACGTTGATTTTGGAAGCACATTGGTTAACTACCGCGTATCACTTCAGCGATACGCACGCTTTCAATCTGACTTATTTATTTATTGTGTTTTGTCTTTAACGATATGCTCGCATGTTTGTTTCACCTTCATTTGACTGCGTATCTCTGCAGCGATACGCACACTTTTAAAACTGGCATATTTATTGATCAATCACTACAGCGATACGCACGCTTTTAAAACTGGCATATTTATTGATCAATTTCTACAGCGATACGCACGCTTTTAAAACTGGCATATTTATTGATCAATTACTACTGCGATACACACGCTCTTCTAAATTTGTGTATTCATTATCATATCTACATATTTAATTACAGCGTTTTCTATTTAAAACGTTTGATTGCAATTTGTTGATATATTTGCTATGGTATTTATATTTTTTCATATATATATTCCTCAATTTATTTTCTAATTCATTTTGTTTACATTACATTTCTCCACTTCTTCTACTGTTATTTGGAACATGGCTAATAATCAATGGCACCAAATTACACAACCTCCACCTTTCTTGAGTAAACCAGGTACTCCTGACATCATATGGTCCGAGTGGTTTGGTTTATTTGAGAATCATTTGATCGCCATTGATGCTGCTGACTATTCTTCTCAAAAGAAATTCGCTATTCTTTTTGGTTGTTTAGGCCAGGCTGGTCAGCGAATTTTTAAAAGTATTGTTCCTATAGCTCCTCCTATTTCGCAAGATGAGAGTGGAGATAATCCTTGGAATGTATATATTGAAGCCATTGCTAGGCTTAAAAAACAATTCTGTGATGAACCTAACATCATGCTAGAGCGGCACAATTTTTATTCCAGGAAACAAAAGGAAGAAGAGAAGGTAGAAGAACACATTGCTGCTCTCAGAGTACTGGCTATTACTTGTAATTTTGAACCTTCTCCAGATAATTTCATAAGGGATCAATTTGTATTCAACTGCGTTTCTAGAAAGATTAAACAAAGAATCCTTGGATGTAAAAATCCATCTTTAACTGAAGTCATTGATCTTGCCCTTAGTATTGAACGCTCTACATTAACTAGTAAAGTAGTGATGGAACCATCGAAACAAGGAGTTAATGCAATAGATTATTATGACTCTGATCAAGAGGAAGCTGTTTGTTCTATTACTAATAAAAACAAAATCCAAGCCAATAAATCTTTTCAAAAGAAAAAGAACTTCTTCTGCTATAGATGCGGCTCAAAGGACCACATAGGAAATGCTCCGAACTGTCCTGCACTCAAGAAGCGTTGTTCTATCTGTAAGAAAATTGGCCATTTTCAAGGCGTTTGCAGATTTGCCAAGAAACCTCCTAATGTAAATGTTATTGATGTTGATGCATGTTCGGATTCTTTTAGGAACATTGTTGTAACCTTAGATTTCAATGGCGATGTTGACTCCATTAAGGGTCCTCTATGTTCCGCTATTATTGATAATGTCCATCTACAGGTTATGGCAGATTCAGGTTCCCCATTTACAATCCTTAGAGATTCAACTTTTTATGAAAAATGGGACAGAAGAATTGAGTTGATTGAATCTGATGTCATTCCAAGGGCATTTGGTGAGAAGGATATTAACATGCTGGGTTACTTTGAAGGATTGGTTCAATGTCTTGGGAGAGAAACAGTTACTAAGATTTATGTGGCCGAAAAAGGTAAAAACATTGTAGGCTGGAAAGATTTAGCCAAGATGGGTCTTTATTTAGTTCCTGGTGACGATGACCCCATCAAGGTAGGGAAGTTACCTAAATCCAAAACTGACCTTCCTATTGCTGTTGTAGAGAGTTCTAATGTAAATGCACAAGACATTGTGTCAGAATTTAAACCTGTTTTTAAGGAAATGGTGGGGAGTGTGAAAGGATTCGAACACAAGATAAGATTAATACCTGGAGCTCAGCCTATAGCAAATAAGGTTAGAGCGGTTCCATTGAGTGTCAGATCAGAGTTGAAAGAAATGTTGAATGATTTATGTTAACAAGGCATCATTACACCTGTCAATTCTTCTCAATGGGTCGCACCAATTGTAGTTGCCCATAAAAAGACAGGAGAAATTACATTATGTGCGGATTTACGCTCATTAAATAAGAACATAATCGTTGACTGTCACCCGCTTCCAAGAATCCATGAGCTTCTGGCAAACATAGGTGACGCAAGATGGTTTTCGCTGATCGATCTTAGGTCAGCGTACCATCAAGTTTCATTGGCTAAGGAGTCCCAAGAACTTACATCTTTTATCACTCCTTTTGGAGCTTTCAAATTCCTACGCCTTCCTTTTGGTTTAGCGTCCGCAGGTAGTGTTTTTAAGAAGCTGATGGATGTATTATTTCAAGGGATAGCAGGTGTGCAGGCATATCTTGATGATATTTTGATTTTTGCCAAAACTTTAGACGAACATAATATTATTGTCAGAAATGTTCTGTCAATTTTGATGTCCAGGAATATGACAGTTCGCAGTGATAAATGCAAATTTGCAGTGAACAAAATTGATTCAGGTTCCCCATTTACAATCCTTAGAGATTCAACTTTTTATGAAAAATGGGACAGAAGAATTGAGTTGATTGAATCTGATGTCAATCCAAGGGCATTTGGTGAGAAGGATATTAACATGCTGGGTTACTTTGAAGGATTGGTTCAATGTCTTGGGAGAGAAACAGTTACTAAGATTTATGTGGCCGAAAAAGGTAAAAACATTGTAGGCTGGAAAGATTTAGCCAAGATGGGTCTTTATTTAGTTCCTGGTGACGATGACCCCATCAAGGTAGGGAAGTTACCTAAATCCAAAACTGGAAATGTTGAATGATTTATGTAAACAAGGCATCATTACACCTGTCAATTCTTCTCAATGGGTCGCACCAATTGTAGTTGCCCATAAAAAGACAGGAGAAATTAGATTATGTGCGGATTTACGCTCATTAAATAAGAACATAATCGTTGACTGTCACCCGCTTCCAAGAATCCATGAGCTTCTGGCGAACATAGGTGACGCAAGATGGTTTTCGCTGATCGATCTTAGGTCAGCGTACCATCAAGTTTCATTGGCTAAGGAGTCCCAAGAACTTACATCTTTTATCACTCCTTTTGGAGCTTTCAAATTCCTACGCCTTCCTTTTGGTTTAGCGTCCGCAGGTAGTGTTTTTAAGAAGCTGATGGATGTATTATTTCAAGGGATAGCAGGTGTGCAGGCATATCTTGTTGATATTTTGATTTTTGCCAAAACTTTAGACGAACATAATAATATTCTCAGAAATGTTCTGTCAATTTTGATGTCCAGGAATATGACAGTTCGCAGTGATAAATGCAAATTTGCAGTGAACAAAATTGATTACTTGGGTCATACCGTCTCAGACCAAGGTATCACTCCCAAATTTTCGGTTATTAGAGCCATTGAGGATGAAAAACCCCTAAGCATGGGCGGAAAATCCGTTTCGCTCGCGGATTTTGCGGATTTTCGGTAAATTCGCAATCCGCGAGATTCGCGAATCTCCCGCAAAATCCGCAAATCCGCAAATCCGCGAGCAGCGGATTTCATGGCTTGCTCGCACTGTTCGCGTGAGTTCGCGGCTTCCCAGTACAACTTCGCGCCCCGCGAATAAGCGCAAAATTGCAGAAATACGATCTTAGCAAAACTGAAACTACTTACCAGATTCAAAAGTTCAGGCTCATCATTAGTAGCCATTTCCTGTAGTGCTTCCTGAGGGGCCCCTCCAGAGTTCAGTTGCCAGTTGCAACTATTATGTGACCCTGCTCTGAACCTCAGAATAGTTACACATATGCCACAAAGGTCCTGAATTACAGCTAAGGGAGACAAGCAGGAGCCAGGCTGGAAGTTCAAATCCATTAATCAGCCCCTAATTCATTATTGTCAGTTGGGGCAGGGCAGGTGTTGTAACTAATTTTGCAACAATGAAAGCACTTAGCAAGTGCAAAAGATCACTAATCAGGAAGCACTAAGGAAGCAGGTGCCAGCTAAAAAAATATTCTGTGACACATTAATCAGCCCCAAATTAATTCAGGTCACTTGAGGCAGGGAAGGTGTGCTTGCGTTGCCACAATAATGTACACTGCCTGGACAACCAGAGGGTGCTGTGATGAAACAGAGGGTGGCATGGGTGGGCCAGAGGGTGGCATGAGTAGTCAGAGAGTGGCAGTGGTGACAGAGAGTGGCAGTGATGAAGAAGAGTGTCCCAAACAGGCTGGACACGTAGAAACAACAAGTTCGCGAAACTTGCGACCCGACAGGTAAGTTCGCGTTTTGCGAAATTGTACAAAACCCTCGCGAACTGGCAGAAACCCGCGCGAACACAAAAAAAAAAAATCCGCTAATTCGCGAGAATTTGCGGATTTTGCGGATTGCGAGTTCGCAAATCCACAAAATTCGCGAACGCGAGATTCGCAAAATTCACCCATGCTTAAAAACCCCCTCCTGATAAAGACGCTTTGCGATCTTTCCTCGGATTAGCAGAATATTATGCTAGGTTTGTCCATTCATACTCACAACTAGTTGAACCTTTAAGACATCTTTTGAGGAAAGGGTCCAATTTTATTTGGACTGATGAGTTGAACAGGGTTTTTTGTGAAATTAAGAAAATGATTGTTTCTGCAAAGGCCATACATGCTTTTAGGGAGGATGCTATCTCTGTTATCACTGTAGATGCGAGTATTTCTGGACTAGGGGCGGTTCTTACACAGAAAGTTAATGGTCAAGAACAAACAGTCGTGTTTGCTCCTAGAGCTCTTAAAGATTTTGAACAAAGGTATAGCACAATAGAGAGGGAAGCCCTTGCTTGTGCATGGGCGGTTCACAAATTTAAAATGTATATTTGGGGAAGGAGATTCGAGTTGGTCACTGACCACAAACCCCTAATTTATATCTTTAATAAGTCCAACTCAGCTTCTATGTCAGCACGGCTTATGAGATTAGTTTCAAAATTGCAGGAATTTAACTTTACGGTTAAGCATATTGTAGGAGGTAAAAACTTTCGTGCTGATTGCTTATCCAGGATGGCTATGGACAAAGATGATGAAGAGGATTTTCTAGTGGAATATGTGGAATGTGTTACGTTTGTGGACGCTGTGGATGAAATTAGTGATGTGATCTCAGAGAATGATTGGAAGGAAGCCACCGCTTTGGACAATGTGTTGTTGAAGGTTGTGGAGTTTACCACTCATTGTTGGCCCGAACCTAGGGGTTTGAGCGGGGATTTACGTAGTTTTGCTCAAATCGAAGAGGAACTTTCTGTTGAGAACGGTATAGTTCGGAGAGGTGAGAAATTCGTTCCTCCTTTTAGATTGAGGGAATCCATTATTAATAAGGCCCATCAAGGTCATTTAGGGGTGACTAAGACATCTATGCGGATTAAACAACACTATTGGTGGCCATCAATGGATTCTCAGGTCAAGAATTTGATTGATTCTTGCCCTGAGTGTTTGTTGTATGACAAGCATTGGCGTACGTTAAAAGTACCTTTGCATCCGACTGAATTTCCTGACTCCCCTTGGGAGAAAGTTGGGGTAGATTTTTCAGGTCCGTATTCCATTCTTCAACAGGAGAATAAGTATGTTATCCTTTTAGTCGATTATTTTTCGGAGTGGATGTACTTTGATTTAGTTAGGTCACCGGATTCAGATTCTACCATAACCTTTCTCAAGAAGGTTTTTGATTTAGAAGGGTCCCCAAGGTTTATCGTCACGGATAATGGGACTCATTTTGTGTCTGATAAAATGTGTACATTTTTGAAAGAATTAGATATTAAACAATTGAAGGTAGCGTTATATTCTCCAGCTTCGAACGGTCTTGTGGAGAGGGGGAATAAAGTAATTAAAGAAGGTGTCCAGACTGCAGTATCTTGTGGCTACAAAGTAGGTGAGTTTGTTAAACAAAAGGTCTGGCACTATAATACCTCTCCTCATTGTGTCACTGGTGTGTCTCCGTTTTCTCTGTTGAGAGGGAGAGAGAATCGTTCTGTCTTATTCCCTTCTTGGTTACACCAGGGTTCAGTAGGGAAAACTGTTGATTTGGATTCAGTTAAGAAAGCTGTTCAAGAGAAACAAAATCAAATGAAATTACATTTTGATGGTACTTCAATTGGCAAACTGGTGGATGTTCTGGTCGGTGACTGGGTTTTAATCAAAAATCCTGGAAGAGTAGTTAAAGGGCGTTCAAAATTTTTTGCACCTGTCCAAGTAGTAAAAGTTAGCAAGGGAGCAGCTTTCCTTGGCAAGAAGGGTTGGTGGAATAAACGCCAATTGGTGAAAGTGTCTGATCATCAAGCTGAAATTATCAAAAGTAGAAGTGTGGGGGTAACTCTGATAATTTGGATTGGAGCTTTTGGCTGAATGTCCCTTCTGATTCTTTTGTTCCTTGTCGCTCCTTTGAGCAACTTCCTGTCAGGAACTTAGCAAATTCTTCCAATTTTGTCATTAATCAGAATTCTGCTGTTAACAAAAAATTTTCTTCTTTTGGCAGACGTATCAGAGCACCGGAAAGATATAATGAATTTGTTAGATTCTAAATGTTTGTTTTTTTAAAAAAAAATTTATTTCTGTTTTGCTCACTGTTGTAAGGGGGAAGGTGGTGTAATGTAATGTATGCATGTCTTACGCCGCGTGATATTTCACGCGGCGTGTGACCATTCTTATTAGGAGGCTCGGCTCCTGTAAAGACCACGAGCCGCAGCCCGTGCATTTAATTGTTATGTTATGAATGTGTTGTCGCCCGTGCATGGTCGGCTGAGATCTTCGGTTGGCCATTGTAACCGTTGGCTCGCCGATGACCAGACGCTCCGTGTACGGGTGGAGTTATTACTTTGGAATAAACTTCACTTATTTATTCAAATAAGCCTCCTGTTCCCTTCATCACATGATTCCAGTAATTACGATTAGTTAGATTCTCAGAACATGTGTTGCCATATTGAGCCACAGTGCTTTCATTTACGATAGTGGGTACATGCAGTACAGTGCATAACCAGTTGCACAATGCTGATTCCAGTTTGATCCATTTACCTACTTTCTGCATTTGTTCTCTCCGGCCTCTATTTTCTCCGTGTGTTTATGATCACCCTCCTAAGAGTCTATGGCCACTTTGTTTACTGGGTACTTTCTTCCCTGGCCCTGTCATTCATATAGTCTTTCAGAGGTAATCAGATGTCTCTGGGTTTTGACGTGGGGGTTTGTGGTTTAGCATATTATTTGCTATTAGTGTCACAATATGTTAAGCTTTTGAGCTACTGTTCAACTGTTGGCATGTTCTTTCGACCCCAGTGTATAGCCAACTCTCTCTTTGCTATGAGTAGTGCTACACCGACATACATGCAGATTGCTTTGGGGATATCTTCAACATTTCCCAACAGGGCTAACAATGGGGATGGTTTGATCTGCAATTTTGTCATTTGTTGTAGCGCATTAAAGATTTGTTCCCAATACGCAACTACCCTATGACATGTCCATGTCATGTGGATGAAATCTGCTGTTGGGGCCTGACATTTAGGGCATTGTGGCGTGTGGGCTGGGTCTATGTGTGCCATTCTCACCGGTGTCATGTATATCCTTAGTAAAACTTTGCAATGTAGTAGTTTGTGACTGTGGTTGCAAGATAAGGTGCAGGTAAGTGTTCAGCATTTTACTCCACATCTCATCTGTAAGCGGGTGTTCCAGGTCTGATTCCCATGCGCTTCTTACTTTGGCATCGTGCGCAGGCATTAACTCCAACCCAGCACAATACAATTTAGGTTTAAAGCATTTTTATTGAAACAAAAGGAACATGGGGAAGGGGAGTAGGAGGTTAAGGTTACATACAATCCAGCGAAAAGAAAAAGAAGCGTATGTCAACAGTCCTGGTCTAGGGAGGTCAGAGGTCCAGGAGGGGAAGATAACAATTGTAAGGCAATAAGGCAATGCACATAACCCACTCGTGTTCCCCAACCCCCCACCCAAAGCTGAGCGCTAGTAGCTTACAGCGATCCAACAAAACAGAACCCAATCCCTCCGAGCCCCCCATCCCCAGAAAGAAAAAAAAGAGAAAGGAAACAATACCCCAACATCCCCATCCAATGGCCCGTAATAAAATAACCCACCCCAAACAGTCCGCCCCGTCCCCTAATCCCCTGTTCCCTAGTTGTCCTAATCCGCAGGGGCCGCCGGTGGCGTTAGTCTAAGAAGACGAAGGTACCTCGGGCAGGTGAATTCCCGGAATTCCGTGGACAGTAGTGCCAGGAAGGGTTGCCATAGTTCCTCGAACTGATCTACATTCCCAGCCACTGTGAGCGACATCTTCTCCATACCCAATACCTGCCAGAGCCTATGTAGCCAACCAGTAATGGAGGGGACAGTGGAGGTGCGCCAGTGGACAAGGATATTCTGGACCGCTGAGCCTAGCGCAATAGCAATCTGTCTACCCCTGCGGGACTTCAACGGGTACATGAGGTCATTGGGGAGGCCCAACAAAACATACGCTGGGAAGCGCGGCAGCTCAATCTCGAAATGCCTATCTACCTCATCCAAGACCTCCTTCCAATAAGCAGTCAGCACCGGGCAAGCCCAAAGAATGTGCGACAGGGTACCCTCCTGTCCGCAGCCCCGCCAGCATCCCTTGTCGGTGTGTTTGTGCATTTCATATAGCCTCTCCGGGGTGTAATACCAATAAGTGGACACCTTAGTGAAGGTCTCCGTAAGCCCAGTGTGGTATGCAGAATGCCTCGCCCGATATGCGATCTTGTCCCATTCCTTGTGGCTTAGCGTCCTGCCCAATTCTCTATGCCAGCGCTCCCTCCCCGGGTTGTGATAGTGAAACGTCGGGGGCTGGAGGAATTTATACAGATCGGTAATAAGTTTGGCGTCCGAGGCCCGGGTCACCAGCCACCGCTCATAAGGTGTGATTGGACGGGCTGCGACATCACGCACTTGGGGTTGGAGGACCCAGTGTCGGACCTGCATGTAGCGCAAACTATCCATCTCCGTCAGGCCAAAGTCCTGTCGGAGTTGTTGGAAAGGAATCACGCCCTCCGGCCCGTAAATCTGGAAAAGTGCCCTGCAGCCAGCGCTCACCCAGTGGGAGAAAGCTCCCGGCTCCAAGCCCGGGGCAAAGTCCGGGTTACCAACGATGGGCGTGAACGGGGAGGGGAAGGTAGTTAATTCACGGGGCTCGCAGACCGCATCCCACGCCCGCAGGGGGACCCGGGTGACAAAAGAGGCGTAAAGATTAGTCGGGCGATGCGCGCGGCGCAGGAATGGGACCTCCTGGAGGGTACGGCCCGCCACCGCCTGGTCCTGAAAGAGCCAGTGTTTGTCGGATTCCCACCTGCTCCACTCCACCAAATATCGGAGTTGCGCCGCCTGAAAGTACTTCCGGAGATCCGGGATACCAAGACCCCCCGCCTCCGGAGCGAGAGTGGAGAGAACCCTCTTCATCCGTGGTTTACGACCCTGCCAAACGAAGCGGGAGATGTCAGCCTGCTCTTGCTGTATCCAACCCACAGGGGGCTGGAGAGGTAGAGCGCGAAAGAGGTATAGGATCTGGGACAGCACCGTCATCTTCACCGCTGCGATACGGCCTAGCCACGAAAGCAGGCTCTTGCTCCATCGGCCTAGTTCCTCTTTAATCTTCCTGCTGAGGGAAGAGTAGTTAGCTGTAACCATTTCAGGCAGCGAGGGCGCTAGCAGGATCCCCAGGTATGGCACCGTAGACGAGGACCACTGCATGGGGAAAAGATGCTGAAGGTCTCTCCTAGTGTCCGCGGTTAGCGACACGTCCAGTGCTGCCGACTTGGCCATATTCATTTTAAAGCCGGCCACACGTGCAAAGGCGTCCAGTTCCTGAACGCAAGCAGGGAGCGACCTCCTGGGGTCGTCCAGGGTCAGCAGGACATCGTCCGCGTAAAGGCTGACAGTATGGACATATTGACCCATCTTAACCCCAATAGCGTCAGGATTATTGCGAATCCTCTGGGCAAACGGCTCCATGTAGAGGGCGAACAAAAGCGGCGAGAGAGGACAACCTTGTCTCGTACCGCGCTCGATGACAAAACTGCCAGAGCTATGCCCGTTGACCTGTACCGACGCTGATGGTCTTTTATAACAATTGAAGACCATGGTGCGGAACTTCTCGCCGATTCCCAGTTTCCTGAGAACCAGCTCAAGGTACGGCCAATGAACTCTGTCAAAGGCCTTCTCCGCATCAACCGACAGCAACATCCGTTCCCCCGGGACGCGTGAGGCCTTTTCCAGTATGTGCGTCACTCTCTTGGTGTTGTCAACCGTCTGCCTACCGGGTACAAAGCCAGCTTGGTCCGCCTCAACTAGGCCCGGTAGGTGTAGTCCAAGCCTGGACGCTAGAATCCCCGTATAGAGCTTAAGGTCAACATTCAAGAGTGAAATCGGCCTATATGAACCACACAGGGTCCGATCCTTCCCGGGTTTCGGAATGACCGACACCGTCGCGTTAAGAAGATCCGGTGGGATAGCGCCCGGTTCGGAGAAGGAGTTGAACAGGCGGGTCAGGATTGGTGCCACAGCGGAGCAGAAGGTCTTATAGAACAGGCCGTGTAACCATCCGGGCCTGGGGCCTTACCGTGCTTCAGTCGAGCTATAGCGGAGATGACTTCCTCCACATGGATCTCCCTCTCTAGGTGGTCCGCCTGGGCGGGCCCCAGCACCGGGAGGGCCACTGACTCCAAATAGTCCTCGGCGTCCCCCGGTGAAGAGGGCTCCGCGGCATATAATGCCGCGTAGAAGCTACGAAAGGAGTCCGCCACCTCCGCATCACCAGAAACAGTAACCCCGTCCGCACCTACTAGTTCCTTCACCACATTACGTTGCTGTGCAACCCTGAGCCGATGGGCCAGGAGCTTACCACACCTGTCCCCCCCCGTGTAAAAGGCATGTTTCAGGCGCAAAGCGGCATATTCCGCCCGGTCTAGGTCTAGTGCAGACAGGAGTTTCCTCGCCCCCTTCAGCTGCCTCCAAACTCGAGGAGCCCCCGTGCGGCGGTGTACCTGCTCAAGTTCCCTGACCTGCGCAGTCAGTTCGTCCCTCTTACGCTGCCGCTCCCTGTTCTCGGCCGAGGATATGGAGATAAATTCCCCCCGGAGGACCGCCTTCAAGGCCGCCCACTGCGTCGCCTGAGACGTGTCGGAGTTGCCATTGTGGACCAAATAATCCTGAATGACCTCCCCCACGCGCTCCACAACAGACTTCCTATGTAGAAGAGTATCACGAAGCCGCCACAACCCTCGAGAGGGGGGGGCCGCTGGCCATGCGAAAACGCCGGAAACCGGCGCATGGTCGGACAGGGACAGGACCCCGATGTCCGCCGCCGTGGCGGCAGTGCGCAGCGGGCCACTCACCAGGAGGTAGTCCAACCGCGAATAAGTGCGGTGCGCATGGGAGAAATAAGAATAGTCCCTATCGGTGGGGTGCATAGTGCGCCAGAGGTCGTGCAAATCCATCTCTGCAATCCGGTCTTGCACCGCGCGGGAAAGTTCCCCCGTCTGTGGGGAGCGTTGCGCAGACCTGTCCATAGCCGAGTCGAAGACGATGTTCAAGTCTCCCCCCAGGACAACATGGCGATCGGGCGAGGCAGTGACGTCCACCAACACTGAATCCAGGAAGCGATCCTGGTGATCATTCGGGCTATAAACGGAGCCAACCGTGAAAGCAATTCCCCCAAGTCGCATGCGGTATACTAGAAGCCTCCCCTTTTGTTCGGCATATTTATACAGCACCTCGCCCCTGAAAGAGCTAGCTAAAAGAATGGCTACGCCTGCAGTCTTGGTCGTTGCTGAGGAGAAGAATTGGGTGGGGAACTTGGCAGAGCGCAGCCTATGGCAATCCTTGGGCAGCAGATGAGTCTCCTGCAGAAGGCATATGTCCGCTTGTGTCCCCTCCAACAGGGATAGGACCGCTCTGCGTTTCACAGGGTTATTCAGACCCTTAACGTTAAGGGTCACTACCTTTAAGGACGGCATCCCACCCGGGGAACAGAAGCGCTATGTAGCAAGCAAGGGATCAGCGGGGGGGGGGGGGCGCATCGGGCAAGCGCGCGGGAAAGGCCAGGACAGGCCGAGTGTGTGCACGGGCAGCATCGGACGGGACCCCTCCAACAACCAAACAACTCTTACACCCTCCCAAAACATACTCACGGCAACTAGCCAAAACCAAAAACAAGTAGAAACACCCCATTGTCTCAGCCAAGCCCGGACGGGCAAGTCCAAAGAAACCAACTAAGTGGACGTTCAGCCACTCACCTCTAGCCGCTCCCTCCCAACCCCCGGACCCAACCCAGCATCGTAGAGGCTAAGAATCTCTCCCCCCGGAGTGAATTTAGGCCGTCAGGGCCACGCCATCGGAGTCAGGCAAGTTCCTGGCCGCCGTTCTCAGAGCTTCCGCCATATCTGCCCTGATGGTGGGGGAGTCAGGGCGGCTCGCACTCGCCGATGATTGTCGCCTCGTCGATCTCCGTCGACTCCGTCTCTCTGGGCGCCTCCACAATGGCGTCGCTCCGTCCTCTTCCGTGGCTGTGAGTCCCAATACTCCGCAAATGTCTTGTAGGGAGCGCAGCTGGTGGAGCGCTCCGTTCCACCGAAAGATCAGATGGAAGGGGTGTCCCCAGGAGTAGGGCGTCTCGTGCTCACGCAGAAAGTCAGTGGCAATCCTGAAGGACCTGCGCTTCTGCAGTGTAATGGCGGACAGATCTTGGTAGAGTGCCACAGGCCGCTCCCTGAAAGTTAGAGGCTGCTTCCTTCGGGCCTCTGCCATGATGCGCTCCTTCAAAGGAAAGTCGGGCAAGAACGCCAAAATGTCCGGGGGGGGTGCCGATGACTGGCGCTGTCGATCCACTCTATGTGCTCTGTCGATGCGGATCGGAAAATCTGCATCTTCCCCCAAGATCTCACGGAACAAGTCCTGCAGATAGGCCACCAAATCGGTCCCCTCGTCTGCAGACGGGACACCCCGCACCCGGATATTGTTCCGTCTGGACCTGTTCTCGAGGTCCTCGGAGTGGGCCTGGAGCTCGACACATTGCTCCCGGAGGCGGAGAACGTCCTGTTGAAGATGGACTATCTCTTCATCTCGGCGCTGGCTCGCTGTTTCCACCGTGTCAACTCGCTCACCAAGGCCCTCTACCTCCCTGCGCACTTCGCGGACCTCGCTGGCCACTTCCTTCTTTAAAGTCTGGAAGTCTTCTTTGAGGGAGCTAAATAATTCCTCCATGAAGGACCTCGTGACCGGCGGTTCGCCTCCAGTTGCGTCCGCCGAGGCCCGGGAGGACCCCGGCGACGGTTGTGTTCTGTCCCGAAGCTGCTGGGCCCTGCCAAGCATATCCGGCAGGGTACGGTCCCCCTTCCTCGAGCCTCCTCGCCCAGACATCTTGGCCGCTGCAGTGGGAAAGGCTCAAGTCCGGCCGCCGCAGAGGCGCCCAGTCGTCCGTGGGCACCAGATGTGGAGTCCGCACCGAAAGCAGGGGTGCTGCATCACAAGCGACAAAATGGCGGTCCGGCCCGGGCAGAGCCAGTCGCGGCACCCAGCCAGGGTGGCGACCGGGGGCCAAAGTTAGGGTCTCTCCGTAGTACTCCCCTCGGAAAGTTAGTCCAGGAGCCGAAGCAAAAGTAAGCACCCGCCCGCCAGAGGTACGGGTGGAGGTCGCCAGCGCCAGATTTCCAGGGGCAAGATGGCGGCAGGGCGGGGTCAGGGAGAGCGGCCCGGGTTGGCAAGACCACCGGCAGCCCCCGGGGCACAGTAATCAAAGAGAGTCCGCAGCCAATGCCCCACTATGTCACCGGAGGGCCCAAACAGGCCGGCCGCCGTGTAGATGCCTCCGGCCTTCGCCTCCAAATCCGGGGTCCGCACCACCCCGTGTGCCGTCGTCGCCAGCGAGGGGCCAAAGCGCCAACTCAGGTCCGAAGGCCGCTGTGCCTCAGCAGCACCGGCCACTTAGACACCGGGTGGAGGGCTCCGTTATTCCTCGGAGCGCGGCAGGTCCGATCCCTCGGGATCGCCAGCATTCAGCACCAGGCCCAGCCGAGGCGCCTGGACAGCACTGCAGTTCGCTCCGCCCTCTAGGCTCTCCTCCGTGCTTCGATCTTCGAACAAACTTTCGAAGTGCTTCCTCCGGGGCGATGAGAGTCAAAGTAGTATCAATAAGTGCACCAGGAACTCCGGCACATGCCTCTCACCCGCCGGGCAGCCGCGGGGGGAGAGAAGCGCAGAAAACGGGGCTCGAGCTGAGCTGGGCCGGAGGAGCTACGGGAGGAAGCGTCCGCTCACCCCGCCATCTTGGCCACGCCCCCGCACAATACAATTTAGAGATTTATCGGTCCCCTTCGTTATCTGAGATGAGCAACTGCAGCGGCGTGAAGTTATCAGGCTCTAATGGATAAGTGGACACATGTCTCCCTAGTGTATTCTGGAGTCTGGCTAATACAACATGATCTAAATGTGGAGCATCCACAAAGCGATTATCTACTGTGTGGAAAAAAATGTGACCCCCCCTGGAAAAGCATCCCCAAATGTACAAAGCCAGAACTGCCTCAATGTGCACTTTACTAGTGGTACTGTTGTGATAGGTACCCAAGGATTTTCCTTCAGGGGAATCCGTGAAGCATATAGGTCAGCGCCCACGTGATTTGCAACAACCTCCTCCATGCCCAGCAAGTAGTGGATATAGTTTGAATGGCATATAGTATCCTGGCATCTGGGTGGTACCAATGCCATGCATGGCTACATTGTGCCACTAGATAGTGCAGCTGAGTATTTGGGACTCCAAACCCCCCTTTTTTCATATGGAAGGACCAAGGTGTCCCACCCAATTCAAGGTTGGCACCCTCCCCAGATTAGTCACAGCAGCTGTGTATGCAGTTGTGCAAAGAATATGTTAGTGAGGGGTATAGGGATTTTATTGAAAAGGTACAATACAGAACTATCATACTTATAGTTAGAAAGCTAAAACTTTCCTGACGTGATGGTTATGTGTGATTTGTGAGGAGTCTCAAATACCCTAAAATGACTAATGTATTTCAATGTATCCACATGTGGTACATGTGTATGTTTTCCAAAGAATTCATACACTATACAACACATGGTATTGAGCATTTTTATGAGGCAACCTATGACATTGACTGCCTTGACAAATGTATAAATGAAATTCCACATGAGTATGTTTAAATACATATTTGTTTATTAATCATGAGATTTACTTTAAATTACGTTTAACTTGACATTATATTCTAGCCCAGTATTTTTCCTTAATGTCTGTGAGAAAGTATTTTGTTACAGATTTTAGCCATGTAGCATTCCTCCACGTTCTCATGATATTATATTAGATTATTGACGTTTCCCTGAAAACGACTATCGCAACTAGCATACAGGAAACTCTAGCAATGAATAGCCTTTTGTGGACTAACCTGTGTGCCTTGTGGTGGACAATCATTCCCATGCATGGTATGGGAAAATGTCCTAATGGATGTTGGGCAACAATGAGACAATGATAGTGCAACGATGGTGTGACACAGTAGGTATCACCTCTAGACTGATGAACTATAATACCAAATTTTCTTGAAGTCAGAGAACATGTGAGCCCTGCTAAGCCTGCTGCGCCTGCAGAAGCTGCCTTCTTTCTTTGCCCATTTCCTCATTGTCATCTTTGTCGATTGATACCTTGGGAGACGTTTGGAGTAGAGATCCTTACAAACTCCTCCCAGACCCCAAGCTTACACTAAGAGAACTTTTTAGACCTTTTCCCCTGCCCTGGTAATGGCAAGTACCCTTTGCCTAGTGGACTTTGCATGAACTCCTGCCGAACCACAGTCTTATAACACCCTGCTGAACTTTCCCTTTGAACTCGTTTGTTCTACTTCCTTCCCATGAGTTGCCCTGTCCTATGGCATTAAGAACTCTTACTCCTTAGACTCTGTTTAATGTGTAGTTTTACACTACACCTGTCATTAGTGGCGGCTGGTGACATTTGAAAGTGGTAAGGCGCAAAACAATTGTTGTACAGCACTGTAGCGAGCGAGCGTAGCGAGTGAGCCCGAACCTCCTATGGGGGGGGAGTTTGAGGAGCTTACCCCCAGATTCATCAAGAACACATTTTGCTATTCCTTAAAAGCAAAAAATACCGATTCACTATTAAGGAATAGCAAAATGCTATTCATCAAGAAATCACTTCAAAAATACCGATTTCTAATAATTCCTTAATTGCGACTCACAAATTGCGAGTCGCAATTAAGAAATATCTCCCCATTCATTCCTATGGGCCTAGAGGCCCATAGTAATGAATGGGAAGACCATCTCAATTTGCTAATCGCAATTAGTGATTCGCAAATTGAGATTGCGATTTCAAGGGTGCAGGGGCGTCCAAAGGACACCCTGTTGCACCCCTGAAATTGATGTGTGCACATATGTTGCGCACACACATGCCCTTAGGGCATGTGTGTGCATAACATGAAACTTTGAAAAATGCACGTTAGTGCATTTTTCAAAGTTTTTGCTATTTACCACGTAGTTAGACTTCATGGTAAATAGCGGCCCCAGATTGCGAATTCGCAATTTTAAAATGGTTCATGAATTGCATTTAAGGAATCTCAAATTGAGATTCCTTAAATGCAATTAATCGCAATTTAGCGATTTCTAGAATTACGATTTTTGCATTTGGGATGATGAATCCCAAATGCAAAAATAGCGCTCGCAAAGGGCCAGATTCTCAGAATCTAGCCCTTTGCGAGCCGATTTTAGTTTGATGAATCTGGCTGTTAGTGCAGGGACTGACACGAACATACAGCATGTCTTAAGCCAGGAGAGGAGCTCAATGTAGAGACAGATGCAACTACACAGTTTCTCGTTATCCAGAAGAGGTGCTCAATGCTGGAACAGACTCAACCATACAGCAACTCCAGATGCATGGGAAGGCGCTCCACATACAATACCTCACTAAGCCAAAGGGACAGTAACACTGCGCAGTGCGTCATGAACCAGCTGAAGTGATTATTAAGTGAAACAACCAATTTGATGGTATTTCACTTTTTTCACTGCACCATTCTGGAAAATAACCTTTGTCCTTAGTTTTCAGCCAAAACTAGCGAATGATAATACGAACTCGGAAGCCAATATTGTTAAAATAGTCTAAAATATTTCATAAAACCATCATGTGCATAAAATCATCACATCACTGTCTGAACTCGTAAGTCAAAATTGTTAAAATAGTTTCATTTATATCATAAAACCATCGCTGCGCTGTCTGTCTGCTCTTACAACAGTTTCTGGTGCTGACTCGACACCCACTTAGTAACCTGGCTTTATCAATAAATCCGAGTTAAAGCCAGGTATACGTCAGCTCTCAACCTTCTGCTTACTGTCCGTGTGACTTCAGCAGCATCACTCAAAAAACTGGAAAAGGCTGCAGACAGTGCACAGAAATTAAATAAAAGGACACACCTTTACTGTTTTGTTCATAGGCTATCCTGGCCGAATACAGTGCTTGGCATGTGATGTGAGGCTGATTTAAACGCTCTCACAAAGTTCCATAAATCACGAAACAAAGTCTAGGAAAATGTTGTCCTTTCTTCAACATCGCCACATTCGTTAAGAGAAGGCCTTGCTGTTATTGAGCAGGCATGTGCAAAATAGATCCAAAAATGCAAGGACAATGCTAGAATTTCCAGATGACCAGGGACTATTTAAATACGTTCAATTTAAATTTACTATATGTAGATAGAAACAGTTGTGGGGGGGTCGCACGTGGGTGGGGGCAGAGTGAGTTTAAAATCAAAAGAAACAAAAAAGAAAATGTACCCGACCGGGTCCGCACCGCCTCTGCTCCTTTGCCGGGGTCTCGCGTTGGCATCTTCAACTTCTGAACAGAAACAGCTGCGTCACTGGCAACGCCTCTCATCCAATACTGATGCTGCTCCAGCAGCGCCAGGTTTGGCTTAGCTGGGATACTCGCTGCCCGCCCGCCCATTCGGAGACAGACGATTGCGGCGTTTATCAACCCTTGCTCTTCTAATGCGCTGCCGCCAGCCAGAGAAAACACTAGTATGCATGACTGGGATGGTTGGAAAAATTCTCCGACCATAACCCAACATGTGCACTTGTGCGCACTGGTGCTGCTGCCTGCTGTGCACTCCGCGCCACCTCCTGGTCTGACAATGCATATCAGTCAGCATGAAACCGGACCACCCACCCCCTTCAGACATGCATTGTCAGTTCAGACAGAGCTGCCAAGGAAGCTGCGGACACGGCTTGTGAGTCAAAGCCCCAGCGCCCTAATGGACGCACTGCCACTGCCTTTCCACGATTTATTGGGGACTCCTGACCGAGCTTTCTAAATGCTGAATATTGCTTCTTTATTTGTCACTATTTATAATATTAATTGAACTCTTTAATGTCTAAGTCCTTTGAGTTTCATGTATGTTTTTCCCACCATGATTGTGTTTGGGAGCATTAGATTACTAATGTATAGTAAAGGTAGTTATAAATTGTTCACCGAACATCAGGGTTTGGTGCTGCTGTTCTGTATTGCAATAGCAGAGTATGTGTGATTTTAACCTGTTTGATTTTCTTCAAGAGATTATTACTTCCATTTGTCATCTTATACCTTTCAAGTATGGTCCTGAGAGTCATATATCTAAATCAAATCACTGATTTGTAATTTGGCTACCAATTCCTGGTCCTCATTGGGTAGCCAATGTTCAACATCCCAAATGTCCTTCACCTCTCAATGCGATGTGCAAGATTCGTCAGAGGACCAAAGTAAGAGATAAAAATCAATTGTGGGTCAAGGTAAACGCTGGATCAAATCTGGTAGCACATTGGATGGTTGTGTCCATTGGTGTGAGGGATTTAGGGTGTCCTATCACAAAATTGCCCTAGCCCAGTCCAAATACCTTATGGTTCGACCGAAGGATTGATGGAGTACCAGCGAAACTGAACCAACTTGTAGCAGCAAAAGGAGTGTGAGTATTAGTAGTGTTGCACATTACACTTACTTAATATTAGATTGCCGTGTTTTGAAAGGACTGTGATGTCATGCAAAGTTGAAAAAGGTGAAGTCAATGTGTGTTTGGCACTTAATGCAGAATATTTGAAGTTTCTTTGGGCCCATTGTGATCAAAGATCCTGGTATATACAACGAAAGTCGAGTTTCAGTGTAGTTCTCTGCTGTGTTGAGGTGCTTGTCATGAGACGTTGTCGACAGTACCATTAAGTAAGGGCTAATCTTTGTGAGGTTGTGAGATGTGTTTGTAATAGTTGATCTCAGTGCACAGGGAATAACTGTATCAATTTGGGGTGAGATCCCACTGTTCGAGATCGTACTTGAAGCGATTGTCATGGTAGGGTGGAATCATTATTAAAGACTGTTTTGCTTGTGTGATCAACAGAGTTAGTTGATTAGATAGCTTGTATCTGTTAGCATATTTTGCTTTTAAGAACACGCTAAGAAAAATTGTAAAGGAAGGCGAGCTGCTGCAAGGAGTGGAATTGATATTACAGTGTGCCGCTCTGGTTTCGGTTGGCTGGTGTAGAGCCATGCTGGAAATGGTTGAATATGTCATAAAGAGCAGCACTGGTACTGGTTGCGAGTGACTACCGAATAGAGGATTGTGGGAGAAATATATTTCCTGGTTCCATTGAAAGTTATTTGTAAACATTGTACAATACTAAAGGAAAATGACATTTTTTAAAGCCATTCGAAGACTCATGCAGGGAGATATGACTATACCTGTTAGAGAGGGAGAACCAATACCTCCAGAGGGTAAGCAAGTCATTGTATGGAATTAAACAAAGGGTAGCATACATGCCTTTGGCTTGAGCAATGTTGTAAGATCACAGAAAAGGATGGTCCTTTAGCTTTCCCACCTTACAGTACTTATAATGCGAGGGTCATTGAACACTTGAGGAGGAATCGGTACGATATGAAGCCGCCTCCTAGACCTGCTCAATTTGAAGCACTGCACGAATGGAAACACTGAGCCCACCAGAAAGAGATGGAGAAATATCAGGGGAAATACAAAAGAGCCATAAGCACTTATGCAGAGGCCAGATGGGGTGCACAACACAAAGCTTGGATAGCTGATTTAACTGAAGGAACAAGAATGTACCCCATTTTATTAGTTGAAGAAGAGGTTAAATGTAAACGAAAGGAAAAGAGACAGCCAAGACTGACATTATAGCTGATGATAAAGACAGTGAAATAGACGATGTATTCTTAAATTAACTATTGCTACATTATCCACCACTGTACAATGAGTATTAATCTGGGAAACTGACTAATGCACAGTCAGATGGAATCCCTAAGGCACCTTCTGTACCCGAAAACTCATTTGCACATAAACCTTTTGCGCTCATAGGAGGAGATAGATGAATAATAGTACCTTTAAATCCAATTACTTTAAATGCTCCAGACGTTTTGACGATTCCTGTTACTTTTAGTCCGTTACTTTAGCTCTGGCATGACTTGGTTAAAATCATTTTAAAGTGATTTTAGCCCATTTGCGGTTCGTGCGATTAATACTGTGTCATTGCATACAATAAACAGGAACTGAACAGGAGACTATTTTAGGGACATCACAGGTGCATGTTGTTAAAAAGGTTTCTCAGGCATTTATGTAAGATCAAAATAGAAAATGGGCTAACATGCAACCTTGCTGAGATCTCATTTAACCTGAATGAGGGGGAATACTCTCTCCCTGTTGGGAATATTGATGTAAACATTTTAGAATGTGCAATAATACAAGTTCAACCCCTGCCCAACCCAAATTGTCCATAGACTTTCGCTGCCAAAAAGTCGAAGACAGAAGAAAGGTCCATAAACGCCATGTGAAGGGCTCCTCTCCTGGCCTTGACATATTTACCTTGGATCAATGTAAGGCTCAAGGCTTGCTCCGTTGTTCACAAACCTGGGCAAAACCCATATTGCACTTCAGTAAATACGGATTGATCCACCGCCCAATCTTCTAGTTTTGCTAAAATTACCCAGCCTAATACTTTAACTGAAGCAGCCAGCAGCGAGATCGACCTATATTTGGAGTGGGAATCTTTTTGTCCTTTCTTAAATATCGGTACTACTATAGATTCCCCGTCTCTAGAGGTCCCTTCATAAAAGTTACTCTAAAAAACATCCATTACCAGGGGGACCAGAAGTCAAGATCATGTTTTAAAATCTCAGCTGGAACTCAATCTGGACCTGGCGCTTTCCCTGTGGGAGACGTAAAATTGCTGTGTGGACTTCCTCTACCGTAATGGTCTTACTAAAGTTTAAAAGGTCTGCAGGTGAAACAAAACAGTCATTTGGAGGTAAAAGCCTGTCGCCTCTATTAGTTGGGTTACAAATGTTTGTGAAATGTATAACCCATACCTGTTCCATAATATGGCATTCAATACCTGTGGTTGTCTTTCCAGAAGGAAAGGGTTGATTTACTATCTCCCAAAATGCCCTGTTATCATTTTGGAGGGCAGCATTTTCAAGGTCATCCAAGGCTCTAGTTCTAATTTCTGCTTTCCTTTTTTCAATTGCTTGTTTATAAAACACTCTTGCAGTCCTAGCCTCTACCTGGCCCGAGGCACCTTGTTGGTTATTTTTCAAATTGTTTTATAGGCATATTCATAATTCAACCTGATTTCACATGATTTGCTAGCCTAGGCTTATTTGAGGGTAATACTAATGCGACTGATTTGTAGATATTGGTAAAGCTATCACATCTACCCACTGAGTCAACCTCCTCCGATAGGCACCTTAAAGTCTCTATCTTAATATTAGTGGGCAAATCCCTAAAAACTATACCAGGAATGATGTGGGACCATTTTTTCTGACCCCACGTGTTTAATGCAGATCTTAAAGTGTGGTGACCCGATAGTGAGAGCAGAAGATGGTAAAGCCATGGCAAGGCTAATAATTAGAGGTTAGTGGTCACTCAATGGCCGCACCTCAACATTTTTCAATAAGGGGGCTAAATCATCAAATAGGAGAATGTGACCAATTATAAATCCTTTTCCTCTCCCTATGGAAGTTGGGGCTTCAACAAAATTATCATTGTTTATTTCTGAGGGAAAAAACAAATTAAATATTTAAAAGAAGGCCTGTCAAGGCCTCACCATACCGAATGCTTAAAATTCCCAGATTTTTCTCCCCGAACATCTCTAACTCCACAAATCCTTGACCCACCGTATGGACAATTAGCAATAAGAAAACCACCTGCCCGAATGATGGGAACAGTTGACTGCTCCCTATTAATAAAAGTAGTGTTGGAATGTTCAAGGTCCTTGATGAGCTCCACAGGTTGTGTAGAGAAAAAGTTATAATAAAAATTAACAAAAAATAATATTACATACCCTAAGTAAATACAATTTTAGAATCTGGTAATAGGGATTTGCACACATCCGAACACTTAGGACCCTTTGTGAAGTAGAAACCAAGACTTAAAGACCGACCTTAACCCTGCCGGAATTAGAGTGAATAGCAGGGGAGAAAAAAAGAGCAGAACCCATCTATCGAATTGCAATCACAAACCAATGTCTCTTGACAATAAATAATGTCAAATTTTTCAATAAAAGAAAACCATTCCTTGTTTTTAAGTTTGGAGTTAGTTCCTGCTGTGTTCCAGGAGAAGAAATTTAAATCCCAATCATATTTTTTTAGGTAGGTCTTTTGTTCTCATTTCCGCCACCTCCTCTCAAATCTGGATGACTCAATGTAAAATCTTGTCATACCTCATTCATAAAATGGATTACTAGCCGTGCAGGGTTAGTCAACACTTGTGACTGTGGTGGACAAATACCAACCATCTTAATCAAAACTTTCTCTTAATGGGATGGGTGTGAGATTTTTATTCCATTGTGAAGCCTATTAACATCATCCCTTGTATATTAAGGCATCTCTACTTGTGTTCATGGAGAAGCTCTTGATGTTGTTCTCCGAGACCTCCTTAACTGCGCTATAGGTGGATAAAGTCAATTATTTGAGTCCAAGCCTGAAAGTGGAGAAAACCTATTATATGTAGGGAAAGTGCGAATGTCTTGTGGAGATACTCGAAGGTAAAGGGCACCACCCCTTGTCACCAGCCTCTGACCGTTATAATTGCCCAAAAGGGCGGGTCCCTCTGATGAAGCAAGGATTCGCACATTACGCGACTTGCTTGTACTCATGAACCTCGAATAAACATTAACGTCATAACGAACATGTTTGTCTTATTAATATTGCACTTTTACACTACACGCAGGTGTCCCAGTGATGCTTGCCTATGTGTTTACTAATCCTAACTACGCTTGCATCTAAGATGGTCGCTGCTATGCGGGATTCTAGTCTGCGCATGCGTCGGTCATACCCATGTGATGTGACGCACTCGCAGTTCTGGAGGGAACTTTTCGCTCATGCGCAGTACAGCTAAAGATGGCTGCATTGTTTCTCACATGCTCTTCGCTTGCACTGCTGCTTCAGCACAGCTATTTCGTTCTGCTTAACTCCTAATGCTATAAATATTATAAAGTAAGGGGTGTAGTATAGCCGATCATGGTATACAGTGTATTCATTTTTTCTGTGTTTCTAAATTGTTTTCGCTTACTTTTCATGTATCGATCATTGCGGACCTGGGAGAGGTGCGCCCTTCCATCTTTGAAGCCCGTGTGGTACTTGTCACGTGATGGGGGAAATGAACCTTGCAGTAGTGGAACCCAGCCAGCTGGCAGCCAAAGCCAAGATGCTCCTGGGAATCGACCTGTTACCCAGCAAGACGAAGCTGATTTGTACCTAATTTTGATACAATTGTATTAACTTATGTATACTCTATTGTTCACTGTAAATCATATGTCATGGGAACTGGAATGTAAGGGGTGGGTTCGAAAACTGAATAATTAGTATGGGAAAATTCAAATTATAGGTGGTGTCATGACCTAACCGCCTCTCTTGTCCAATCCGAAGTTGGGGATCCTTTCACTTGCAACATTGGTGGGTGGTACACTGACCCGAAAACAGTATAACTAGCCTAGGTTTAGCTAGAGAAATTGTCCGACTTGTCCGAATAGCTGACCTGTCGCTGACCCTACGAACTCTATAGGTGATTGATACAGAGAGCTGCGGAGCACTCTGTCCGTAATTTCCACAAACTCAGTCTGGGGTGGAAACCTTAAGTGCTGGCAAAGCACTTTTCTGGGAGATTCGAGAACCCAATCGGGGTTATTGGCAGATTCCTTGCAGAGAGGGCATAGCGCAGGCGTTGCATCCGAAGCTGCAGGTGTTGGTCGTACCCTTTTGTGAGCCCAGTCCTGATCCAAATCCTGGGGTGATCCTGTCCTGACTGTCCATGAGCTGTACCTGCTCGCCTACTGGCATCCTAAGTCCTTGAGAGTCCTTTCCCGCCTTTCCCAACTGACCCATGGCCAGGGTTAGTCTTCTTTCCGTCCCAGGTAAATATAATATATGTGGGTGTTTGTCTATCTAAATCTTTTCTCTCCTATTTTTCTGAATAAAGCAAACTTGCCTATGTGATTTTCTCCGACATTTGACTCTCACGAAAAGTATTATTCTAGCATGTTCCATATTTTCTCCCTACCTTTACTTAAACACTGAACTGTTTGCTTATCTAGTATGTTCCACTCTTACCTTCCCTATAGAAAATAAGTGCATCTTGGAAAGTATCATTTTTCCGTCTAAATCAATTAGCACATTCAAATTCAGCATTTCTTAGTATGTTCCCTTTTCCTTACCACCCTTATTGACGTTGTGAAAGTTGGTAAGACTAAATAGCGTGTTCCTTATTTCCCCTCCCTTTATTCTTCAAATTCTTAGATGATCCTTACATTGATTTATAGTTACACTATATTTCTAATCCTAGTTATTGATAGTTTGATCTGTGTAAATTTCATTCTCATGGCATACGACAAATTTGATGACTAGATAAAGCTTTGAAAACTTCTTGTGTTTGTGGTTATCAAAAAATATAAACAGTTTTATAAATATACATGGTATTTTGTTTAGTATTATCTTCCTACCCCTGCTAGCTCCTGATCTATCGTGATCATAGGTACCTGTGACAAGGATTCGGTAAGTCAGGTACACGGAAATAAATAGAAAGGAAACTCGAATTGCTGATAGTGGTGTGTAGGTTACCTGATTTATGAAATACAGTGATAAACACGTTATGGTCCCAGTAGTGTATATTTGGTAAAATAAGAGTCGGGTGACCTGCACGCGCTATCAGTAATTTTCTGGTAGCAGAGCTATGGTTAGGACTAGTTAAGATAGGTAGATAAATTAATTGTTGATAAAATGTGAAAATTTAAATGTGCTGCTAAAAATTATTTTTCCTTGAGATCGATCGACTGCAAAAAAATATTGGTTTGAAATGCTATGAAATGTTTAAAAAGTGTTATGAAATGCTGCTATGTGAAGTTTTTGTATTAACCATTTGTTAGTGATTGTTATATGTTGTCTGGAAAAATCCCCGGGGGCAGAATAGCGGGTGGTGAGGAGAATCCACTTGGCAGAGAGGTCACTTACTGTGAGGAAAATTAGTGCATGGTTAGGCAGAACTGGAAGCGCTAATTAGGGTTTTCTTTTTCCGTATGCATAATTGAATAACTGAGAGCAACGAGTTCGCTAATGAAACTTCAGTTGTGATATTACCTAGTAAAGGTCACACGGGGAAGGAGTAATAGGTTCATCGGAGCTAGAGTGATAGCAAAGGAGTTCACTGGTGAAACTTTAGACTTAGTATATATCCCGGAAAGAGTGGATGAGTCAAAGAAGTAACAGGTTCTCTAATGCTTGTGTGAAGGATAGGCAGAAGGGTCTATCCGTAGTGTATGAAAAGTAGACAGAAGAGGTTTACTTGCAGTAAAACAAATCTTTCCTGTTAGACACTCAAGTACAGTGGCGAATGTTATACGTTGTAAACTAAACTGAGCACTTGCACTTTAAGAAAAATTCAAAGTTTCCGTTACCTTGTGAAGGAGGGAGTCGGTTGCGGAGCTGCGCTGACGTCACTCTGTGCCGCGCTGGTATTGGTCGAAACAGCGGGGGTGTAATGAAGTTAGTATTGTAAAGGAGGGGCAAGTGCCAGAGCATGAGACCGCGTCTCGCGAAGAAGCCGCGCACCCATTGGTCGAGAATATTTGCAATCGCAGTGTAGATTGGTTGTTGAAAAATTAAAAGACGCGGCAGCATTGGAAAAGGATTTGTAAACAAAATACGTAATATAAACCGAAAAAAATTCTAGTTACAAAGTATATGTGGTATCCCGAATTTTTACCTGATCCACAACATTTAGGTTTTCGTAAGGATCAGATGCTAAGTGGCAGACCTTACAATATGTACGGAAGCAAGAGGAAAATGTCATTTGCTGACAAGGTCAAGAATTATTTCAAGAAAGACAAGCCCATCAAAACTAGGGAAGGTGTAATCATTCCACCACCTAATACTCCCGCATCATTTATGATGTTTGATAAAGGTTATCATACCTGCGTATGGTTAGAAAATTGGGTAAAGTATACCCAAGAAGATGGAATCTTAGCATTTCCCCTAGATGGTACCTTTAATAGTAGAATTCTGTTTAATTTGAGGACCCGAATGAATGACTTACATCCCAGACCAAGATTGATGCAATATGAGGCTTTAGAAGAATGGGAAATTGAGGCCTTGGAGCGAGACATACCCAGAATGGATAAGGGAGTAAGTAAGTGGTACCCAAAATTGCAGAGAGAGACTAAAGAGAAAAAGATGAAACAGTGGAGACAGAATATGATGGTCGAGGAACTATTTCCAGTACTTCCTATAGAAGAACCTGTAGGAGAAAAAAGGACAGAGAAAACCCGACACTTAATGACTATGGGTGATTCGGAAGATGAATACCTGGAGGATTTATTTATGAAAAATCCACCCCCATATAATGAGGATTCAAGGTCCTTGAGCTCGAAAAACCCATTTTTCAGACGTCCTAGAAGTAGAAGGGCCAGTGAAACAGATACAGCAGGTCTAGGTAATAGGCATAATAGTAAAGATGGATTTTGTCGGCCTGATACAACTGTCCCAAATTATAGGCCATTCGGTGATGAGAGATCAGGTATGACAGTCCCAACTGCCCCGAGTCTGTATCCTCCTTTAGTTCCACAAGTGTTACATGACACATCCATTGAAAGGGTTTTACACGAACGAGAAAAGGAAGCCTTAATCAAACAGCGAAATGAACTCATTCAGACAATAGCTCAGATAAATCCCAGTCCTGAAGCTCTGACAATTCCAGTAACTATTGGCCCCGTTGTTCCTCTTTATGGGGATAGACAGGCTAGTCCAAAAACACCAGTTATTACACCAGCTGTAGCACAGCCCAGAAAAGAGCCTCTCATAGTTGATGATCAGGCAAGTGAATGCGAATCTGTGATCTCCCTGATGGATCTGCCCATAAGGGAACCGGAAAGCAGTGTACCACAGACGGGAACTCAGACTAGGGCAAAGGAAGTCCTGATAGAAACAGTTTCAGGTACCCGAAGCGCCACAGTAGTGACTCCGGAAGAACTAGATCAATGGACTCGAGAATTGCAAAAAGAAACTCCTCAGCCAAAACCATTAGATATTTACAAGCTAAGAATAGAGGTGGAAGAACTAATGGCCGGAAATGTGGGATTAGACAGATTGAACACCTTTAGTGAGGAAGAGTTGCTGTTTATATGCAAAAGCCTTACCCGAAACACCAGAGTGTTCCATGAGAAACTAATGGACACCGCAGCTAATATGGGAATAGATGTTAGCAAATCTAAAGTATTACAAAAGCCCTAGAAAGCAGAATTTTCGGATAAGGATCTAGAAAACATGAATGTGTCAGGGAAAAAGGTACAGATAAGAGAATTGCTGAATCTGTTACAGAAATGGGAAGATTTAGAAAAATGGAAAACCAGATGGGCAAAGAAAAAGGAAGACAGTAAGGCCAGACAAAGGACTTCTGAATATGTTCTAAAAGAAGTTGATAAGACAGAGACTTTGTATCCCATGAGAGAAGTACCAGGTGGGAAATATGTACATGTTCCATGGTCCCGACAAGACATTGTGTCATTCACGAATGAATTCCCGAAATTACGAGAGAAGCCTGTAGAATGGGATAGACAGGTTGAAAGATTTGTAAAAGTTCAAAAGTGTCTGTTGAGGGACCTAGATGGATTTTTCGACATTGTATTTCCTGTAGATTTATGGACAGAATGTAAAATTGCAGTTGATTGGCCAAGTGAGGAGTACGAAAGAGACTCAAGAACTGGAGCTCCCTCCCCGGAGGTGATGAGACAGTATGATAAAGTAATACTGTATTTAAAAGGGAAAGTGCCAGCCAAAGAAACTGATTGGACCCGCATAGATAGAACTACCCAAAATCGTGATGAAACTGTTCACTCCTATTATGAACGACTGTTACAGGTATTCAAAACCTACAGTGGAATCGATAACATTGAAATGAAGGATATGACCCATTTCATTTATCGATTCGTGTTGGGATTGAGACCTGAAATCACACAGTGGATTAGAGATAATAAAATCTGTTGGCAGGGAAAACCCATAGATGAGGTCCTGAAGTACGTCAAATATTGCGAAGATGAGATGGAAAACAAACGAAAAGCATTAAAGGAAAAGGTCATGTGGGCTCAAGTGAAATTGGCGGAACAGCAAGAAAAGCAGTTAGGTAAAATGAATAATAATACACCGAACACAAGCTCTGGGGGAGGAGGGAAACCCCGAGTAAAAATGAGGTTAGCTGCTGCTACCTGACGGAGGAGGACGTTGTACTGCAGGTGGATCTAGGAACCAGGGGATGCCTTAGCTCACTTTATTAAGAGTGCCTAAGCAGAAGGATTAATACCCCTTTCCTTATAACAAATCAACAACAATAGATAGCCAGACTGAACCTACTTTTTCTACTACCCTGGTTCCAGCTCTTTTTGGACCATCATCCATATTTTTGATGATATTTACATGTACAATATTGAAATACCTTTCCAAGAGAATTTTGGCAGTACAGACTACAAATAGATATATATCGCCTAATAATAAGAACGACTCGGACAGACGAGATTCCTCCACAGAGAACTTTTTGTTCAACAGGATGCCCTTTCGAGCATAATAAATCGTTACAGACATTTCCACGCACCCCGATAGTCACGGGAGAAGATATAAGGACACTATCCTATCTTTTACTTTGCCCTGAAGAAGTCCCAAGATGACGAAACGCGTCGGCTGTAGCTCCTGTGTGTGATTTTTTACTTACAACTGAACTCAATAAAAGAACTCTTAAAGAACACAAGTAACAACTAATGTGATTATTGCTGTTAACCTCATCAAAGTTATCAGTTCTTGTAAATTCTGAAGTGGTGCACCTTGACCTTGTTTAAAGTATTTCATAGTTCATGTTTTGAACCAACATTGTAACGGTGGGTGCATTGATACCTGGAGTGGGAGTTGTTCCGAATACACACCGAATTTGCAAATTGTCTACAGTGGTGGATCGGTTATCTACTGACACTGCTGCTGGTTTACTGCTGGTCAATACTGAAATGGTTGCGATCAGATCAATGGTTTTACAAAATAGACTTGCTCTTGATACCTTATTGGCAAAAGAGGGCGGAGTCTGTAGAATGTTGAAAGCGCAACATTGTTGCACTTACTTTCCTTATGAAAGTGTTGAAATTAAGAAATATGTGAGAAACATAACTAATTTGGAAAAAGAGCTCAAACCACTGGAGGTTGAATTTGCCTGGAAGAGACTAACCGATGGTCTCTCCTCTGTAGGTAGTTGGTTTTCTAACATAGGTAAAAGTCTCGTGAGTAAAATACTGATGCCAATAGCAGGAATAAGTTTAATTGTGTTAATAATAATAATTTGCTGTAAAAGTCAAAAATGCAAAAAGAAGTATGCTGTGAATAAGAGAGGAGTGAAACGGAATGTTGATGAGCTTGAATTGGAAGAGCTGATTAATCAGATCTATAAAAAAATGAAAAATTACCATCCTAATAAGGATGGAGAAAAAAGGCTCACCAAAAAGTTTGTAGAAATTGAAATGGGTGAAATGTGAAAGAGAAAATTGGCATCTGGTTCCATTAATAGTGATGATAGTAAATATCATCAAAGAGGGGATTGATGGAGCAAGGATTTGCACGTTACGCGACTTGCTTGTACTCATGAACCACGAATAAACATTAACGTCATAACAAACATGTTTGTCTTATTAATATTGCACTTTTTACACTACACGCGGGTGTCCCAGTGATGCTTGCATATGTGTTTACTAATCCTAACTACGCTTGCATCTAAGATGGTCGCTGCTATGCAGGATTCTAGTCTGCGCATGCGTCGGTCATACCCATGTGATGTGACGCACTTGCAGTTCTGGAGGGAACTTTTCGCTCATGCGCAGTACAGCTAAAGATGGCTGCTTTGTTTCTCACATGCTCTTAGCTTGCACTGCTGCTTCAGCACAGCTATTTCGTTCTACTTAACTCCTAATGCTATAGATATTATAAAGTAAGGGGTGTAGTATAGCCGATCATGGTATACAGTGTATTCATTTTTTCTGTGTTTCTAAATTGTTTTCTCTTACTTTTCATGTATCGATCATTGCGGGCCTGGGAGAGGTGCGCCCTTCCATCTTTGAAGCCCGTGTGGTACTTGTCACGTGATAGGGGAAATGAACCTTGCAGTAGTGGAACCCTGCCAGCTGGCAGCCAAAGCCAAGATGCTCCTGGGAATCGACCTGTTACCCAGCAAGACGAAGCTAACTTGTACCTAATTTTGATACAATTGTATTAACTTATGTATACTCTATTGTTCACTGTAAATCATATGTCATGGGAACTGGAATGTTAGGGGTGGGTTCGAAAACTGAATAATTAGTATGGGAAAGTTCAAATTATAGGTGGTGTCATGACCTAACCGCCTCTCTTGTCCGATCCGAAGTTGGGGATCCTTTCACTTGCAACATTGGTGGGTGGTACACTGACCCGAAAACAGTATAACTAGCCTAGGTTTAGCTAGAGAAATTGTCCGACTTGTCCGAATAGCTGACCTGTCACTGACCCTACGAACTCTATCGGTGATTGATACAGAGAGCTGCGGAGCACTCTGTCCGTAATTTCCACAAACTCAGTCTGGGGTGGAGAAACCTTAAGTGCTGGCGAAGCCCTTTGCTGGGAGATTCGAGAACCCAATCGGGGTTATTGGCAGATTCCTTGCAGAGAGGGGGTTGCATCCGAAGCTGCAGGTGTTGGTCGTACCCTTTGGTGAGACCAGTCCTGATCCAAATCCTGGGGTGATCCTGTCCTTACTGTCCATGAGCTGTACCTGCTCGCCTACTGGCATCCTAAGTCCTTGAGAGTCCTTTCCCGCCATTCCCAACTGACCCGTGGCCAGGGTTATTCTTCTTTCCGTCCTAGGTTAATATAATATATGGGGGTGTTTGTCTATCTAAATCTTTTCTCTCCTATTTTTCTGAATAAAGCAAACTTGTCGCCATCGATCAGTGAGATCTCTGAGATCCAACCAGCGGAACTTGTTGGTAGTCCCCAGGATAAAGCTGGCCCGGATGGGTGGCCGCCGGCTCTCTGTGCATGCAGCTAAAGAATGGAACGCACTCCCAGATGACATCAGGCACGAGTCTAACCATCTCGCTTTCAGGAAGCGTTTAAAGACACACTTGTTTCAATAGTGTCTTCCTGGTCCCTTGGTCTCACAGCGCTGGGATGCTCAAGAGTAGCCATGCGCTATAGAAGAAGGTATTCATTCATTCATTCATTCACTTGCCTATGTGATTTTCTCCGACATTTGACTCTCACGAAAAGTATTATTCTAGCATGTTCCATATTTTCTCCCTACCTTTACTTAAACACTGAACTGTTTGCTTATCTAGTATGTTCCACTCTTACCCTCCCTATAGAAAATAAGTGCATCTTGGAAAGTATAGTTTTTCCGTCGAAATCAATTAGCACTTTCAAATTCAGCATTTCTTAGTATGTTCCCTTTTCCTTACCACCCTTAGTTACGTTGTGGAAGTTGGTAAGATTAAATAGCGTGTTCCTTATTTTCCCTCCCTTTATTCTTCAAATTCTTAGATGATCCTTACATTGATTCATAGTTACACTATATTTCTGATCCTAGTTATTGATAGTCTGATCTGTGTAAATTTGATGACTGGATAAAGCTTTGAAAACTTCTTGTGTTTGTGGTTATTACAAAATATAAACAGTTTTATAAATATACATGGTATTTTGTTTAGTATTATCTTCCTACCCCTGCTAGCTCCTGATCTATCGTGATCATAGGTACCTGTGACAAGGATTTGGTAAGTCAGGTACACGGAAATAAATAGAAAGGAAACTCGAATTGCTGATAGTGGTGTGTAGGTTACCTGATTTATGAGATACAGTGATAAACACGTTATGGGCCCAGTAGTGTATATTTGGTAAAATAAGAGTCGGGTGACCTGCGCGCGCAATCACCTCTCCCCTCTTCCCGTATTTCTGGTTCTCACTCACAAACTGCGAGACAGGCCCCCGCGTAAATTGTAAAAGCCAGTGGGTAGAGTTGTATACTTGATTCTGATTGGTCTGTATGGGGATGAAATGTAAATAGACTTTGAACAACTAAGGGAATCTTAAAATTAATAACTACACAGTCACCCCTATGGAACTTTCGCAAGGGCCCTACCCACGCAACTCTTCTAGCCATTATTGTATGGCAGACATCAGCAAAGCAGAAACAGTATGGGAGCACAACCAGTGTTCCCATATTGGTTGTACTCCCAGAATTAGAGTGCAAAATACTGTTCACAGAAGTAGGCTTTCTGTAAATCGTGCTTATTATTATATGAGCCCCAACGTAGAGAGTAAAACCGCTCTGTTGTTTCGCTTGTGAAAACAGGTGGATGCTATTAATGAGCGGATTGTCTTTTAGGTTCTAATTAAGAGTTTGGTGGTCCACAGCGGCAGTCCGACTGCTGTAATATGACTTTGGAAGTCGGACCACCAAAGGACCACTGGGTATCCCTAATCCCCCAGCAGCGGCGCAGCAGTCTGAGGCTGCAATATGCTGGTGATGCCGCTGTGGCACCGCCAAAAATATTATGAGTTTCCTCACTGCCACAGTTTTCATGGCCGTGAGCCTGCCTTGAAAAGTGTGGTGGTGAGTAAACTACCTCATGGCCTGGGTGCATGGGTCTTTGTGCATCCCCTATTTCTGCATGGCTTGGACTTCACAGTCCATGCTGTGTAGGAAAACACGTTGGCGGTCCCATGGTTGTGCCTTTCTGAGGCTCACATATGAGCATAAGAAAGGTAACGCCGTGGTACCATCAAAGCAGGACCGGCCACCAGGATTACAACTCGTAATCCGGTGGGTGTTTGAGAGGATGGGTTTGGCGGTGTGGCAGCGGGGCGCTGGCGTGGTTGCCTGGTGCCACACCTCAAACCTGTAATTAGTTCCTAATTCGAAATGTTAGTGCTGCACAAGCAGCTTTATTGTTCATTTTATTTGCCTCTCAATCTTGACACTAGCAACTTGTGTGCTGCACCTGTGGCCATTCGTTTTAATTTGGTACAGCAGCAGCCGACCGTTGAATAATATTACTCTCAGGCGTTAACCTGGTGCTCATGTGAGCATAGGAGCTCATTTAATTGTTTTAATTCTGGTGTGCAACTATTTTAGAAACTGCTCATCTTTGCACCTAAAAGCCTGGTTTTGCACTGTTGGAGCTGTTATAGCTCCGGGGGGCGGAGGTTGGTTAATGAATTGCATTTTTGCACATCAAGCATACAGCAGGTCAGCGCTCCACACATTGACGCTGACACGCACGCCCGACTTTAAAAGGGGCGCATGACGCAACCGCTCAGCGAGCGCACCTAAGGCAAGCCGGTCTGCGTCCGACTGGGACCAGGGGTCATTCCCCCTGCTGATTTTTTCAGGGAAAAGTATACATATACCGCGGAACAGCTTAGAAGGCCAACTATGAGTAAGTGTTTTCACTCTATTACACCTGACAGCCATGTCAACCATTGCCCCCACTGTTCTTTTAAATTTTGTTCTGTTGTTAAACCCCCAACTGCTAAACCTTTTCAGAAGGTTCTTAAAATGTTCCTACTTAACTGCTGGTCAATTCCCAAACATTCAATAGAAATCTGGCTATTTCTGGAGGAAGATTATCCCAATGTCCCGTATTTAACAGAAACATGGCTGAATAGTGAGGCAGACCCTGTCCTTGTTCAGGTACTTCCCTCTGGGTATACTATTCAGAGGTTAGACCGTGACTTAGGCAGAGGAGGCGGCATTGCAATTATATTTAAAACCAAATGTAATTGCTGCATCTCTGCAATCCCCTACCCAATTTGGGAGAACCTTCTTGTCGCAATTGGCCTATCCCATGTCTGCACTCTTTCTGGAATTTTTATTTATCGACCCCAAGGTGCCCATGGACAATTTTGTAAGGCCCTCTCTGATGTGACAGCCAATTTAGCTAGCTCCCTCCCCAATTTTACCTTACTAGGGGATTTTAACCTCCATTTTGATGATATTTCACACACAGCCATGACTGGGTGGATGGTTTGGGGACGTTTCAACTTGACCAAAAAGTCATTGGTCCTACCCATTCGAAAGGCCACTTACTTGACCCCATCTTTTCAAGCATCGAGAATCTTCTGGTCGGGGACCCTGTATCGGTGCCCTGGTCAGACCATTTCCTGATACAAGTCACTTGGGCTCTTCAAGCTGCCTTCACGCCCTCTTCGGAAGACAGAAGACAGGTTCACCCATGGTCCAAACTTCCAATAGATGCATGGGAGTCAACTCTTAAAAACACCAGACCAATACCTGATGCAAACCGTATTTCTGCTAATGACATGTTTAATGAATGGCTTGAGTCATCACGAGACACTGCACTTCTGAAAAAATGGATCTGTAACAAGGTCGGAGTCAATCGAACTACGTGGTACTCTCCTAAACTTCGTGAGCTTAAGCAAACGTGTAAAAAACTGGAGAAAAGATGGAGAAAGGATTTTTCTCCTGTCAATAAAGTTAAATATAGGGAGGCAATACAAATCTACAAAGATAAAACTGAATAAGCTCAAGCCCTTTAATATGAAGAGAGAATAACATTGGTATCCAACTCCCCCTGCAAAAATGTTCGCATTGTAAAAGCTCTCCTTCAACCACCTGCCCCACCTTCCGTGTCTGATGATGACTCATCTCGCTGTAATCGACTGTCAGAGTTTTTCTCAATAAAATACAAGATATTTGCAGCTCCTTCCATCAGGCGGTGCCCCAACTAAATTTACCTCCAATGGATATTGGGCTGCAAATTTTAGAATGTTCCCTAGAGAAATTTCCTCCTTTGAACCTGATATCACTGCTAGGTATTCTTGACCGACTAAAATCCGGCTCCCCCACAGATCTAGTCACTTCGGTCCATTTTAAATCAAGCATTTGACACGGTTGCTCCAGTTATTCTGGTATTGATTAATGCCTCATTTTTTATGGGACTTGTCCCCCCTTGGAAACGTGCAATGGTTAAAGCACTGTTAAAAAGAAAAACAATTTGGATCCAGAGGTGTGGGGAAATTACCATCCTATTTCACTACTGCCAGGGAGCAGCAAAATTGCTGAGAAGCATATTAATTAAGCTCTCTCTGTATTTTTGGAGAGCCACAATTGCCTTCAAACCTCACAGACCAGATTAAGACCCCAACAAAGTACAGAGACCACCCTCCTGGCAGTGGTAGAAGAATCCAGAAAAATGTTAGATGACAGAGGCTGTGCTGCTATCATTCTTTTAGATCTCAGTGCAGCCTTTGACACTGTTAATCATCAGGTGCTGCTTCAAAGGCTCAGGGGTGTGGTCCAGGCATTGATCCTCTCCCGGCTGGATTACGCCAATGCCCTTTATTTAGGAGCCCCATACCTTACCACTACAAATTTACAGACTGCCCTGAACTGTGCAGCACATATGCTCCTGAGAATCTGTAACCATCAATCGTCAAAGCCTACCCTGGCCACTCTACACTGGCCTCCCATACAGGAGAAACTCAAATTTAAGGCTCTGTATATTGCTCACAAGGCATTAGCAGGCAAGGGACCCCCAATCATTAGTTCTATTATTCTGCCCTATTGCTCAAGCAGGGCTCTGCGGTCGGACAGTAAACATCTGGCCGCAATCCCATGGATAAGAAAGTCCAGAAGTTGAGGACATCTTTTTTTCTTATATTGTTGCTAAGCTATGGAACTCCCTTCCTCTTCAGATCCGTCTTGAGACTAACCATCTGACCTTCCGAAAACACATTAAAACCTTACTGTTTCCCTAATGCTGTTCGGAGTTCTTGAATGTACTGCTAGCAGCGCTGGGATTCCCTCGGGTAGCCATGCTCTTAAGAAATGCTGATTCAATTCAATTCAGTCCTAATGATCTGTGCTACTTTCTTTCCAAGCGCTAGTGCCGCAGTGGGGGCTTTATTACTTTTACCCCATAATATTAGTGCAGCATCCGCAGCTCTTCTGTTTTGCTCCTGAAAACAGCCGTACACTCTGAATGTGCTTTGCTTCTTTCTTTACAATTTAAGTGCCGCTTTTGCAGCTACATGGCTTCTCTTTGTGTGACAGTAATGTCATGACCCCCACGCTGCTTTCACTGTATTACACTCTAAAATGAATGCTTCAGTTTTACTTTTCTATTCTCATGTGAAACATCTTATGTTTTGACTTGTGGTTTCTTCACACTTGTGCTTTACTTTATTTTTGATTTTCAAGCGTCACAATGTTAATTGGTTTGAGATGCATCGATTTATTATATCCGCGGTCTTTTCTCGCTATAGTTTCATTTAATTTACTTGGTCTTATGCAGTGCTTACCTTTCTTTTTAGCACTTTAAATATCTTGTTACCTGCCATTTTTTTCACCAATTATTTTTCTCTCTTGAAGATACGGATTTATTATATTTTAGTTTCTTGCCATTTATTGCATGTGTTTTCTGTTCCGTTTTTCAGTGATGAATGGTCCTTCATGTCTTTCTTTCCTCTGCACTATCCTTATCATATTTTGATTATGTGAGTAATAATTTAAAAAAGTTTTTTTTTCTGCATTTGATATTCCTTGAGCTATATTATAGTCATATTCGACTTTATAACCTTTTTTCTTGTTTCATGCAACATATTTATGTTTTGTATATTCTAAAAAAAATTTTGTATTTCAGATTCCTTCTGTCCAATTACTGAGACAAATTATCGTCTTATGTATTTGCGGATAACGCTTTATTTTTGTGAACTTCAATGCTACATTGGTATAATATCTAATTAACTTTCTTCCTTTGACCTCTTTTCTTATAAATCACTTGGTTCATTAATGGTCTCTATATCCTTTGCATCCATTTTCTGCACTGTGAAGACGTGCAACTCTCTTACTGTTTGTAGTCGGTTTACAGTGTTTTAATGTCTTTTTGGGTTCTTTTCAGTATCTTTTGCACTTATTCGGTGGACGATGCTAGTTTTTGTTCACAGATAAGGTTTTTCTATTTTACCTTGGTCTTAACATTCTATTGTATCGCTTCTTTTATTATCGTTTTCCATATTTCTTACGCATTTCAAGAATTGTACAAACTCAGTAATTTATATATGAGTGACTAAAAGTATTTTCCTTTTGTCTTGTTTCTATTTGATTTAATATTCTATTTTTGTTTTCTTTACTGGCTTTATGCTCACTGCCTGAATTTGGTCATGTGTCATAAATACTTATGTCTCCTTTTTTAATTAAACCCGTTTGTTATTGTTAAATGGCCTTGTGAAGCGACGTGTGCTGCGAAACACGTGTTGGCCTGTGTTATTCTTTGTCTGAAAACTACATAATAAAAAAATCTTTTTTGAGATTCAACTAATAGGTCTTAGAGAACTTATTGTTCCACCAACAAGACCTCAAACGCAGTTCACTTTTCATGTTCTTTATGCAGGTCTTGAGGGATTGATTCCGCAAAAAGTATCATTAAAAAAACGAATTTCGTAGCGTACCCTGCATCACATTTTGCGATGCATGGCGTTCTACGAAATTCGTTTTATTTATTAAATTGTTTACTTACCTTCAATTATCCATACTCCAGTTTTTAGCAACAACTATGACTTTGTTGTATATAATATATAACATTGAAAATGCTTCAGTTCTGAAATGATGAAACTGTGAACAAACTTAAACAAGCCTATTTGGAATTACATCAAAGGCTTTGTGCTGCAGTTGAATTGAGATTTATCTAAGGGACCGAAAATGAAGACCCAAGTGGTTGTTAGTTGCATAAGATAAATATACAAAAACTATGGCTTTGTTGTATATAATATTGAAAACGCTTGAGGTCTGAAATGATGAGACTGAAAGAATGAAAACAGTCGATTTGAACTGACAAAGGCTTTCTAAGCAGTATTTGCTGCAGAGTTGATATTTATATTTTTTCACCCTGAAGGCAAAAATGGAGCCCCAATAGCTATCGTCTCAGCACCTGCTTTGAAGGACCTGGCCCACTAAAACCCCCTGCCTGTTATCTCGGGGAGAACAAACTCACATAAAAAGTCAATTTCAGCTGATGATAAATTGGTCACAGATAGCAGCAACAGCACCATCTACTGTCACGTTCACCTAAATTAATATGTAAAACCTAACCACTCGCAATGAATCGAAGATAAATACATACATATCTCTGCCCAATTTTAAGCCCCCGCGAAAACCACAAAGGATATCTTTACTTTTTGTGTTGGTGCATGAACAAGGAGTTTTGTAACAGAAAACCACAAAATATGGGGTCAGCAATAACAATGATGGCATTGGCTTAACTTACTGCTTTCATAGGCGAGGATGCTGCAATTAGTGCCAGGGTCCTGTGAATCTCGGCTCCGTTTCAGCTGGTCACACACTGCTTCTACCGGAGCTGGGGTGAGCATGTGAGACACTATTTGTCTGCGCATGCCCCTTTGACCTTTTCCTGGCAAATGCGCCTCCCAGGAATTACAACAGCAGGAATGGCTGAGTCCCTGACTGTTGTTGTTTTCAATGGGGGCTGCAAGGGAAGGTCTGGGGGGCCGCAAGGGGAGGTCTGGCGGGCCGCAACTGGCCCGCGGGCCGTACTATGAGTACCGCCGCTTTAAACCATCCGGACAAGGTGCAGCAGCGCGCAGCCCAATATGGGGGAGGGCGGAGAGTTGCATCCAGTGGAGGTGGCTGGGCCGACGGATTGTTGGTGGAGCTACGTGCGGGCTTCAAGGCCTTGGACACTGTGTTTGGACCCCTGAATAGAAGAGTAGACTCCATGGGGTCCCGTTTGGACCAGCATGTGGGGCAACTAATGGTGGCGGAGAGGAGGATATCCGACTTGGAGGACTGCACGGACCAGGCCACTAAGAAATATGAGAGGATGGAGAGGCTCCTTAAACAAGTCACCATCAAACAACGAGGACTTGGAAGCTCGGGGGCGAAGGAACAATATCAGCGTTATGGGTGTGCCCGAATTAAACACGGGCGGCTGGACCACTTTGTTGAGAAGCTCCTGATGGATCTCTTTGGCAGTGAGCCATTCACCAAAATCCTTTGTCACTGAATGTGCACATCGTATCCTGGGACCGTGACCGAATCCTGGGTGCCCAAGGAGGCCGATCATAGCCCGCCTTTTGAACTTTAGGGATAGGTATACCGCCCTACGTTTGGCTGGTGAGAAGAGCCAGCTTGATTGGCAGGTCTCGAGTATATCCCTATAACCTGACTTTATTGCCATGGTCTAAGATGCGTGCAGGAAATACGCGGGGGTTAAAGCTGCCCTATGTAAGATGGGTCTATGATACAGGATGTTGTACCCAGCTCAGCTGAAGATGGATGTGGATTTGACCGCGCCCCCCCACGATGCTCAGGAGTTTTACCAGAAGTATTCCAACGCTGTGAAAAAGAAAAGCTCTGCGTCTTCGCAGCAGTCACATGACATTCCGGGTTCCGGAGGAGGTGCGGACCTTTTCACCTCTAACTAGATGCTTGATACCTGATTTCTAGAATTGCAGTACGACTTTGTTATGATCCAATTCTTCGAGCTGTACCTCACAGACTCCTGCCAGAGGCACACTGGGGTGCCGCCATGGACGCTTAGGGATACAAATATACAGGCACTATGGGCCAATACTGGGGATAATGTCGGAGGGTTGCCACTCCCCAAGTGCGGATGCACAAAGTTCATGTGGGATTATAGTAATTTTGGTTTATATTTGTTTGTTTTCTTTATCATGTTTGTAAGGGATGGGGATTTTCCCCCTGAGTTTGGTGAGGGGATGGGTTGTGAGAGCTGGGTTAGTAGGTTCATGTTTGGAGTTTGTTTTTATTGCAAATGTCATTTGTAGTGTAGCATGCATGGTGTCAGTGGATCAGAAGTTGCGTTGTGTACTTATTGTATTATTATATATTATTGTATTTATTTTGGAAAATTCAATAAAAAAATTAAAATACAAAAAAGTATGATTTTGGACATTAACTTATTACACCTTAATGGGGTTCGGTTACTAATGTGACTCCACAATACTGCTTACTAGGCACCATCTCTCATTTTGAAACTAAAAGTGGTTTTACACTTAAATGTGATTTGTGCTTCTAAACGTTTCCACACTTGTCCTATTGATGCATCGAGGGTAATTTTGCATCTCAGTGTGCTGTCAACCAGAAGTGATAACATACTGGAGAGAGTGCTTACCTGTGCCGCATATCACTTGGGGCAACGCCGCAAACCGGGAACCTTCAGTTGCTCGGCCCACTGCATTGGGGCAACGCCACCACCACCAGGAGTCACTTGGTGTTGAAGCTGCGCCGCCGCCCCAGGACTACAATTCCCGGCTGCCTTAGCGGCTGCGCACTCGATTGACGCCGCGCCAGCACCAGGAGGGGCATATATTCACAGCAGAGACCGGCGGAGTGGGGGAGAGAGTGCTTACCTGTGCCGCATATCACTTGGGGCAACGCCGCAAACCAGGAACCTTCAGCTGCTCGGCCCACTGCATTGGGGCAACGCCGCCACCGCCAGGAGTCACTTGGTGTTGAAGCTGCGCCACCGCCCTGGGACTACAGTTCCCGGCTGCTTTAGCGGCGGCGCGCTCAGTGGATGCCGCGCCAGCGCCAGGAGGCGCATATATTCACAGCAGAGACCGGCGGAGTGGGGGAGAGTGCTTACCTGTGCCGCTTATCACTTGTGGCAACGCCGCAAACTGGGAACCTTCAGCTGCTCGGCCCACTGCATTGGGGCAACGCCGCCACCGCCAGGAGTCACTTGGTGTTGAAGCTACGCCGCAGCCCCGGGACTACAATTCCCGGCTGCCTTAGCGGCGGCGCGCTCGATGGATGCCGCACCAGCGCCAGGAGGAGCATATATTCACAGCAGAGACCGGCGGAGTGGGGGAGAGAGTGCTTACCTGTGCCGCATATCACTTGGGGCAACGCCGCACACCGGGAACCTTCAGCTGCTCGGCCCACTGCATTGGGGCAACGCCGCCACCGCCAGGAGTCACTTGGTGTTGAAGCTGCGCTGCCGCCCTGGGACTACAATTCCCGGCTGCCTTAGCGGCGGCGCGCTCGATTGATGCCGCGTCAGTGCCAGGAGGCGCATATATTCACAGCAGAGACCCGCTTCGCCGGATGAGCCGGGCGAAGCCCGGGCAAAGGGCGGGCCCGTTTTAGCCCGTTCTAACACGGTCAAGGACGGGACGGGCCACCACTCTATCACCACCAACAAGGTTAGTGACTACATACATATTGTCCATATTGTGCATTATAGTAGCTGGGCTTCGCTCCACTCTGAGAAGAAGATTTTTCGAGCTGAGCTGTTCGAACCCGCAAGACTATGTCTACCTTTTCACCCTGTGGCGGGACTCATGTGAAACCTACTGGAGGCTCAATAATGGGAACGTTGGAAAACTTCCTTGTCAGAGTGTCCTCAGCGCTAGCTCGGGATATTGAACTTACAGAGAAAAGATTATCCCTGGATATCGCCTTTGACAAAAGATCCTCAATGGGAAGTTTGGCGAAAGCTAGATCACCTGTTCCCCAGCAGATACATATACATGACTCAATATCCTCATTGGAGGATGCAGAGACAAGCCAAATTGCTCAACCAGCTGATCCCCCGACATGCAACCCAGAGCAAACGGCTTCTGCAGGGGCCTTTATAAAGGATGTAAGACCTATGGAAAACTGTAGCCCTATAGTAAGGGGTGCGTCTTCCCCAAATATTAAGACCCGGTCAGCGAGTAATGTCAAAACGATTAAAACATATCAATCATTAAGTATGGCATCTAAAAGGAAGCGGACCGGAGCTCAAATTCAAGTGAAGGGGAAGAAAGTAAGAACTGTGACTGAGGCCTCACCTAAGGGAAATTTGACATTAATCTCCCCTGAAAACCCCACTGGAACACATCCTGCTAAGGAAGGAGATTCCCGCCAACTACCTAGTGGGGTTGACGCACTGACAGATATGGGTTCGTCTTTTTGGGCAAAATTGGAATGTACTGTCAGAAGAGTATGTCACCCGATTTATGACAGACTGGATGCAATTGACACGAGGCTTGTGTGCCTTGAGTTATCACTCGCCTCAATACAGGGGAGAGTGGGAAATCGAGCTAATGAGCTAAGTAGTAAGACCACAAGTGGTGGGAGGGAACGGGTGATAGATACTAATCTAAACGTATCCCCCACGAGAATGTCAGGGTTGACCAGAGGGAAAATGCCACTGTAACTACTGCTCTGATTGAGCCGGCAGGCCCTGGTCCTTATCCCCCCCAACTAATCAAAGAGTAGCAGATCAAGATCAACAGAAAGATAGGACCCATCAAGCTGAACCTAGTAGGCCAGCCGCTCGAAGACGAGCCATGCCTGGGTCCTCCCCTGTGCCCGTTGAGCCTAGCTTACCAATCCTGGAGCGCCCGCCTGAATCATCACCCTATGTGGTGGTCTTGGCAGGAGTTCCTCCATTGGCTCAGGGTAGAAGGGAATCCTATGCTGAGCTCAAAAACCAGTGTGTTTTTTGGCTAAATAGAAATTGCCCGCTGCCAAGGCACTCAAGTGCAGAAATCCTCTTTGTAAGAAGAGTAAGTTGGGTAGGGAAAAAGCCAAAGACTGTGAGGGGGGACTCCATTGTTATTAATTTTGGGGACTGGAGGGCTGTTCAATATATCTGCGACTGACCAAGGAAGGACTTACTGTCAGTAATTGTTCCCCACCTCTGTCTTATTTCTACGCACCATCTGACCCCCCATCTAGCGAAAACACACAAAACGGGGGGTTCATAAATTGGTGAGCTTCAGAAAATACCCTGTCTGCTAATAGGTTTAATGCTCTATCAGGCTTAGAAGAGTGTGATTGACGCCCTGCGAACGAGAATTCTCCGCCAAATGCTCCCATTGGAATAACTGCCCTAGCACTTGTAAGGGAAGAAAATGATATAACAATTAACCTCGCTGAAGAAATTGTACCTAACCCCTCGTTTGAGGAGGGAATGGGAAAAACGGGGGAAATTGTGTTCCAGTCGGGTGTTAGTACTCACATGGACGCTACACCTAGAGTAGAAACTAGAGAAGGGATAACTCAGTTACAACCCAATGCCAAGGTAGTTGATGGAAGTATAAAAATCCTTTCGTGGAATATCGCTGGCCTAAAAAATAAGTTACTTACTCCAGAGTGGGATACTTTCATGGCATTACACGATATCTGCCTGATCCAGGAAACCTGGGCATTGGAGCAGAATCCCAGTCCAGGATATGCAACCTTTGATATTCTGGCAACTACTAGGGGTAGAGGTCGCCCATCGAGTGGTTTATCGATCTGGGAAGGCACGCACTAAGGCGTCCAGGCAGTCCAACTGCCAAAAAATTCCCTCAAAGTCCAATGTGTGTTATTGACACCCCACAATATGCCCCAACTGGCCATAATTAATACCTACTCAAGACCAGTCAGAAATGGGCAGGAATCAAATACAATTAAGGTATTGGACCATTTTATTCAGACACTTGACCCTTCAATCGCTTTAATCCTTGGTGGCGATTTTAACTGCCAATTCGAGCCTCTAGCTAGCCTTGAGCTGGGTGAGGATGATGACGGAGACTCGTTCTGGCATATCCCTGACCCTAAGTTCCCCCCCGTTAGGGCTTGGACCCCCGTTGGTCCTGCAGATTAAATCTTTCTCTCTTGGAACCTCTTTGTGGGCGTGCAATGGGAGGCTGGATCCTGACCGACCGGGGTCAGCCACATTCAATAGGGCTGCACAAACTTCCATCATTGATTATATAATGATGGAAGTAAAACACTGGGACAGTTTAATGGACTTTAGGGTCATACCAAGGCATGATAGCGATCATAATGCCCTTGTCCTATCACTTAAGCCTGGGAGTTTTGGGCTGACTAACCCTGATGCCAAATCCAATACTGAGCTCTTGACCCTTAAGGTAGCCAACAATAGGCGCAGGGTCAAATGGCCCCATTTTCAGGATTCCCCGAGCAGGCTTGCAGAAATATATGAGATCGCTCTATCTTGGATTATCGAAATGGGCAATTTGGCTTCCAGCAGGCAAGCCATAGAAATCCATAAGCAGTTGGCTCTTGCACTGGGGAACGTGTTTTGCCCAGTAAGTGGGGACAAACGATCTGGGGCTAAGCCTCATCCCTAGTAGGATGAGACCTGCAGGAAAGCAAAAAGGGATCTTCTTTCGGCAATTAAGTCTCGAGATAGTTTAGGAATAAGGCTATATAGACAGGTGTACAAAAAGGCAGTTAAAAGAGGGAAGAGAGACTGGGAGGAAACAAGGTGGGAAGACTTGAGACTTGCGCTCCTTTCTAAGGATGCCAAGTCATTTTGGGACATCGTTAGCTTAGGAGTAAGAGGGGGAGGGGAGGCCGTTCTCCCAAATATTGCGCCCTCAGCTTGGGAGGCGCATTTTGGTGCTCTGTACACAAATATGGAGTGTGGCGATGCCCCCCCTGGGCCCCATAACCGGCCTATGAGTACAAATTGACTGGGGTGGCGACATTGCTTCAGGAAGGAGCTGTGGCCCTACAGCTATCCCCCATCCCAGACCCCCACCACGAGTATCGACTGGTGGGGAACTCGGGCGTGGGGTTGCGGGTGGTTTACCTGGAAGTCCCGGAGGTCCACCGCCCTGTAATGCCCAAGACTATGACCCTGAAGGAGGTAGAATCTGCCATAGCGCGGCTAACCCCAAACAAAGCTCCAGGCCTAGACAAATTGCCTGGGGACCTGTTCTGATCCCAACCGAAAGTATGGGCGCCATACCTGGTTATCCAGTTCAATGCGATCCTCAGGGGGTCCGATTTACCGGACACCAGGTTGGGAGCTGAGATCGTCCCCATTTACAAAAAGGGTTGTCCGTTAACCCCAACAAACTATAGGCCTATTAGCCTTATAGATACAACACAAAAATTGATGGGCAGAATTATATTGGACAGAGTCCAGTTATGGATGGAGGAACATCAAACTTTCACCACTCTCCAGGCTGGATTTAGATCAGGCATTACAACCGTTGATCACATTTTTCGGCTCCAGGTCCTTTTTTGGAAAACAGCAAGAGTGGAGGGTGGCAGTCTCTACCTTGTTTTTGTGGACCTGCGAGCCGCCTTCAAAGTTTGATCTAGTCCCCAGGGAAAAGCTATGGAAGGTATTGGCAGACCTCGGCCTTCCACCCTATCTATTGAACATCTTAACTAGATTGCATCTTGGCAACTATGCTCAGGTGAGGTGTGGGAGACATGGGGATCTTTCAGCTCGCTTTCCAGTATCTAGGGGTGGTCGCCAGGGGTGCGTCTTGGCTCCCACGCGGTTTAGTCTTTTCATCAACGGCCTTGTGGACGCCTTAAATGGTGTAAAAGACAATGACGCTCCCTGGTTGGCAACTGGTCGGGTGCCCGCTCTGAAGTTTGCGGATGACACTCTGTTATTATCCAAAACATCATCGGGCATCCAGCGTGTTCTGGATGGGTTTGTAACATTCTGTGCCTTGCGGGGATTGGAGATTAATTTGGATAAAACTAAATTCATGATCTTTAATCCCCCGAGGCAGACCCGCCCGAACCCTGTCCTGAACACTATTCCACTGGAGCGGGTCAAGACCTTTGTCTACCTTGGCATCACTTTGACTGAAGATTTCAGTTGGGGCCACCAAATTGCTAAATCTACCCTCAGACTTTCGCAAATAGTAGGGGGTATCAATAAGCTCCACAGAACTTCAGTATATAAACCACAATAGCTCCCGTCCTTGAAATCTATGGACTCCAGGCTAGGTCAGTAGCCATGTATGGCGCTGAACTCTGGGGACATATGAATACATATAGCCTCTTGAGAGCCGAGCAGTCCTTTATGAGGAATTTGGTGGGCCTGCCACAAAGTACACCGCTTACCCCTTTGAGGTGGATTTGGGACTAGAGTCCATAGAAGAACTGGTAGCCACCCGACCATTGCTCTATTGGAGGAGGTTCTGGTCAGTACCAGAATTGGTATCCTATAAAGCTGAATTCGTGGAGGTCTGGGGGCATGTAAAAGACAAAAACATTCCTTGCCTGTCTCATATCAAGGCCCTTACCAGGTATATAGGACTGCCCCAACTATGGGAGACCCCAGAGCTCAGCTGTCCGAGTATATCTAGGGCACACTTGTTAACCCTAGTGAGGGAGAAAAACTTAATTGCACTACATCGATCAACAACCCAGGGTAGGCTGTCTGTGGAGTTCCTCCTAGTAAAATCTGAACCCCGACAGGAGGAATTCCTAGATGTTGTCCAACCCCCTCTTGCAAGGAAATTATATACTCAATTGAGGCATGGTTGCCTACCAATAAGGGCATTTACTTCAAAATGGGCTAAAACAGATAACGAAATTTGCCCAGCATGTAATTACACCCGAGAAGATGTTGCAAAAGTCATGTTTTTTTGTCAAGCATATGTTACAATAAGAAAATGCTGGCTAATCCAGTTATGCCGAAACTTAGGCTTTAAGCAATATATGCAGGCGTGTAGAGTCTTAATGTATGACACATCACCACTTATTGTCTTTGCTGTTTCCCGCTTCTTACATGGTATGTGGCGCCGTAGGAAAAGCTTTGTTTAGAGTTATTGTAAATCTATCCGGTTTAATCCTTTTTCTTTTAAAAAACAAACAAAAAAACTGTTTTATCAAGACTGCCTACCGATAACTATCTGTATAATTAATCTTTTATCTTCATTGCGAATCGTGTATATTCATTCTTTTATCTACTGTGCCCTGTATGTATTTTATCTTCACTTTTATGGTCTCCGACCGAAATAAAGTTATCCTGATTGACTGATAACATACTGATATACAGTTTACATCTGATGTGACATCTTTCTACTATGTTTTAACTGTAGTAGGTGGTTTACTACTGCACCTTCTCTACCCACAAAAAGGGATCTACTCTGGACTGGATTTTTGGAAAGAAACACCACATTCACATTTAACCCTCTCTAGATGGATTGGTCTGACCACATCTTTACTCATTTCAAATGCCTAACTTTAACACATCCTCCTCACGCTTAACCGGATACAGAAAGGATAAACTCTAGAAAACTCAAATACTGTGACAACAAGCATTGGCAGCGGTGCAATTGTATTTCGGCAAGGCTTGTTAGTAGATCATTGCCATTGGTAAGGTGGATAAACTCTGGAGAATAGATCGCTGAGATGAAGCCTGAATGGGGGAGTGAGATCATAATTTCCTTTAGCTGGTAGTATTGGAAGGCAGCAGTGTGTCAGTTTATTGAGGATTTCATTCAGGTTGAGTTTTCAGTCTAAGACAAATCCATGTGATTTGACAAATGGTTGTGGGGAAAGTGAAAAGCAATGAAACCTCAAATAGTTTTGTTTGGTGTTCAATATGGAGAGTCTTGTAGGCTGCTATTTAGTATGGGTTAGCTCCGCTGATCCTCCTTTAACCCCTTTGCTGCGGCGGCTATTCCGCCGCAGCGCTAAGGGGGTAGGGCGGCCGCGTGGCGGTCACGTGCTCGTGACGGAACCGCTCCATCACGGCACGTGGGTGAGCTGTGCTTGTGACGGAATGGTTCCGTCACGAACGCGCCCGCTCAATGGAATGCGCCGCGCAGGTGCGAAATCAGCGCCGCGCAGGCGCGCCGAGCGGACCGTGACGGAACCGTTCCATCACAAGCACAGCTCACCCGTGGCTTGTGACGGAGCGGTTCCGTCACAAGCACACAAGGGGTTAACTTTCACACTGACTTATGTATAACCCTGGGAGTATGTCTCCCTGTCTGCTCCAAAGATAGACATAATAGGATCTGGGGAGTATTCCACACTCGAAAATGGACATGGTTCCTAAAATAGGAAGCCAGTCCATAGATACAGTGGCGGCCACCACAAACAAAAAGTGGTGGGCTGGTGGAGGGGGGCACGAGGGTTGAGTTAATAATAATTTGTTTTTCAAAGAAACTTACCTGAAGCTATGGGCTGCCTCCCATGTCACTTCTCTGTGTTTTCTTCCTTCTTACTTGTCCCAGCAGGCACTTGGGCAGCATTGATGGAGCAAGGATTCGCACGTAAAGCGCCTTGCTCACATTCAAGAACCTCATTTAACCTGTAATAGTATTAACCAATCCTGTTTGTCATTAATATCGCACTTTTTCAGTACACGCGGGTGTCCCAGAGATGCTTGCCTATGTGTCTATTAATCATAATGAGGCTTGCGTACTACAGCATCGCTGCTTCGCAGAAATCCAGTCTGCGCATGCGTCGGTCATACCCATGTGATGTGACGTACTCGCAGTTCTGGAGGGATATTTTCGCTCATGCGCATTACTGCTAAAATGGCCGCTTGTCTTTAAACATGCTCTCTGCTTGCTCTCGCTGCTTTTGCACAGCTGTCTATTTCTGCCTAAAATCCTAATGCTATAGATATTATAAAGTAAGGGATGTAGTGCAGCTATTCATGGTGTACAGTGTATTAATTTTTTCTGTGTTTCTAATTTGTTTTCGCTTACTTTTCATGTACCGCGTATCTGTGGGCCTGGGAGTCGCTCCATCTTTGAAACCCCTTGCACCCCCGTCATGTGATGAGGGACAATTCCAACCGCGCAGAAGCAAAACCCAGCCAGCTGGCTGCCGAAGCTGAGATGCTCATGAGAACCTGAACTATGACCCAGCGAGAGGAGCCGAGCTGCACCTGAACTTGAAACAAATTGATACTTTACTGTGTGTCCTATTGTATTCCTTGCTGCCTATGGCATGGGAACGGGAATGTAAGGGGTGGGTACTGAAATATAAATATTAATTATGAGAACCCAGAATTTTAGGTGGTGACAATGACCTAACCACCTCTCCTGACCAATCCAATGTTGGGGATCCTGTCACTTGCAACATTTGTGGGTGGTCTAGGACCCGAAAAGGGTATAACTAGCCTAGTTTTAGCTAGAGAAATTGTCCGACTTGTCCGAGTAGCTGACCTGTCAACGACCCTACAAGCTCTATAGGTGAATTGATACAGAGCTGTGGAGCACTCTGTCCGAAATTTCCACCAACTCCAAGGGGTGGAAAATAGTCTTAAGTGCTGGCGAAGCACTTTGCTGGGAGATTCGAGAACCCAATCGGGGTTACTGGCGGATTCCGTGCAGAGAGGGGGTAATGCTGGCGTTGCATCCAAAGCTGCAGGTGTTGGTCATGCCCTTTGGTGAGCCCAGTCCTGATCCAAATCCTGAGGGGTATCCTGTCCTGACTGTCCGTGAGCTGTACCTGCTCACTTACTGGCATCCTAAGTCCTTGAGGGTCCCTGTCCTCGCCTTTCCAAAACTGACCCGTGGCCAGGGTTAGTCCTCATTCCTGTCCTAGGTAAATATAGATTGGGTGACCGTCTATCTATCTACTATTCTTTCCTCTTTAATAAAGCACTCTTGCCCGTATTATTTTCCTCTGCTTTTCCAAAATGTTCATGTATTTGTTTATTAGTTATGTTCCATTTTTCCCCCTACCTGTAGGACATTATTGAAACTGATTTACTTAATTAGTGTGATCTAAATTCACTTATGTTTAGAATCTAGGTTTGAATTAGCAGTTAGATTGAGACCATTTGAACCACTTGTAGGACTTTAGCAAATCACTGACTAATGTTTTGACACTGACCTACCCTAGTATAAGCCTGAAGTTGAATAGCATGTTCCATGTTACCCTTACCCTATAGTTTAACTCGTTCCCAATGATATTTGCCCTCATTCACAGTTATACCATAGTTATAATCCTGATTATTGATATTCTAATCTGTATCAGTCTTATTCTTATGTCCTTCTGATTTTAAACTTTCTATATATAAAAATCCTTAAAACCCTTCAGGTGTCTGTGGTCATTATATAAGGTATATGATATAGATGGTTAGGACTAGTTAAGATAGATAGATAAGATAGTTTTAGGAACTGTGAAAATAAAAAAAATGTGCTGCTAAAATGTATTTGCTGCTAAAACAAGTTTTGTTATTGCATTTAAATGTTATAAAAGGTTGAAATTATATTTTCATGAATTGCTGCTATATTATTGTATGTAATTAACACAATTGTCCGTGATTGTTTATTGTTGTGGGAATCCCAAGGGAAATAGAAAAGCAAGTGGTGAGTAGAATCCACTTGGCTGTGAGGTCACTGGCTAGGAGGGAGATTAGTGCATGGTTAGGCAGAACTGGAAGCGCTAATTAGGACTTTCTTGAATGAATTATTGAATAAATGATAGCTACAAGTACCCTGTTGAAACTCCCGTTGTGATATCACCTAGTAAGGGTCACGTGCGGAAGGAGTAATAGGTTCTTAGGAGCTTGAGTGACAGCAGAGGAGTTCGCTGGTGAAAGTTTGACTGAGTATATATCCCGGAAAGAAGTGGATGAGTCAAAGGAGTAGCAGGTTCTCTAATGCTTGTGTGACGGGATAGGTAGGAGAAATCTATCTGTAGTGAATGAAAAGTAGACAGAAGTGGTTTACTTCTAGTAAGAGAAAAACCCTTATTCTTTTTAAAACCCTCAAGCACAGCGGCAAATGTTATACGTTGTTAACTAAACTGAGCACTTGCACTTTAAGAAAAATTCAAAGTTTCCGTTACCTTGTGAAGGAGGGAGTTGGTCGCAAGGCTGCACTGACGTCACTCCGTGCCGTGCTGGTATTGGTTGAGCCCGCGGATGTGTAGCGAAGCCAGAATTGTAAGGGAGGGGTGAGCGCCGAAGAGTGAGACCGCGTCTCACAAAGGGGCCGCGCACCCATTGGTGGAGAGTATTTGCAACCTCGGTGCTGATTGGTTACTGTAAATTAAAAGATGCGCTAGCATTGGAAGCACTAAAGTAAACAAAATTAATCAATCCGAGCTTGAAGATAGTTTGGAGAGGTGTATGTGGTATCCTGAATTCTTACCTAATCCGAAAAATCTAGGTTTTCATAAGGAGCAGATGCTAAGAGGTAGACCTTACAATATGTACGGAGGAAAGAGAAAATTGTCATTTGCCAAAAAAGTTAAGAATTATTTCAAGAAAGACAAACCCATTAAAACTAGATAAGGTGTAATCATTCCACCACCTAATACTCCCGCATCATTTATGATGTTTGACAAAGGGTATCATACCTGTGGATGGTTAGAAAATTGGGTAAAATATACTGAAGATGGCGGAGTCCTAGCATTTCCCCTTGATGGTACCTTTAATGGTAGAATCCTGTTTAACTTGAGGACCCGAATGAATGAATTACACCCCCGACCCAGATTAACACAGTATGAAGCCTTAGAGGAATGGGAGATTGAGGCTCTAGAGCGAGACAGACCCCGAATGGATAAGGGAGTAAGCAAATGGTATCCAAAATTGCAGCAGGTAACAAAAGAGCAAAAGATGAAGCAGTGGAGACAGAATATGATGGTTGAGGGACTATTTCCGATGTTCGGGGTAACTGAACAAGGGGGAGGAAAAAGGGTAGAGAAAACTCGACATCTAATGGCCATGGGGGATTCGGAGGATGAATACCTGGAGGATTTGTTAATGAAAAATCCACCTCCTTATGCCGAAGAGTCTGGGCCCCTAAGCTCGAAAAATCCATTTTTCCGACATCCTAGAAGTAGAAGGGCCAGTGAGACAGATGTAGATGGTACTGGTAGCAAACCCAGTAATAGTGACGAGTTTTGCAGACCTGGTACAGCAATCCCAAATTACCGACCTTTTGGTGAAGACAGACCAGGGTTAGCAATCCCAACTGCCCCGAGTATGTACCCTCCTTTAGTACCCCAAGTGATGCATGACAACTCGACGGAAAGGGTTTTGCATGAACGAGAAAGAGAGGCACTGATTAAACAGCGAAATGAGCTAATTCAGACCATAGCTCAGATAAATCCCAGTACTGACTCCGTAACAATCCCAGTGACTATTGGTCCTGTGTTACCTCTTTATGGAGATAGACAGGCTAGTCCAAGTACCCCAGTCATTACACCCATTGTAGCCCCACCAAGAAAAGACCCGCTCATAGTGGATGATCAGGCAAGTGAATGTGAGTCCGTGATCTCCTTAATGGATCTGCCCATAAGGGAACCCGGAACCAGTGTACCACGGGCAGGAAATCAGGCTAAGGCAAAAGAAGTTCTAATTGAAACAACTTTAGGGATCAGGAGTGCCACAGTAGTGACTCCAGAGGAACTGGATAGATGGACCAGAGAAATAGAAAAAGAAACCCCCCAGCCCAAACCTTTAGATATCTACCGACTAAGGATAGAAATGGAGGAACTAATGGCCGGAAATGTGGGATTAGATAGATTGAATACTCTCAGTGAGGAGGAGTTGCTGTTTATCAGCAAAAGCCTTACCCGGAGCACCAGAGTGCTCCATGAAAAATTAATGGACACAGCCGCTGATATAGGAATAGATGTTAGTCAATCCAAGGTATTGCAGAAACCCTATAGAGCCGAATTTTTCGACAAGGATTTAGAGAACATGAATGTGTCAGGGAAGAAGATGCAAAGAATTGCTGAACATACTGCAGAAATGGGGAGATCTAGATAAATGGAAAGCCAGGTGGGCAAAGAAAAAGGAAGATAGTAAGGCCAAACCAAGGACTTCCGAATACTTGTTAAAGGAAGTGGACAAAGCAGAAAATCTGTATCCCATGAGAGAAGTACCGGGTGGGAAATATGTACATGTCCCCTGGTCCCGACTGGATATTGTGTCCTTTACCAATGACTTCCCAAAATTACGAGAGAAGCCAGTGGAGTGGTATAGACAGGTTGAGCGATTCGTGAAAGTCCAAATGTGTCTCCTGAAGGACCTGGATGGGTTCTTTGACATTGTAGTTCCTGTAGACCTATGGACGGAATGCAAAATTGCAGTTGATTGGCCAAGCGAAGAATATGAGAGAGACTCCAGAACCGGAGCTCCTTCACCAGATGTAATGAGAAAGTATGATAAAGTCATACAATACTTAAAGGAGAAAGTGCCAGCAAAGGAAACCGATTGGACCCGAATAGATAGAACTACCCAAAACCGTGATGAAACAGTGCACTCCTATTATGAACGGTTGCTGCAGGTATTCAAGACCTACAGTGGAATCGATAATATTGAAATGAAGGATATGACCCATTTCATTTATCGATTCGTGCTGGGTTTGAGACCTGAAATATCCCAATGGATCAGAGATAAAAATCTGTTGGCAGGGTAAACCCATAGATGAGGTCCTCAAGTACGCAAAGTACTGTGAGGATGAGTTGGAGAACAAAAGAAAAGCCCTAAAGGAAAAGGTCATGTGGGCTCAAGTAAAAGTGGCTGAACAACAAGAGAAATAGTTAAGTAAGATGAATAATAATGCTCAAAACAATACTTCTGGGGGAGGAGGGAAGCCCAGAGTAAAAATGAGTAAAGAAGAGGCTAAGAAAAAGTTCCCCTGCCACGGGTGCGGTCAGATAGGGCACTGGAGAGACGAGTGTCCACATTTGCAGGCTGGTAATGCCCCCATAAATGATTTAAATCCACAGGTGCAGAAAGAGGGGCCACGAAAGAACCAGCAACAGGTAAAACAGCATCCGTTGCCTCGAGCTCCTAGACCTAATTTTAAGAATCAGACCCAGCAGAATGAGGGGATCGAGGTTTGAGAAAGAGGGGATGAGGGAAATGCCGCAACTTCGCAATTCCTGTTAAATGATACATTTCTCTGTGACGAACCATACTGACGGGGCCTGAGAGGGGAGGACGAGGAGTGATTGCTTGGCGCCTCCTTACCGGTAGACCAGACAGGGCCATACATTGAAGGAAAGGTTGAAGGAAATAATGTCAACTTTCTGTTGGACACTGGTGCTACCCGTTCTACTGTAACAACAGTGGACGTTCCAAACCTACCCCTCTCGGGAGAAGCCATCCAAGTAGTGGGTGTGTCAAATCAGATAATAAGTACTCCTGTAACTGAACCCATGGAGGTTTCTATAGGGAACTTCAAAGAAATGCACAGATTTGTTGTCTGTGACTCTAGTCCAGTGAATCTACTAGGACGTGATTTGTTGTGCAAAATGAACTGCACCATCTTTTGCACACCAAAAGGCTTTGAAATTCAGACCCCAGACGAAGATGGCCTGTACAAATTGATGTTATTGAGGCCTGACACAGAAATTAAGACACTGACAATACAGGACTTACCAGAAGAGCTCCAACAAAAAGTGATACCTGATGTGCGGGATTTCACGGGAAAAGATGTGGGATTAATGGCAAATGTAGACCCAGTTAAAATAGCCATTAAGACAAATGCTATTTACCCGAAAACCAGACAGTACAAAATGAGTGCAGAAGTAAAAGCAGGAGTTGCTATTGAAGTAAAAAGGTTGCAAGAGCCAAACATAATACAGGAAGTAATGAGCAGTCCTTGCAATTCACTCATAATTGGAATTAAAAAGCCTAGCGGAAAGTACAGGACCTGCGAAAGGTAAACCAGATTGTTGTACCTTGCTGTCCCATTGTGCCAAACCCTGCAGTGATTTTGTACCAGATCCCATGGAATGCGGAATGGTTTACTGTTATTGACTTGTGTCACGCATTCTTTTCCATCCCATTGCATCCAGACAGCAAATTTATTTTCTCATTTGAATTCGACAGTCATGTCTATGTCTGGAATCGTGTCCCCCAGGGGTACACAGAGAGTCCTTCGATTTTCTATCAGATTCTAAAAAGATGCCTTGAATCACTAATTCTGCCAAAAGAACCAGTTTTGGTCCAGTACATAGACGACCTTCTGGTGGCGTCTAAAAGTCGGAACAACTGTGTTACTGATACCATTGCCTTATTGAATCATCTAGGCAAGGAAGGACATAAGGTGTCACCTAACAAATTGCAGTTCTGTAAAAACTCAGTGAAATATCTGGTGCACCAGATAGAAAAAGGTATCCGAAGGGTCACTTCAGAAAGAATTAGAATAATTCAAGATATGGATTTACCTAGAACCCAGAAAGAAGTCAGAATGTTCCTAGGAGTTGTAGGATACTGCAGACAGTGGATTGTGGGATTTGCTGTTTTAGCCAAACCATTGATAAAAATGACCAAGAAAGGAGTACAAGATCCAGTCACGTGGGATGACGAAAGCATGACAGCATGGATAAAATTGCGGAACTGTCTATGTTCAGCTCCTGCATTAGGAATGCCCGATTATTCCAAGAACTTTGAATTGTTTTGTGACACACGAGACAATTGTGCACTCTCCTAACACAAGAACATGGTCTGACCAGGCATCCAGTGGCCTATTTTTCGGCTACTCTAGATCCAGTGGCTGCTGGATTACCTGGATGCCTGAAGGCAGTAGCTGCAACATGCACTAGCCTAGAGCAGAGTGAAAACATTGTTATGGGACATCCTGTAACAGTATATGTTCCACATTCAGTTGTGATTCTGCTGACCCGAACGAAAACCCAGTATCTCACACCCAGTCAGCTGACTAAGTATGAGAGAATTCTTATTGGTGCAGAAAATGTGATAATTTCCCGATGTAATATTTTAAACCCTGCAACCTTGTTACCCCTCACCCAAAATGCAGAAATAGAGGGTGAAATTGAACATAACTGCATTGACTTAACTGAATTTAGCACCAAGCCACGCCCTGATATAAAAGAACCAGCCTTACCTGTAGAAGACCTTGTGATGTTTGTGGATGGCTCCTGCTTGAGGCATGAGGATGGAGAGTTGAGTGCTGCCTATGCCGTAGTCACACTAGAAACGACCCTAGAAGCATCCTACTTAAGTGATATAAAATCTGCCCAAGTAGCTGAATTAATTGCATTAGCAAGAGCTTGCCCGCAAGGGAAAAACAAGAGAGTAACCATATACACTGATAGCCAATACGGTTACGGGGTTGTTCATGACTTTGGCCAGCTATGGTTGCAAAGAGAATTCATGACTTACTCAGGTACCCCTATCAGAAATGGAAAAGTGGTACAAATCCTACTGGAAGCAATCCAATTACCCAAAGAATTGGCGGTGGTCAAATGTGCTGCTCACAAATATGGCACCGACGATGTGACAGCCGGAAATCGATATGCTGACCAAATTGCCCAATATTGTGCCCGATACAAAATGTCCCTAAAAATTAAATTATGGGGAGGCAGAAACAGCTGCCAACTTATGGTGTTTGAGAATGTATCTCCTTGGAGGGAACTGAAAGAGTTGCAGCAAGCAGCAGAGGAGGCGGAAAAGGAGAGATGGGAGGCAGGTGGATGTCATCCTAGGGACAGGGATGGTGTTATGGTTATTAAGGATGGCATACCTGTATTACCAGACAGCATGGTTGCTCCAATGGCCAGAGGCATACATGGAGATACACACATAGGGAGAGATGCGATGTGCCGTATGTTCCAAGGAGTGTTTTACGATTCGAAATCAGGAACACTGCAGAGACACTTTGCCAGAGGTGCTTGGTTTGTCAGCAATTTAACCCAGGGAAAAGAACAGTAGTGGATCAGAGTACAATTGGAAAGGCAGAAGGTCCCTTTATCAGAATGCAGGCGGACTTTATTCAGTTGCCCATGTGCAAAGGATATAGGTATGTCCTAGTTATAGGCTGCCTATTCTCAAGATGGGTGGAGGCCTACCCAGCAAAGAAAAATGATGCCATTACTGTAGCTAATTATTGCTCAGGGAGCTAATACCTAGGTTTGGTTTTCCAGAAACAATTGAAACAGACAGAGGTGGGCATTTTGCCAACAAAATCCTAGATGAACTCTATAAAGCATTCAAAATTGAGCCAAAGCTGCACTGTGCATATCATCCAGAGGCTTCTGGAGTAGTCGAACAGGTGAATGGCACTCTAAAATCAAGATTGGCAAAAATGTGTAACTCTACAAGATTGAACTGGATAGAAGCTTTACCCCTTGTCCTGATGGGATTGAGAAGCATTCCAAACCGAAAGACAGGCCTGAACCCCCATGAAGTACTAATGGGAAAAGTGATGCGACAGGCATGGGTACCTGGACACAAACTGCTTAGTATTTCTGATGATTTGGTACTAGAATACTGCAAGCAGCTGGGTGACCAAGTGCGTTCTATCTCTCACCAGATTGGGGAAACTGCTGTCGAATGGCCAACAACTCCAGCCCATAAACTGAAACCTGGAGATTGGGTTGTGTTGAAGAAACACTCCCGGAAGAGTTGCCTTGCACCAAAGTGGGGAAACCGAGGCAAGTGATCCTTGTGACTACCACTGCCGTGAAGTGCGCAGGCGTGCCAAAGTGGATTCATGCCAGCCCTACCAAGAGGGTAACCGGAGAAGAAGCGACTGAAGCTGAAGGTGGAGCAGCTGAGGAGACTCCAGATGAGGGTCCGAAACTAGCTGATATTGAACTACCGAGCACCAGTCAAAACTAATGGTTCCCAGCAGACGATCTGATTCTTGATCCAATAAGAACCAGAAAATATTCCTACTTAGATAGAGAGTGGGATAGTGAGGATGAGACAGGAATAGAAGGAGAAGATCAGGTTATCGAGAATCACATCAGACCTGATCAGGAAATAGGTCAAGCAGGGACAGACCAAGTCATCGACACACCTCCAAAGATTCCAGAAACTGAAAAGGGACAGATAGTAATCAGGGCTGAAGTTCATGCGGAAGAAAATCAAGGGTTCGAAGTGCATGAACAGGAACAGATAGAAATAGACAAACATGTTCAAGAGGCAGAGCCTGAAACAGCTGAAACTCAAAGCCAAATTCAAAATATACCTGAACAACAAGGCCAGCTTAGAAACCAGGCAGAAGAAACTGAAGAAAGACCTGGGACTAGTCAGACAGGAAGGGAAAAAGATACCGACAAAGAAACAGTGCCACAACTGAACGAGAATAAAAGGGCACGAGAGGGGGGCCACACTACAGAGACAGCTAAAAGGCTCAAGAGGAAAAGTGAACCCAGATACATAAAAAGACTGAAACTGAGATTAAAGACTGTAGAGGAGAAATTAGAAGACCGAAAAAGAGCTGCCAGTGAAAGACAGAGAGCAGGAACTCAGCCAAACAGACGCAGTACCAGAATAAAGAGACAAAACAAAAATTATCGAAGTCCTGAATGGACCTACTTGGTGTTGGAAGAAATTGATGATCCTGAAATAAGCAATAAAAGCGACCAAGATTTGATTGCTGATCTGAGTCCTGAAGAAGAAGACCCAACTTGAAAGTGAAACTGTGTAAGCCTCTTGTGTTGAGAAACAAAGAGGGGTTGGAAAGCCACCTGTGAGCTAAAATGTCTGATTCAAATGTGAATGGAAGACCTAGAGGGAATTGTTGTAAAACTTGCTGTAAAATATGCTTATGTAGTGTAGCGATAGTACTAATAGTATGGATAGGACTAACAGTCTTTATACCTTTTATGATAAGTAAAGATACTAACATGTACCCTACTAAATCAATGACGCCTGACACAGAAGTTGTACAAACTGAAGAAACACCACAAAGTATAGAAAGACGTGAGAATACAGTTAGCATGAAACAAACCCGACCTGACTTAGATGCATCAGATGAGGAAGGACTACATTTTCACAGAATTAAAAACAGAACACATCTAAATGTCTTTGCAAACCTTTTAGTGCACTATGTAGAAGCTATGGAAATAGAAGATTGTTATGTCTGCATGAAGCTACCTACTTCTGTAGCTGAAGGTGTGACCTATCACCATCTACCCCTGACCTATGGAATTTCCTGTAGTATATTAGCAAGCTTATTTTACAGAAGTACCTTACAGTACTACTATTCGAACACTGACGTAATCTTTTCTGAACTTCCTATTCGGGGAAACCTGAACATTGTACATGTTAGAAGCGAAGTGACTCGTTACATGGGAGAATACTTTCTGACTATAGGTGACATAGATTTAAATTAAGCCCGCAGAGATAATTTAACTTGTTCATTACATGAACAAGAGAAAATTTTCTTGAAAATGGCAGAAAAGAGAAGGGAGAGTTTCCAAAGAAAGGCAAATGATAAGAGACAGAAAACTCCTAAATGGGCTGAAAACATGGAAAGCACCTCAAATGGCGAAGCTAATCCTGCACTGTTGCTGGATTTTGAACGAAAAGGGAAACTCTGTCTTCATAGAGAAGACTAGTTATTATAACAATGTATTCATCAGTTCCAGTGAATGCGAACATAATTACAAGGTAATTGGAGGTTGGGGTTTCAAAAATGGGTCAGAACCTGTGTTTCCCGGAATGTATTATATATGCGGAAACAAGGCCTATTTCAAATTGCCGGGTCACTGGTATGGAAGCTGCTATTTTGGCATTGTCTTCCCGAAAATATACCATGTGAACAACGCCGCTGAAAGCAATGAAAATGCTAATGGTTTAGTACGTAGTAGACGAGAAAGTGTAGGAGAAATTATAGGTGATATATTTAGTGCACTGATACCTGGAGTGGGAGTGGTTCTTAATACTCACCGTATTTGCAAATTATCTACAGTAGTGGATCGGTTATCAACTGACACTGCTGCTGGATTCCTGCTGGTCAATACTGAAATGGTTGCGATCAGATCAATGGTTTTACAGAATAGACTTGCTCTTGATACCTTATTGGCAAAAGAGGGCGGAGTCTGCAGGATGCTGAAGGCGCAACATTGTTGCACTTACATTCCTGATAAAAGCGTAGAAATTAAGAAATATGTGAGAAACATAACTAATTTGGAAAAAGAACTCGGGAAAATACTGATGCCAATAGCTGGAATAAGTTTGATTGTGTTTATTATAATAATTTGCTGTAATGCCAAAAATGCCGAAAGAAGTACACAGTAAACAAGAGGGGAGTGAAACGAAATGTTGATGAACTGGAATTAGAGGAATTAAGAAACCAGATATACAAAAAAGCTAAGAATTTTCATCCTAATAAGGATGCTGAGAAGAGGCTCAACAATAAATTTGTCGAGATTGAAATGAGTGAGATGTGAGAAAGGAAGTTGGCATCTGTTTCCATTAATAGTGAAGATAGTAAATATCATCAAAGAGGGGATTGATGGAGTAAGGATTCGCACGTAAAGCGCCTTGCTCACATTCAAGAACCTCGTTTAACCTGTAATAGTATTAACCAATCCTGTTTGTCATTAATATCGCACTTTTTCAGTACATTCGGGTGTCCCAGAGATGCTTGCCTATGTGTCTATTAATCATAATGAGGCTTGCATACTACAGCATCGCTACTTCGCAGAAATCCAGTCTGCGCATGCGTTGGTCATACCCATGTGATGTGACACACTCGCAGTTCTGGAGGGATATTTTCGCTCATGCGCATTACTGCTAAAATGGCCGCTTGTCTTTAAACATGCTCTCTGCTTGCTCTTGCTGCTTTTGCACAGCTGTCTATTTCTGCCTAAAATCCTAATGCTATAGATATTATAAAGTAAGGGATGTACTGCAGCTATTCATGGTGTACAGTGTATTCATTTTTTCTGTGTTTCTAATTTGTTTTCGGTTACTTTTCATGTACCGCGTATCTGTGGGCCTGGGAGTGGGGAGTCGCTCCATCTTTGAAACCCCTTGCACCCCCGTCATGTGATGAGGGACAATTCAAACCACGCAGAAGCAAAACCCCGCCAGCTGGCTGCCGAAGCTGAAATGCTCATGAGAACCTGAACTATGACCCAGCGAGAGGAGCCGAGCTGCACCTGAACTTGAAACAAATTGATACTTTACTGTGTGTCCTATTGTATTCCTTGCTGCCTATGGCATGGGAACGGGAATGTAAGTGGGTACTGAAATATAAATATTAATTATGAGAACCCAGAATTTTAGGTGGTGACAATGACCTAACCACCTCTCCTGACCAATCCAATGTTGGGGATCCTGTCACTTGCAACATTTGTGGGTGGTCTAGGACCCGAAAAGGGTATAACTAGCCTAGTTTTAGCTAGAGAAATTGTCCAACTTGTCCGAGTAGCTGACCTGTCACCGACCCTACAAGCTCTATAGGTGAATTGATACAGAGAGCTGCGGAGCACTCTGTCCGAAATATCCACAAACTCCAAGGAGTGCAAAATAGTCTTAAGTGCTGGCGAAGCACTTTGCTGGGAGATTCGAGAACCCAATCGGGGTTACTGGCGGATTCCGTGCAGAGAGGGGGTAACACTGGCGTTGCATCCGAAGCTGCAGGTGTTGGTCATGCCCTTTGGTGAGCCCAATCCTGATCCAAATCCTGAGGGGTATCCTGTCCTGAATGTCCGTGAGCTGTACCTGCTCACTTACTGGCATCCTACGTCCTTGAGGGTCCCTGTCCTCGCCTTTCTAAAACTGACCTGTGGCCAGGGTTAGTCCTCATTCCTGTCCTAGGTAAATATAGATTGGGTGACCGTCTATCTATCCACTATTCTTTCCTCTTTAATAAAGCTCTCTTGCCCGTATTATTTTCCTCTGCTTTTCCAAAATTTTCATGTAATTGTTTATTAGTTATGTTCCATTTTTCCCCCTACCCGTAGGACATTATTGAAACTGTTTTACTTAATTAGTGTGATCTAAATTCACTTATGTTTAGAATCTAGGTTTGAATTAGAAGTTAGATTGAGACCATTTGAACCACTTGTAGGACTTTAGCAAATCACTGACTAATGTTTTGACACTGACCTACCCTAGTATAAGCCTGAAGTTGAATAGCATGTTCCATGTTACCCTTACCCTATAGTTTAACTCGTTCCCAATGATATTTGGCCTCATTCACAGTTATACCATAGTTATAATCCTGATTATTGATATTCTAATCTGTATCAGTCTTATTCTTATGTCCTTCTGATTTTAAACTTTCTATATATAAAAATCCTTAAAACCCTTCAGGTGTCTGTGGTCATTATATAAGGTATATGATATAATTAAATGTATAGAGTATTAAGTATTTTTCTTATCTTTTGTCCACTGCTAGCTCCTGATCCGTCAGGAAAATAGGTGCCTGTGGTAAGTCAGGTATCCTGGTAATAGTGTTAAGGTAAAACACATAGAATTGCTGATGGTGTCGTGTGAAATCGCCCGATTCATAAAAATACTGTCATAAACACGTCATGAGCCCAAGTGCGTGAAATCTGGTAAAACTAAGAGTCGGGCGACCTGCGCGCTCTTTCAGTAATTTTCTGGTAGCAGATAGATGGTTAGGACTAGTTAAGATAGATAGATAAGATAGTTTTAGGAACTGTGAAAATAAAAAAATGTGCTGCTAAAATTTATTTGCTGCTAAAACAAGTTTTGTTATTGCATTTAAATGTTATAAAAGGTTGAAATTATATTTTCATGAATTGCTGCTATATTATTGTATGTAATTAACACAATTGTCCGTGATTGTTTATTGTTGCGGGAATCCCCGGGGAAATAGAAAAGCAAGTGGTGAGTAGAATCCACTTGGCTGTGAGGTCACTGGCTAGGAGGGAGATTAGTGCATGGTTAGGCAGAACTGGAAGCGCTAATTAGGACTTTCTTGAATGAATTATTGAATAAATGATAGCTACAAGTACCCTGTTGAAACTCCCGTTGTGATATCACCTAGTAAGGGTCACGTGCGGAAGGAGTAATAGGTTCTTCGGAGCTTGAGTGACAGCAGAGGAGTTCGCTGGTGAAAGTTTGACTGAGTATATATCCCGGAAAGAAGTGGATGAGTCAAAGGAGTAGCAGGTTCTCTAATGCTTGTGTGACGGGATAGGTAGGAGAAATCTATCCGTAGTGAATGAAAAGTAGACAGAAGTGGTTTACTTGCAGTAAGAGAAAAACCCTTATTCTTTTTCAAAACCCTCAAGCACAGCGGCGAATGTTATACGTTGTTAACTAAACTGAGCACTTGCACTTTAAGAAAAATTCAAAGTTTCCGTTACCTTGTGAAGGAGGGAGTCGGTCGCAAGGCTGCACTGACGTCACTCTGTGCCGCGCTGGTATTGGTTGAGCCCGCGGATGTGTAGCGAAGCCAGAATTGTAAGGGAGGGGTGAGCGCCGAAGAGTGAGACCGCGTCTCACGAAGGGGCCGCGCACCCATTGGTGGAGAGTATTTGCAACCTCGGTGCTGATTGGTTGCTTTAAATTAAAAGACGCGCTAGCTTTGGAAGCACTAAAGTAAACAAAATTAATCAATCCGAGCTTGAAGATAGTTTGGAGAGGTGTATGTGGTATCCTGAATTCTTACCTAATCCGAAATGTCGTGTGAAATCGCCCGATTCATAAAAATACTGTCATAAACACGTCATGGGCCCAAGTGCGTGAAATCTGGTAAAACTAAGAGTCGGGCGACCTGCGCGCTCTATCAGCATCACAGACTCCCTGTGGAATCCCTGCCCTGCAGGGATTGACCTGAGTGGGATGATTTGACGCTCTGCTCAGGGCAGGAAGTCTGTGCTGTTTCTCCAACCTGGCTGTTCAATACAGTCCGGTTGGAGAAATAAAAGTGCGCAAACCAGTCCTTCGTCCCTCTCCCATGGCCACGGCCCACCCCTGCCTATGCACGCTGGCTCAGCCAGCAGGTGAAAAATATAACGATGATAGAACATTGTTTTATTTTTCACCTGCTGGCTTTGAGCCAGTGGGGCGACGCTCCTCTGCCATTGCAGAGGAGCCACCCCTGTTATTAGCTTACATACATACCTTAGGTATTAAGAAAATGCATATCAATTAATTGTTGTTGAGACACCTGAAATGCATTGTATGACTCTGTTTACTTTTATTGGTTTTAACAGAAACCAAACAAAAACAGGTTACTAAGCAGGAAACATTTTATGTAAAGAGGATATCTGAATTGTACGAAGAAAAAGGAAGTGTTGTTTGTGGAAGACTGTTATATTGGAACTGTTACAGGACAATTGATAAGGGGCTCATGCTGTTTTTTCTAGAGGTTCATTGGACATGTAGTCCTCTACATTTATATAATTTTGACTGGCTGGTAAGTGAATAAATGAAGAAAGAAATGCATAATCCTCGCCTCCATGTCCTTAATAGAATTGAAACTTTCTTTCACATTAGCTAGGAAATTTTTCACTGATGGGAAATAACCATTCTCTGGTTCTCTTCCTTCCTATTTAACAGGCAACAGTTTGTCCATATGGTCTCCCCAAGGTCCCAGAGAATCCCAATTACCTGCTTAGTTCCCCAGGGTGTAATCTTGTCCTCTGTGATCTTCAACCTCTACATGGAGCTCCTCGGGGTTCTACACTGATAGATAACAAACATTCATCAACACGCAAACTATATACAAATTTAATTGAATGTCCCCTCAATCATTGCTTGTATCTCATTCAGACTCGAATGTCTAGCACCTTCATCAAGATTATCCTTGCCAAAGCAGATTTTCTTGTCTTTACCAAAAACAACCAGTTACAATTAGTGCAAACTGGCTCAATGTCATAAGCCTGGATGGATGTGAAACCCAACTTTCACCCAATGCCATGTCTTTTGGATTCACCTTGGACATGGATCTCACTCACAAGGTATGCTTCGCCATGAAATCTAAAACAGCCTTGTGGCAGCTCTCTGTGGAAGTGGAACCATTCCTTGCAGAAAGTGACATTAGAGCTGCGGTTCAAGCGATCCTACGTGCACAGCTGGATGGTGCCAATGCTCTGCTCTACTAACGCCTCAGCTCCACACTGGATTCCCTTACGGGCATCCTACATGCAGCAGCACTCCTCATCACAGGCCTGAAGAAACATGACAAGATCATTTTGATGCTGCTGGAACTCCACTGGCTGCCCTTGCTAGCCCAAACTATCTTCACAACCGGCTCCATTATCTACAAAGCCACGATGACAGACATCCCTGCATACGTGGCGGACAAGCTACCTCTGGTGGCTCACGGCACGCCTGCAGTCAGGACAGCATTAGAAGGGAGACAAAGAAATGCAAAACTCAAAAGCAAGGAACAGGCCTTCTCTATTCCAAGTTCTGGAGCGACTTCTCCATATCAATCAGGACCAGCGCAACCCTGCCCCAATTTAGGAAACAGCTGAAAAATACCTTTTTATTCACATCATGATGCAGTAACAGTCCACTTTCATTCTTCAGAACCGTCAACCTCCTAGAGCACATTGCTTGTGTCTTTTTCTTGGACTCTGAGTAGCAACTTGCTGCCTTTCAACTAGGTTTGCACTATATAAATACCATATAACATTTAAAAAATGTGTTTAAGTTTATGGATAACAGGAATTCCATGTGTGCAACAAATGGAATAAAATTCTGCAAAGAAACAATTCGAGAATATGGTCTTCCCAAATGGTGCATGAACTCACTTTTGTTTGATAATAAGACAGAAGGCCTCTGAGCATAAGAAAAAGATTGCAGTGGAGTAAACCTTCTTCAGGGATGCTTCCACTTTTGGGCAAAGGATCAGATGACAAAGCATTATTTGATAAATGGAATGTGTTGTGCACACCCGGTTTTCAATTCGTATCAGTATATTTGTTGATCAGATTTTGCAGTGGCCCCTGAAGAAGGAATTCTACTCCCAAAATGCACTGATGTGTGTTAAACACGAAGACAATTAGACATGTAAATTTTTTTTCAAAATGTCCATTATGTTGTTATGAGTCCTAAGGAATAGAAAGCGTGGAAAATAACCCATTACAATAAATATCAAGTGCAAATGATTTTCATATATGTTTGAGTGCATACATATTTACGTATAAAATTTGTTCAGGTTGTTAGATTTTTTTTGCTGTGCGGCCAGGTTCCAAGTGACAGTGTACACTTGCCACAGAAATAATTTAAGGCATCCTATGATGCCACATTAGTGAGCCTTGCCAGCCTGAGCAGTAGTAAATCCATTTTTTAAATATCGGGAAAGCTATCTTCAAAATCCTGCAACAGACTCAGCTTGTGCAGGTAGTGTAGGACCACTAAATTTTCCAGTGTTGCCTTCTCATTGAGGATCAGGGAGCAAATAGTGGGCAGGGGCAAAACAACCAGTATCACTAACTAGCAGCTGGGCCAAGTGTCACTCGTCGGGAGTTAGTGACACGCAACATTTTATATTTTTCCACATCAGTGCACTTCAATGAATTGTCACGCAAACTGGTGCTCTCAGAAGTCAGTCTGGTCCCTGGAGTGCACTATGCAGGCCTGTGCCTGAGACAATTACTTGCCTGTGCTTGCTCCCTACCACAATGTAGTTTCTGCCATGGGTTGAGGAGAGGTATTCACGGTAACCTAGATGACGAGTATTCCATTGTTCATGGATTAGCAGGCCCTCTCAGCGTTTTTAGGTATCGACTAGCGTAGGCTGCGCTTGTTCAGTCTCGCTGGTGAGATTTTATTTTCTAACATCTTAGGTAAGTTTTCGTGTTTTGCTTTCTGATCTAATGTTTCTTTCTGTTTGTTTTCTAGGTCCAGCCCGGCCCGTGTCATCTGTGTGCAGAGGCGTGCATGAAGTGCTTGTCGCGGTATGGATGCTGGTGTTTTCGTGTTTCTGGTAAGCCATCTTTGTTTTGCTTGCTGATCTAATGTTTCTATCTGTTTGTTTTCTAGATCCAGCCCGGCCCGTGTCGTCTGTGTGCAGCGGCGTGCACGAAGTGCTTGTCGCGGTATGGATGCTGGTGTTTTCGTGTTTCAGGTAAGCCATCTTTGTTTTGCTTTATAATCTAATGTTTCTTTTTGTTTGTTTTCTAGGTCCAGTCCGCCCGTGTCGTCTGTGTGCAGCGGCGTGCACGAAGTGCTTCTCACTGTATGGATGCTGGTGTTTTCGTGTTTCAGGTAAGACATCTTTGCTTTGCTTGCTGATCTAATGTTTCTTTCTGTTTGTTTTCTAGGTCCAGCCCGGCCCGTGTCATCTGTGTGCAGCGGTGTGCACGAAGTGCTTGTCGCGGTTTGGATGCTGGTGTTTTCATGTTTCAGGTAAGCCATCTTTGTTTTGCTTTTTGTAATCTAATGTGTCTCTCTGTTTGTTTTCCAGGTCCACCCCGGCCCGTGTCGTCTGTGTGCAGCGGCGTGCTTGTCGCGGTATGGATGCTGGTGTTTTCGTGTTTCAGGTAAGCCATCTTTGTTTTGCTTGCTTTTTGTGTTTCAGGTAAGCCATCTTGGTTTTGCTTTATAATCTAATGTGTCTCTCTGTTTGTTTTCCAGGTCCACCCCGGCCCTTGTCGTCTGTGTCCAGCGGCGTGCACAAAGTGCTTGTCGCGGTATGGATGCTGGCGTTTTCATGTTTCAGGTAAGCCATCTTTGTTTTGCTTGCTGATCTAATGTTTCTTTCTGTTTGTTTTCTAGGTCCATCCCGGCCTCTGTTGTCTGTGTGCAGCGGAGTGCACAAAGTGCTTCTCACGGTATGGATGCTGGTGTTTTCGTGTTTCAGGTAAGCCATCTTTATTTTGCTTTATAATCTAATATGTCTCTCTGTTTGTTTTCCAGGTTCACCCCGGCCCGTGTCATCTGTGTGCAGCGGCGTGTATGCAGTGCTTCTCACGGTATGGATGCTGCTGTTTTTGTGTTTCAGGTAAACTAACTTGTCTATGTTGCTCATGTAATGCATGTTTTTCTTTGTCTTTTACTTTTCTGTTCTTTTTAATTTAATGCATGCTTTTTATTTAGTTTGCTCGGAAATGTTTAGAAACTAAATATGTGTTTTTGGTTTTGTTGAATATGCTTCTTCAGCTGTTGTTTTTTTGGTGGGGGTGCGTGTCGAATCGGCGATACTGCTATGTTTTCTAACATTCGAGAAGGATTGCACTGTTGGTTGGGCTGCAGCAAGTTTCTGGTAAAGCTATTTAAAGTTTAATGTATGTATATATTGTTTTTATAACTTATGTTGTAGTTTATATTATACATTTTTATGTGTTTTGTGATGTGTCGAATACTGTTTTGTTACTTTTTTTATTTTTTGAGGTGTCTCGAATCTGCGAATCTTTCTAACATTAGAGATGAATTGTACTGGCGGTCGGGTTGCGGAAAGTTTCAGGTAAGTTTATTTAAAGTTTACTGTATTTAGATATACTTATAAATTGTTATTGTTTATCTTATAGATTTGTATGTGTTTTAGGATGTGTCAAATTTTGTGTTTATTTTTTTATTTGTGTGAAATCGGCGATACTGCTATTTTTTCTAACATTAGAGAAGTATTGCACTGATGGTCGGCCTGTGGGAAATTTCGGGTAAGTCTATTTAAAGTTTAATGTCTTTATATAATATTCTTAAAAATTATGTTGTTTACATTAGTTGCTCTTTATTTGTGTTAACTTTCTGTGATCGTGTAGTGTCGTGTTGAGGTAAGTTAACTTGTTTTAGTACTTGTGTTTGGTATGTTCTGTTTGTTTCTAGAATGGACAGTACAAAGTGACGCATATACATTATGGTAAGTACAATATTTGTCTGATTTTTATTTGCATTTACTTTAGAAATGTATTTTATTTGCATTATGTATGTATTGTCTTTTGGGTATATTGCTTCTTTTTTGTTTTTTTGTAATTGCTTTACAGCTAACTGTATAGACGTGATAACGCAACTTACAGGTAAGTGTCATTTTTTATCTAATGCAGTTACTATTTTAAGTGCTTGTTAAGGTTTTGTTTTTACAAAAAAATGTGTTCATGTATTTTATTATATTTTTCTTACATTTTCTTACTTTGTTTTTTTATAATCCTTAATAATCTGTTTGTTTTCATGTATAGGTAATTTTTTTTACTGTGTTCAAATAGACTTTTTTTACGAAACTGCTGTCATTCATTTGACTACGGCAGGGCGTGGCACGTTCTTAATTGCATCGGTGGTTATCGGTATGTTCGGTAGAGTTCGAGAATGGACGGTAAGGCACGGTGTGACGCAGCAAATTAAGGTAAGTGTTTAAGTTTATTTAAAGTTTAATACCTTTATATATATTAGTTATAAATTATGTTTATATTATACAGGTGTAGGCTTTTTATGTATTTGGCTTTTGTTACAATAAATCTGTTTTCTTAATGTTGCTCTTTATTCGTCTAAACTTTGTGGTCGTGTACTGTCGTGACAAGGTAACTTAACTTCTTTTAGCACGTGTGTTTGGTATGCTCAGTTTTTTTCCAAAATAGACAGTGGAGCGTGACGCAGATACATTATAATAAGTCCAATATTTCTTTACTTTTGATATGCATGTAGTTTAATATTTTATTTTCTTTGCATTATGAATGTATTGTCTTTTTTTGTAATTTGGTTCTTTTGATTTGTTTGTAATTGCACTAACAACTCGCGCTCGAATACTCTCTCTACTACTCACTCTCTATTACTCACTATGCTCACTGCTACTCACTGTAGTACTATCTACAACACACTACTATTCACTAGTAATCACAATATTGCTCTCTACTACTCACTTTACTACTCTACTACCACAATGTACTCCTCTAATACACACACTATACTCCTGTACTCCGCACTCCCTACCACTCACTCTCTACTACTCACTATTACTAACTCTACTATTAAGTCTCGCATTTCCAAAAAATTCAGCTATTGGCATTGTAAATAACAATGCCATTTACTTATATACTTTCAAAACAAAACACATAAACAAAAAATTAAACATTTACAATGCCAAAAGCTCTAACTTTTGCAAAGGCGAGACCATTGCATTGTAAATGCTTGTTGTAAGCTCTGTTGGCATGGGCAGTGATACCTCATGGCTGCCCAGAGCCGTGCAGCTCAGCTGTATGCAGACAAAACCGGCCAGTCAGTAATTTTGTTCACCGAGTTGTGAAACCATTGGATCCACCCGCACATGGCATGTGTGAGCTTCTACCCCTCAGCTTCTTGGCTGAAAAAAACCCAACGCCCAGCAACAGTGTCCTGATCTGTGTGGTTCCTAGGGATGTCTCAGAGACTGACTACACTGACACAGAAACAAGATCCTTATTAACTTGAAGAATAGCGCGTTGAAGACGCTATAGGGTGAAATCCATCTCTCACCAATGCACCTTTTTCAATAGATAAATAAAACTAGGTCCACTTTGGTCCCTATGTCACTCACATGAATTAGGGCGGCACATTTTTTTCAACAGATACTGATTGCAAGGATTGGTCAAAGTAAACGTGCATGTTTTTTACAGAGCGATAGTAATACAAAATGAAAATGTGCGTTGTCCAAGAGAGTTAAGTACCCTAGGTTTTAAACACGGTTTGTGGGACTCCAACAGATTTCCCAGCCGCACTAGTCTGATAAGGACTGGCTGTGGAGTGAGGCAAACTATTACCACACATCAAAAGTAAGTTAAGGGAGACTCAGTGCAAGTTTCCAGTGAGGAGCTGCCTCTCTTGTCACTGTGTGTCCTGCACCAGCAAAAGCAGTGCAGATGCTCTGAACCATGGACAGCATTCAAACAAGAAGCTGACTAGTTCACGTGGGGGGCACTATGTAGACTAGGCTGCTTAGTACTGACCCTACGAAGAAAACAAATGCATGCCATTAGTAAGATTCCTCTGAAAAATAAATACTTGATCATAATTATAAAATATTATACATAGGGTATTTTCCTATGTGAACGCCAACAATATTGTTTGTGGGAACAATTTTGTCAACTGTGCGCAGGAAAAAGAGTAGCAATTATCCACTAAGCCAATTTTTGGGTTGAGTGAGCTATTACAGCTGAGGGGTCTTGGGGGATCTGGTTAATAAAGGTAAGAGTGTCTACGGTTGCTCCTAGTAGAGAGCCAGTTCTACATTGCGGACTCTTAATGTGCTGACCTGAAGGCCTGAATTGCTTAGCTTAGGGTGGCGAAATGTTTCTTTCTGCCAATTATAAACATGCATCTGCCCCTTGAAAGAAAGTACAAAACCTCCAAAAAATGGCGAAATCACCAGAGATGCATTGTTCAGAGTCCTGCCTGGTTGGTGCAAAAACCAGGCACTGAGTGGTGACCGTAGTGACCCAGGGGTGGAGGTTATTCTCAAATCAAAATGTAAAGATACTTTCAGGTCCTGCTGCAGCCCAGGTAATCCCCATCCGATTAGGAAGAAGAGAGAGCTAACAGAGTAAGAATTACCTTTGGTCTCAGAAGCACTGAGCTGTTCATTTGGGCTTATTAGAGGGCACCGAGGTCGCACACACCCACCCAGCATCCCTCATGCCAGCAAAAGTAAATTTGGCCAATAACATATTCTTTAGAGCAAAAATACGAGGTCAAATGCCAAAATATTACCACTTAGTCTACTGCCTCGCTATGCTACAATGAGACCGCACAGGGAAACAATTCTACTAATAGCCACCAGACTACTAGAATGTGACTTTACCTTACTGCATAATTGTTACCCATTTCATCCTGGTTTTCGATACATACCTTTTTTAAGACAAACACGTTGCAAAGCACAATGACATGAACCTTACATGCAGAAGCAGAGGTGGAACTATGCATTTTGTTACTGTTACTGAGGAAGGCAAGAGTCATTATGAGCTATTTGGCACTTTGCTTACACCCTACCCTTCTGCTACGTACGTATGTACTACATAGATATATGATAGTCAGAAGATTTATATAAGCGTAGAGTGGATGCAAAAGGTGGAAACTGTTCAACAATCCTCCTTTAAAGTAGTGCACAGTTTGAAGAAAAGTATGCCTGGACGAATGTGAAAAGAACAACTGAAGGATGGAATGCTGAAACAATGTCAAACATTCACCCCAATACAGAGATCTGGGCCTAAATCCATAGTTATTTTTGCACACAATGCCATTCCAGTTTAGATCCAGCCATATGCAAATCAGCCTTGACCCTGCTCCCCATGGGAACAGGACAAATGTGGGGTCACAAAAGTTCTTCAACCTCCTCAGTACTGAAGCCCTTACTCTGTCCAAGCATCACTGGGTGAAAGTGTTAGCACTGTATTAATGGAGACATGCTTAACCAAATAGTAAGTAAGCGTTGGTAAAACCAATAGGTGTGGAATTGGCTGCCAGCCTTTTGGCTTTGTTAATGCTGGTTTAATTTTGTTACGACTGGAGGAGTTGCAGGGCCCCTACCAATATAAAAAAAATGCAGAAAACCAAAAATCTTTTTTTGTGTCTCAGAACGCTCACATTGCCTTAGTAGCCCCTATCAGTGAAGCTGATTACAATTTATGTGGATGTGTTCCTTCTAAAGAGCAGAATGGCATCACACATAATGAAATTAGTCAACAGCTGAACTGGGCTGACCATTTCCTATGCTCTAGTAGGCAGAAGAAAAAATTTGAATGACACAACAGACCAATTAATGAAAAGTGCTAGCGGACACCCCATAGAAGTATATATACAACTTAGTTTATTATAAGGAAACCAAAATACCTTGCCAAGTAGAAGACCCGAAAAAGTAATTCTCCCCATTCTACTCTAAACAAGCAAAAATTAATTTCATTTTATAGGATCTCCAAATATTGTACATTTCTGAGTTAAAAGGTATCTGAATGGGTGAGTGGGAGGCGAACACTGCTACGCAAAACTAGCATATTTTCCATTCGAGCCTCATGGTGATACTAGTCTCAATCATGGGGTATGTGAAAAATGAAAGTAAATATCTCTACAAAAGCTCACACTGTCCTTCAAGTTGTTGAACCCTTAAAATGCAGCCCATCTAATGAGGCAACTTCACTTTGCTCCTTATCCACACAAATCTTAAAATATATGAAGTAATTAGGAACATTTTCAACAGGGATCAAGAGGTGTGGTTTATCTGTTGTTCTGTAACATTTTCAAGGCACGCACATGGTCCTTGCACTCAATAGAAACATAAAAGAATGCAGAGTGTCAGCTTACCTTGAACATTAGTCTCTTTCAATTGAAGAAAAGAAATTATTTGATTCAGTAAATAGAGGTCACATAGATTACTATTTACGGACAATGAGGGTTATACTTCGTGTGCAAACCTTATATCTAAAATGTAGGAACCTGCAGATTTATATTTTAATGGACTCTTCATAAAGCTCAATTTAAGGTTCGGTATCTATACAAATCAATATTCCATTATCAACCTCCCCTATAAATAGTACAAATGAAAATGAAGAAACATATGAAAAGATATCTTTCAAAATTGTTTTTTTACAGCACTAGCATTTAAGAATCAACACACTTTAAATATATTTACTTAAAATTGCCACAAATAAGCACACTCAAAACATGGAAATATGGTACGTATGATACCAGAAAACTTGGCAGCAATGAATCGGCTTGTACCTGTTGAAGTCATCATCCATCAGCAGAGCTGCAGAGGATGGCTGTTGAACTTCCTATAGCCACAAATTATATTGAATATGGGCCAATACCCCAACCAGTACTTTTTCATGTACATACTAAACATATCAACGTTCCCATCCACGTTATCACCCCAATAGACAGGCATCTCCTTTCCCGTCAAGCCCTGGGTGTCTGCAGCTACAGGTTCACCACAAACTGCACAGTAGGTTTAATGAAGCACTGCAACTGATTTGCAGTCATTGGAGCAGAAGTTACCCAACAACCTATTGGGAAGAAGGAGAACAGCATTCTAACCGGAGGAGAGTATTACTTCCCTCATCACAGAATGCCTCTTCTTGGACCTATGCTTTCTTTCCCCAATCAGATTATGAGAGTCCCAAAGGGATGCTGGGAAGAAATGATAGGCTTTGGGTGAATGTTTTCCCTCTATAATTTTTTTTTAAAAGTAGGCACCAACTGGGACAAGTAGAACCTCTTCCTCCGTTTGAAGGCAGTATGGTTACAAATCGCTGTGTCTAAAAACTCAGAAATGGCAGCGCGACCAGCTTCACGCGGATAACCAGCATGCAAAATCCCATTAGACTAGCAATGTAAAAGAGTCTTGCCCAGTAAAAAGGATAAATATGCTGCAAGTATGCCCAAGTTAGCCCAGCACAGTCACATAAGGCACAGCCCACAGCTGCCAAGGGTGTTTGACCCAAGTGACTGCTCATAGCACAAGCCTCCACAGTGCAGACCCAGCAGTCCAGTAGCCATGTCTGCAGTCTGAAATACATTCCATCTGTGGAGAAGACAAAAGGGACAATATCAAAAGTAGTACCACTTACCTGCACACAAAAGTACTAATGGACCTTAATAAGAGAGAAAGAAAAACAATATGTTTGTTCTTGGTCAGCTCCTCCCCTAGCATAAGAGCACAGCTGACGGGCAAGAATCTGGGAAAAGAGAAAAAAGTGACTTTGCAGGCTAAACAACATTCTTTGGGGATGATTTACCTCTTCAGTGATGATGAAGAGGAAATAGTTAATAACGGATGAAGTAAGAAAAGTTTTTTTTTGGGATTCACGTCAGAAAGAAAAAACATTCTACTGAATAAGCAATCAAACGTTATGGATGGGAAGGTTTGATTCAGTCTGAAGCACTGGCAACTGTTCTGGGTGTGTTGGGTAGTTTTTCAGGTGATTTGTGCCAATGAAGACAGGAAACAAATGTATGGTAGCGAAGCATGACCCCCACCACAAGGCACAGTCCAACCCCACCAGCTGGGGCCATGCCCCTGAGAAAGGGAACACAATCAAACCATTCTGACTGTCAAAGTAAACAAGACAAGAGACTGCCCAACAATACCACTAAACCTCACTCACAAGAATGAGATGAAGAGCGAGGAGTCACCTATGCACTACAGAGTTCTTGAAAAGGCAGTGTCCTCGATTGTAGAGTCCCTCCCCAACAGTCAGCACTTAGGGCAAAAGTTATAAATAACGTCTCAATTTAAGAAAATAAATAGTGGATATATATTTTCAGATTTCTCTGTGTCTTTGTACTCGATAACATAAAATAACATCTCAGTCTTGCTCTGTGTGGACTCTGGGCTCTCGTTGATGTAGAATGCAGTAAACACGCCATCTAAAATCACACACAATGTCTGCCAAGCCAGGATTCAGTGTCAAGTCACACATCTATTATCCGAGGTCTGGGCTTGAAATCCACATTTTGAACTCCAGCCTGATCCAAAAGGGAGTTTATTGGCATGTGGTCCAACCTGTTGCTATCCAGGTGCATGAAGTGCATGTTGGTTCCTAGAAGAAAGAGAAAATTACAATTTAATTATGAAATATTTTGTACTGATATAACTACACATTTGGAACTTTTACAATGAAAAAACACATCATACATTTCAAATAGACCATGAAAGTCAAATACTTTTATCTCTTAGAAGATAGCGAACGTGTGATTTTGTTAAAAAAAATAAATTTTTTAAACCAATGCTGGCAAAGCCAATGGGTCAGGTCTTGGCAGGCTGGTGCAAATCTGAATTAAAAAAAAATGCAAACATATGCCACAAAAATAATGACAAATAGAAAATATGCTGCCACTTGGCTGTCATATACTTGCAATAAAATGTTTTAATTCAAGAACATTCCATGAGACGACTATTTTACTAGTGATGTTTTTTAATGATAAAGCCTTCCAGTTATACAAAACAATTTTTAAAAGTATTATTGTTTGTGACACAGACAGGAATAAACCACAATTTAACCTAGCACTGAAATCGAAGGAAGCTCTTGTTGAGCGCTACCAGGCACGCCTGTTGGACCAGGAACCACAGGTACTCCTGAGCAATGGATGGATCTGGAGAACAGTCGGGTAATGGAAAGTGGATGACAGAGCAGCAACGTTTTATTCATTTCTAGGTCTACGCATTATTTAGAAACAACATTACTGCAAGTGAAGACCACACCTTTTGATCTGTGGCAGCATTTTCACTTTCAGTTATCCAAAGATGGTGAAGAGCGCAAGACGGTCAGTAACAATCATGAACGACTTTCCAAGTAAACATCTCTAGCAAGAGACTTTTTCAGCCTGACAGTATGCGAATTCTGGTTAGGTGAGACTGTGATCGACACCGAAGAGGGTGGAGCATTATTTTATTAAAACATAGGTCTTTGTGCAGTGCATACCATGAACTGATGTATTTTAAAGGTTTTTGAAATGTGATGATAAAGAGAACTGACACAGAATGAAGTAAAGTAATTGCCATACTTGTTTTTACAATGTGGAACAAAAGGGAAAACTATAAGGTCGGACCCCTGATGGGATCAAGGATGTCCTATGAAAGATGGCGATGGATCGCAGCCTGAACTTACTTTTAGATGTTGAAAGATCTCCCCTCTGAAATACTAAGTTACTGGCATGACATTTTCATTTATGTACAGGCGAGTCGGATTTCTTTTGAGTGTACCCATCCCAGGGAAGAGTTCAGGAAACGGTGTGCTGCCGCTGGAACACTCAGATGTCTAAGGGCCCGATGTAGGTAGCCCTTTACCGATCCGAATCGGCCGAAAATACCGATTTTCGGCCGTTTCCGATCGGTAAAGGGCTACCGAGATGTAGGGGCACATTTTCTGTAATTTTACCGAATCGGTATCATTACCGAATCGGTATATTTACCGATTCGGTAATATGTACCGAATCGGTAAAATAATTACCGATTCGGTAATGATACCGATTCGGTAAAATTACCGAAAAAGCAATGTAGGTAGAAAATTTACCTATTGCACATGGCTTACAGAATCAGTATTTTACCATGGAACACAAATCCATGGTAAAATACCGATTCCTGTGTACATGCACATCTGTGCATGTACACATGTGCCATGTGACAGACAGACGTGCCCTTAGGGCATGTCTGTGTGCCACATTGCACACATGCCCGTTTTGGGGGTGCTAGAGGGTGTCAAAGTGACACCCCCTGCACCCTTGTGAATTCTTTAATTACCGATTCGGTAAATACCGAATCGGTAATGCCTAATCATTCCTATGGGCTTCAAAGCCCATAGGAATGAATGGGCATTACCGATTCGGTATTTACCGAATCGGTAATTAAAGAATTGTTAAGGATTCGGTAACGAATCCAGATGTTGGGACCTACATCCCATTTACCGATTTTGAAATACCGAATCGGTAAGATTCGGTATTTCAAAATCGGTAAATGGGATTTACCTACATCGGGCCCTAAGTTTGTACAATTAATTGGCATACTACCTGCAGCAGGTCGAGTTAAACTGCCCAATGAAAACTCTGAATGCTGCCTATATCTGCCTCAATTGCAATCACAATTCTTTAAATTCACCTTGTCTGACATCATGAGATAATGTGATTTGAAAACAACTTGTGCAAGCCAAAGGCACACTTCTGAATACTGGGGTAAGGAAGAAGATATTTTGTAACTTGTCAAATGTAGTGCCTATCATCAAATTGATGCTGGCTCCTGCAGTAACGAAAACAAGATCATTTATACCGTCAATGTCAATGTCCTATACCGGTTCTCTGATGTCATCATCGCCAGTACCAAGACTCTTGTGGCTAAAGAATATTTTCACAATTCAGGGTGGCGTATGCACTCAATGTGTAGGAGAGCTGCTGCCAGATCCAATTTCAGTTAATTATCTCACTTGGTATTGTGATTTCCATGAAGGATCCGTTTTGTTCTCCTTTGCGAAGGACATGGTTTTCACAGGAACCCTAGGCTGATCTGGAATGGTAAACATAGATATATCCTTTTCTGTTAGATGCATTGTATTTCTCTTGAAGTGGTGGGTAGTTTCAAGCATGGGGAAGAGACGCTATCCACAGCAGGGCCAGTCTCCTCTTGATGCTTATGTGCACTAGTGTTCGATTCAAGAGGACAATCACTACAGCCATCCACAGTCACTGCTGTGGTTCCGCGTGTGAAGAAGGCCCGCACTGGGGGGCGCTCTTTCAGCTTCAAGGCACCCCAGTTGTGGAATTCGCTTCCACTGGCGCTACGCAGCACCTCCAATCTGCTTCAGTTCAGGAAGAGCCTGAAGACTTGGCTTTTTAATCTCTAGTTCTTTCTGTAGGGCCTTTTTCTTTTTCTGGTATCCGTTTTTCCTTGTTTTCCTTGTTATGTTGTTTTACACTGAGCTGCCTGTGGAAAGCGCCGGGACACTCTTTTAGAGTAGCCGTGCGCTATATAAACTTACTATAACATAACATAACAGTATGTTGTTTATTCATTGCTTCAGCCAAACCATGTGCCGAGAGAAGTGCACAAGCTAGGGTCACACTGTCTTTAAGTTGCTTATGCTCCCGAAAGAGTCTTTACCTTGATCTGGAGGATTCACATGCAGCTATGAGCTGAACATATTTTGACAAAGTCTACTTTAATTCTGTACAAGTGCCAATGTCACCCAAAGAGTCCAAAGGCAATGTCGTGGGAGTTAGAGAACACAGGTGCCCTTTCATCTGAGGTGCCAACGGAGAAATGTAGATTTGGAAGTGCCTCACCCACTGAGCTCATCTTGGGGCCAGACTTCACGATTCACCTGTGTTTAAAGGAGGAGGCATGCCCACTCCAACAGCATCTTCAGCTGCATGGACAATGTTGGTGGCATTTTTGACACCATGAGTTTCCATACACTAAATTGAGCGAAGCAGCAGCCACTTTGACTGTATAAAGAACAATTCCATCCTCCTAAGATAACATTATTGCAGAAACAGCAAACTATGACAACCAGCAGACTTGGAGTACTCACAGGGACAAACATGGATGCCGAACTGCCTCATTGCCAGGACAGAATTCAACAATCACTGACATGTGCACCAGGTGCAATAAAAACAGGAACAATTTTTTATTTGAACTTTTTACAGACTCTAGCAAATTGCTGGCTTTATTACTGGTAACAGGGTCTGCTCTGCTTCTTTGCTTTCTCATCTCTAAGTCTATGAAAAAGGAGGCTCTGGCGCTTTTCAGATGCACTGCCGCCTGCCAAGCACAAGCAGCAGCCAAACTGGTGTAGCCACTTGGGGGCTACCTGAATATTCCTATGGGACCTCCAGGCCTAAGCCACTGCAGTCTGGTACAGCAGATACTTGAGTCTGATTTAGGAAGAACATTTAGTAAAGGCTGGAGGTACTGCACCTTTGTCAAAGTCTGTTGAACAACTACTGTCTGACTCAAGATGAAATCTAGTTATGGCTGTGGTACTGTATCTGACGTTTCAAGGACTTACGTTGGACTCAAGAGGGACTTCTAATAACGGCTTTCAGTACAGCGGTATGTGCAAACTGTGCTCCAGCTAGAAACCCACACATTTTCATTAATGTTATACAGCAGGGTCTAGGAGATTTAAAGTCCTTCCAAACTCAGACACATCTTGCAATAGTTATGTTGGCTATCACAGAATGGAATTGAATGTTCTGTGAGGTTTGAGATGATCACATGCTCTCTTGTTTGACTTGTTATTGAATTGCAGGGGATCACTCAAGCTACTTTCTCTTTTATTAGCATCAACATTTGGTGTGATTTACTGTGCTAACACATGCAAACATTTGTGAGTGTCTACGTCAGCATATTAATGCCACGCCTACTTGCTTTGCCAATACTGGTTTGGGGAAGCAGCAATCCGGGCGAGCAAGTGCTAGTAAAAAATACAAACAATTAAAGTTACAAGGTTTCAATAATGTGCCTACTCTAGTTATTACCCACAAGCTGACAAACATACTGTTAACCCCTGAACAATACCTCTACTTTTTTATAAACTAATACTGCATTATCTCATGACGCATACTGGATATACATTTTTTACAACATTTATATTAGTTGCCTGCAAATTAAATTCACTGAAACAGATAGAACAAGTTCAGGATGACATTAGTAACTATTTAACTGGTGGAAAGAAGGAATACAATTGTCTTGATTCAGAGAACAGATGTTCACAACCTGCAATTAAAGTAGGTTTATTTATCATTAAACACATTTTATTTTTGAAAAATTTTATTGACAACACGGCAATGGAGACAAAATACAGATACAGAACATTCAGAGGGAGGAAAGCATTGGCAAAATAATGGTAGAATGTACGAATCGGTTCGTAGACAGCGAGAACGACATAAAGGGGAATCAATGACAATGGCAGTGGAGCAGAGCTAGCAATCTGACAGAATTTAACTAATATCGTTGGGATAAATTTAATTTAACATTTTATAAAAAAAATTCCCCATATCTTTTCAAATTTCCTTAACGACTGTACCCCTCTAAACTTGGTCAGGGCAGCTTCCATAGAATGTATTTCATTGACCAACGACCACCATTCCAAAACGTGAGGAGGTTTAGGGGAGATCCATATTCGAGCTATAGTTAATTTTGCGCAAGACATTAGTATAGTAACTAGGTTCTGCTCAGAAGAGGAAAAGGGGTGAATATCTAATAATATCAGAGGAGCCGACAGTGATGGTGGTTTGCTCAGTTTCATTTTCAATATCTTGTCTAATGCTGACCAAAACTCCTTTAACCGCATGCGCGCTAGCGGTTTTCCCGCTGCGCGCTGAAAATTCGAAAATCGCGCGTTAAGTGACAAAGCCAGCTCGTCATGCGTGCAGCGCAGGTAACGCCCATGACGAGCTGGCTTTGTCACCAGCACTGAAGGGGTTAACAAAGGGCAAGAAAAAAACATATGTTCTAGGTCAGCCCCATCTAGGTCGCACTTGGGGCACTTAGTACGATCGCTATAGGCAGCATTTAAAGACCATTTAGAAATTACTTCGGGAGTATAATAAAGCAAACAGGTGGTTTTGAACTGTTATAGCCTTAAACTTGACGAGCGTACAAGATTGTTCAGATTGGAAAGAGAGTGAGCGATCTGGTTAGAGGTTACATTGCGCCCCATCTTCAAGCTCCATTTCTCCACTAGTTTAGAGCAGTCGCCTGTCTTATAGGTGTTTAAGCATTTATAACTTTTACTTATTAAAGACTTGGTCGTCAGTGAGTAAAAGCAATCCCAAATATCAGAGTCTGAAGGTTCTGAGATTTTCATCTTACGTATTAAAAAGTAGTGGATTTGGATATATTGAAACTTCATTGAGTTGGTAAGTTTAAATACATTTTTAAGTGCCCCAAAATCTAGGAAACCTTCAGACCCGTAAAGATCCCCCAAAGTTTTAATTCCATGAGTGGACCATTTATTAGCCCTGCCATCGTTAAAAGTCCCAGGGAGACCCGGATTTCCCCACAATTGTAGTCTGGGATGATAAAAAGAAGTGTGGCAAAAAGTCAAGATATTGAACCAGATTTTTGCAGAATCTCTGGCAGTCTTAAATTTGACCCTTTTGTAATAGTTTGGGTCGTTTAATCTTAACAAAAACATTCTGGAGTCTGAGTTGAGCATAAGGATATGGTAAAAAAATTGAGTATCAGAATTCAGCAAGGAGCGCAGCTGGCCTATAAAAGTGGACCAAAAATATAATTTAAAGTCTGGGAAATTAAGTCCCTCTGCCTCTACTGTCCCTTTTAGTAGCGTCAAGGATCTACGAACCTTTTTATAACCCCAAATAAAACTGCTAAATAAACCATCTAACTTCTTAAAAAAAGAGTTTTGCGGTGCTAAAGGTACAGAACGAAATAAGTACAATAATTTAGGAAGCACTTTCATTTTGATCAAGTTGATTCTACTTATGATGTTTATTGGAAGTTTATGCCATTTCTTCAGTGACGAAGCGGTAGATTTTAATAGAGCATCGTAGTTTACGGGAATGATGTCGCAGATTTTAGACAAGATTTTAACCCCCAGATAATTAGCAACCTTACATATACCAGTAATAATTCCTTGTGGTTTGTGGTTCACAACTATTTGTGTTTTATTGATATTTAGTTTGTATCCTGAAACAGCACAGAATCTGCTGGCTTCGATATTGATACCCTCTAGTGCCTGGGATACATCCGTAGAATATATGGCAATATCATCCGCATATACGGTAATTTTCAATGAAAGAGGGCCATATCTAAACGGTATGATACGCGATTGGAGCTGGAGGGCAGATAAAAAGGGCTCCATTTATAGGGCGAAGAGCAGTGGTGATAAAGGACACCCCTGCCGAGTGCCACGAGAGATGGGGAATACCGAAGAAGTTAGCCCAGCGTAACTGATACTCGCCGTGGGTCTATCATATAGTGCTCTTGTCCAGCTAACGAAGGGGTCCCCGAATCCCATGAAAGACAGAGCTGACCAGAGGTAGTCTCATCCCACTCGGTCAAAAGCCTTCTCGGCGTCTAGTAAGATCATGCTGAGTGGGATGGACTCCGTCTCGGCTATATCAAAAGCAGTAATAGCTGTATTTATGTGAGCTGTGGTGTCTCTGCCTATGACAAATCCATGCTGCTGAGGGTTTACTATTTTCGGGATATATGGTGCTAATCGATTAGCGAGTATTTTAGCGAAGACCTTGACAATTATTTTACATGCAGTACTTAGATCCAAATATGTCGGCCACTTCGTCACCCAGTAACAATACAATCACCACAAACTATTGGTCAGTCCCTATTTAATTTCTCATGACTTTAAATTTGTTTCTACAGCTATTTTGACCTAAAGAATTTCAATCCATCTCCCATTTAGCATGATGAAGTGTTGGGGTGTGAAGCACACAACCTCCTTAACTCTATGTCTGGTGCCTCAAGTTTGTAATACTTAATTCACAGAAATGATGGCACACAAGGGGAAAAGGTATCAGATGTGCCTGATCCTTGGTTTTGCTATAAGCATTTTGTCACCGCCTTCTTGAAAAATACACACCCCTGGAGCTTTTCGTACTGTGCCCTAAGAGAGAGTTGCATCAAGAGTAGGTGGAGCCATCTATATATATATATATATATATATATATATATATATATACCATCATGGTGTTTAGTGACCTGGCCAGTTGCTTGCAGTGACTAAGGGCTTGATTTAGAGTTCGGCAGATGGGTCACTCCGTCACAAATGTGAAAGATATCCCGTCCGCAGTATTACAAGTGCATTATATCTAATGGCACTTGGAATACAGCAACAAGAAATACATCACATTTGTGACGGAGAAACCTGCCGCCGAACTCTAAATCAGGCCCTTAATTTTCTTTTTTGTTAACTATGGCAATGAAATTGTGGTTCAACATGGGAGTTGAGCTGGCTATGTGCTGGTGAGTAATATACTGGCTCCAATGGCACTACAGACATTTCCAAATAGTCACTTGGCACTTTTCATAGAAGGTGCCTACAGTATATTTCTGCATCTTGCTTTAGAGAAGACTGACTGCTGCTGACCTCATTTGAAACGTAGACTCAGAGAGAATAATTATAAACCAGGTGTTAGAAATGGGATCTCTGGTTGGCTAAGGCTTGCGCCAAAGCCAGACAGAGACCACCACTCTAGTCAGGACAAGGGAGTTACACGCCAAAGATAACACCTGCTCACCCCCTTGGTAGCTTGACACGAGCAGTCAGGCTTATCCCAGAGGCAATGTGTAAAGCGTTTGCGCAACACGCACACACAGCAGCAGCAGACTAGGCACACCACAAAAGAAACTCCACACTAGGTTATATCAAAACTAGCCTTTGTATTCTCACAACACATTAGAATAGTATTCACCTAATATATATTGTGCCACCTTGGTATCTACAAGGGATTACATACACCTGACAGGGCCAACTGGGCCACTGTCAGAACCATCACAAGCACAAATAGTAAATGTAGAACTAATAATAAATATAGAACACAACCAGTAACTACTGGCAAAATACTGTCATCGGCATCATCTCCTGTAACATAAATCATATTATGTAAGCAGCATCACATTAGGCGTTGAATACATTATGCGCCAATCTCACAAGCATAAACACATTATGCAATAACCTCATAAGTCTAAACGCATTAGACAATAACCTCACACGTAAACACATTATGCATAAATCCTGGTACATAAATTACAGGGCATGAATCACATTTCCTCCGCACCACATAAATCACAGTAGGGCCTGGCGCCCTATTGACCTCACAGTCCCCCTGGCCAACTGGCCTTCTCAGAGGGCTCAAATGCCCAATGTCCAAAATGTCAGGGCGGCTGCCAATGCAGCAGAGTTCACAAGTGCGCAATTGTGCTGGGGCAGAGGAGTGCATCTTATTCCCATCTCATACAAAAATGCCCTCAAAAGAACTGATGACCTAAACGTTACAGCTGACGCTAATTGCTGTGAACCTGTGATGCTAAGAAGGCCTGGCACCACTTTACCCTCTCCTGTCCCACTCAGGGACTTCTACACAAATCTGCGCAAAACGTTGCAGCTGCCCTCTATCAGGCGGGGCAGCTGGGGGTAAAGTACAGGGGCCTGGCACCATTGTGCCTTTCTAACCCCCACTGGGACACTATCAGGAATGGCCCGATCGTTGGAGCGGCCCGCAACAGCGGGACTGTTCGGGCACCACCATTGCGCACAGCAGTAGCGAAAAAAGCGCTTTGGAGCCCCGCTCTGGGGCCCTCAAAATCAACAATGCCCCCATCGTAGGAGCAGCCCGCTCTCTGGCAGGCCAGCTCAGGCACCAGAAATGTGCCTCGACTTGCACCAACCCGGTGTCTCCTCGAGCCCCCCCCCCACTCACCAGCTCTGGGGGCAGGACTCTGTTTCAGCCTCATCCCGCGGATGGGACCGGGTCTGGGACCACTTCTTCCAGTCTCCTCTCGGCGGGGGAAAACTCTGCTCTCCTGCACGCAAGCTAGAAAAGAAATATAACAAAACTGATACAGATATCACCTGTTCAATCCTGGTAGTCCTCCTCCAATGCAAGGCCTCCCCATACAGCCCAGATGGCTGCAAGGTGTACCGACGGGCAGAGCAGTGCACTATCTTCCTGAGCTGTTGCCAGGTGAGGAGAAGCACGTTCCTCTTGCATTGGAGGAGGACTACCAGGATTGAGCAGGTGATATCTGTATCAGTTTTGTTATATTTCTTTTCCAAGCAGTAGCAAATACACAGGTCCTGAAGAAGCGGGAGATACCTTGTGGATCTTTAAATAACCGCAGAAACAGGTCGACCATTACATCTGGCCAGTAGCTATTAGGTGAACCGACTGGCTCTTCAGCACTGAATTGTTTTTCACTTTGGAAGTGGACGGCACCAGAATAAAATAGCTTTGCGTTCACTCTCCAATTTTAATAGAGCACTTTTTCTTTTCCACAATTTTTTCATGCACTGCTTCCAGTTACTAACACTAGTTCCTTTTGCCCCTTATCCTATAGAACTAGCCATTCCCATCCAACACTAAGTGAGGTGGCAACAACAAAGATTCTCCACTTTGGGAAGTGGTTCAAATGATGAAAGGGCGGCAAAGGAAGAGTAACTGATGGATATCTTCCCACACAGTGTGGTATCCTGTTGTGTGCTCTACTAACACACTTAGAGTACACATTAAGTCATCTTGACACACATAGATTCATTGTAGACGCACAGTTATTCTTTTTGTAGTGTATATTATGTTTAGGGGGTAGTAACTGTGTGGTCGTTAAATATTCCCTAGGACCCTCAATCCACTTGTTTGTTGTTATTGATTCAGTTAGGGCACCTCCTATCGCCTTGGGGCAAACTGCGCACCATAGGGAGAGTGAGGCCCAAAAACCTTATGCAGGCAAAAGTAATATACCTTCATTTGGGCCCCAGCTCCAGGATATTTAGGGAGTCATGGGGTGGAGTCCAGTGAATGCTCCGCAACCGAAGGTTGGCAGAAGTCGTCAGAGACAGACTTACGTGCTGAGCGTTTGCACTTCGGGGCCTTCCTCAACGTCAATGGAGGCGGCCCCTCACCCAAACAGCTCCTCGACCAGAAGTCTCTGGACTTCGGCGAGGACTGACAACGCCATGGTGCCTCAGATAATCACGCCGCAAGTAGTTTCATATGATGCTCTCTCAACAGATCCAGCCGAAGCCTCTGACAGGAACCACACTCTTTGGAGTCATAATGTTCTCCAAGGCACCACAAACAGATGGTATGAAGATCTGTGATCGACAGCTGTCTGTTACAAGATCAACAGGGTTTAAACCCTGAAGACTGCAAAAAGCACACTGTTCCTTCGTAAAACGTGGATATAGGTGTAAAAACGGCCCCCTAACAGCTCCGGATCCACTTTGGAAGCTCAGAAAAGAAGGAACTGATGTCGGCACGTTGGCAAGGGAGTCATATGGACTCTGTCAACATCACATCCGGTGGACCATATTGATACGGAGTCGCACAATGCCCTCTACCGAAGCGTGGATGTGCTATGGGAACAAACTTCCAGATCCAGTCCCGTGCCTGGGGAGGATTCTAAAGTAAAGAATCAGTGGCTAGATGTCTCGATTAGACACTGCCCCTGTACCAGTATAACCTGTACTTAGGGACTTTTTGGAATCTAACCTCTCGCTCATGTTTAGGCTTATCAGCTTTCGGCATCGTGTTTCACCGTCACAAGACTGCTGCAGAAAATCTTGCCTTCTCTACTATCTAGATATTCTCTACTATACTATGAACTTTAATAATACAGGCAACTATTTTAAGCCTCCTGGATTATCGTGACTCTGTTTTTGGGCACTTCTGTTGGTATAATAGCTCTGCGCCAGTGCATTCAAAATACAGCAGAAATATGGCCCTTTAGAGACCACCGGATTCCTCTTAATCTACTACACTGGATTCTCTGCACTGGCTATAGATTCAGGAAATAACTATAATTAAACCTCCTTATTTGATATGTAGAGGTTTTCATTCACTCAATCCATGTTATTTAGAAGCTACGGTCTGACACAGGCTTTAGGATCAGATCATTCTCTTATTCTGCAAGTGCCCAGATTTCATATAGTCTCTGTCCCGACTGCTATGTTATGGAACTACTTGTCCTTGTCCATCAGGGCCTCCACATCCTTACTTTCCTTCAGAAAAGCTTTGTAGATCTGGCTCTACACTTTATATATCTGTGTTTAACCTTTGTCATAGCACTGGGACACCTTTTGGGTAACAGTGCACTTTTTAAGATTTCATTTCATTGCATTACTCCTACTGTAGCTACAGATTTTGCAACACTTACATTTATGTTATACTTTCTGTAGTGTGGTCAAGGCTAACCCCCCCAATGTTTCTTCATTGTATTCCGTTCGCTCTTCCAAAGAACTAGGAACTTTGTATATAATGAACATCTCTTTTCTTCTTGTCTTCCAACCTTAAGAGCTACTTGGAATTCCATCCTGCTTACACCTAAGTTTCACCATCTGTGATGCCTGGGTCATGATCGCAGGTTTCACATGTTTAACTCTCCACAAGTCATTGTGATTGGCTCACCAATTTGCCTTTGTTGAATGTTGACTACCTGGTAGGAAGGAACTAATGGCTTGCCTCCCAAGACTAGGCACCCTTTCACCATTTCTCCTCTTTGTCCCAAGCACTCAAGTCTTCATCAAACAATGCTAAGCCTTGTTCTGGATTTACAAGTGTAGTACAATTCTCCTGCATGACATTGGTACCCCTTTACGCAAAATATCGTGTCCCAGACAAACAGCCTGACATTTTTAAAAGGATTCTGGTTTATTGAGTGCCTGAATCAGAATGACCAAAGGGCAGAGCGAGCCAGAGAGAATCGGACAAAAAAGGCATTCTAATCCATCCAGAGATGCAATCACCAGCAAATCTGAGAAATCAAAAGGAAGGCTCTAGCCGAGCGTTTTGACAACAGCTCCAACCGAAGCAATGAGATTTCTAGTATCATCAAGGACTTCACCACATCAGCAGCAACCATCAGAAATTATCCCTTCCCAAGAACTGTGTAACAACCTATCAGAATTCTTCTGCAACAAAATCACAACCCCCTACATCAATTTCAACCCTCAACCGGACCCATCGATTTTGCGATAAGTTTGCCAGAATCGAACATAGGCATCACCCTGACAAGCTGGGCCCTATCACACCGACAATCCACTCCAGAACCCCGCCTGGCCCTAGCCACCACCACGCCTTTGATAAAGGTTCAACCCCTATCAGCAAAACCCTCACCCCCATCCTCACCACTTCCATCGACACAGCAACTTTCCAGGAAGTCTGGAAACTCGCAGCCATCAAGGCCCTCCTGAAGAAGCTCTCTGGGAGGTCCTTCTCCTACCTGGCCGCCAAGACCTGGAACTCCCTACCGACCGACCTGCGCCTGACCCAAGACCACCTCTCCTTCAGGAAGAAGCTCAAGACCTGGCTATTCGAGCAGTAGCAGCACTCCCCCCCCCCCCCAGAGACCCTCCGGGTAAGTAGTGCGCTATATAAATGCCTGTGATTGATTGATTGATTGATCTGTAGACCCAGCCATACTCAGAAACTACCGACCAATCCTCCTCCTACCATACAATGCCAAAATCCTAGAAAAAGCCATCAATAGGTGCCTCGCTGACCAACTCCCCAACTACCAGTTCCTCGACGGCATACAATCAGGTTTTAGGTCATACCACAGTACAGAGACATCCCTCATTGCAGCAACAGCTGACATATGGATGATCCACGACAGAAGAGGAACCGCATTCTTCATCTTTCCTGACCTCTCTGCAGCCTTCGACGCAGTCTCCCATTCCATCCTGATCAGACGACTTCATGAGGCTGGCATCCAAGAACCCGCCCTCATAGATGTGCACATTTCTTACCAGAAGAAAACAGTCAACATGACACAATACTTTAAATAAGTCTGGAAACTCATTTGCGGAGTCCGGCAGAATTCTTGGCTCAGCCCGACCCTCTTCAACATCAACATGACACTGCTAGCAGACATCATCTGCGTACACAACATCAACATATTTACCTATGCAGATGGCACACAATTGACACTGTCTCTCTCAGAAAGAACACCCAACACCAGAAACAACTTCAACTTGTGCATTATCAAAGTGGCCACCTGGATGAAGTCCAACTGCCTCAAACTCAACACAGACCTGACCAAAGTAGTGATCTTCAGAAGATTCCTTGCCGAGGGACTCCACCGGGTGGCAAGCTGGACATGTCTGACCAGATCAATAATGTCGCTGCAGCCTGCTTCCACACCCTAAGGTTGCTGATTTTTTTTAATGGCTACCTAAAACACCAGGAAAAAAGTTACCCTAGCCCTCGTCACCAGCAGATTGGACAACGGGAACACCCTCTAGGCAGGAATTACCAACCAACTCATAAAAAGATTTTAAACAATCCAGAATGCAGCTGCCAGACTGGTCCCCGTTATATTGACCCCCTGTACGTTAGCGCACTCATACAAGCTCCTTACCCACATATAAAAAGCAACACACAACATACGTACCACCTACCTGAAAAGATATGTAGAGTTCCACCAACCCACTAGGCATCTGAGCTCAGGCGAAGTTTCACTTGCACAAGTACCATGCATATACAAAAGCAGGGCAGGAGGTCATAGTTCCTCATAAATCACGTCACTATAGAGAGACACAGTTCCTAAGAAAGAAGTAAGACTAGAGAGAAACGGGGAAGGATTGGTAGTTTCTATGGGAAAGTCGGGGGGACCTTTACTTGATGCATTCACACACCCTGAAGGATGTCATGCTTCATCATGGGGTGGTGCTCCTTGTTGCGCAGGCGCTGCAATGCCCAAGGGGTTACTTTATCGGTGATCCTTTTAGGAATCTAGCCGTAAGGAGTGTGCGGGTCAGCGTGCAATGGTAAGTGAAGTGTAGATGTTAAAAGGTGACTAGCGGGGGTAAGGCAAATTGATTTTAATGTAAAGACCCTCTGTCATCAATAAAAAACCTAAAGGTTGTGTGCTGCTCGAGGGCGGTAATGGCCTTCAGAAGCTAAGTCTTTTATAGACTTGGATAGGGTCGACATGTTTCGCGCTGTGCTGTGGTCTCGGGAGGAGATCCTGCGCTCTTCTTCAGGACCTAGTGGCAGTGAAATGGGGGGGGGGGGGAGGATGGATTATGTTGTGGTCTCAAAAAATATCTTAGTACAACTCAATGGATCCGTGAAGTGGTACTATCGGTAACGACAAAATACGAAAGGAGAAGAGGAACAAGTAGTTAGTGTGAGTTATCACATATAGTCACGTTGTACGTATGTGAAGTGCAGGCCCCCGGTTGAAGGGCCCAAGGCTACATTATCATAGACACACCCACAGAGTATCCAATAATACTAAATGAGCGTGAAAATGAAAGTTATCAGGGGAGTGGTGGACAAACAAACAAATAAACTTCTAAGCAACAGAGGTGCTCTAGTTATGCCAAGCCATTATAGTGAGTACATCAACGTGTGGCACTCTAAGCAATTTGTAGTGTGCGTTATGAGCTCGCTATGTAGTTCAAATGGTCAGAAAGGACTGTGGTAGTTTAAAAAAGTGTTGATTCAGGCTAGGCATAGTATGCATTGATGGCAAAACATCAGTGGTCAAACTGTGCCGATTATGGTTAGGGAGGACAGCTCACCTAATCGTTATGGGTGTATAATCCCATGAGGTACGGCAGAGGTGACCACCGTCGCGATCTGTTAAAAAAGTAAATGTTATGCATTGCTAGAGAGGCAGAAACAAAGCAAAAGGATGCGGGCACAGCGGATGGTCCGTACTTACAGTTACGACGTGCAGAAGAGGTTTATTGACCTACCCAACCTCTCCCTGGCTCGTGGAGTGTTCTGTTTGCCAGTTAGCAGTACTTGTAAGAGTCGAATGGTGGGAGGGGCGGGGCGTGGCTGGGCGCCTACGGTCGTGACGGCAAGGTTACATGTGTTTCTGCCGTTGATGGGCTGGAGGAGGCTGGAAACATGGCGGCCATCTTGGAGTACAGGTATATATATGGAGGGTGGTGAACAGCCACTGTCATGGTGAATCTTTCAGGGTTATAGAGTCTTAATTCTCATAAATCACCCCTTAAACATAGAACGACTTCCCACACCACATTAGAACCTTCTCATCACTTCTTAAATTGTGCAAGAAGCTTAAGCGGGCCGGCTTTGATGCAGTGCGACTGTTGCGGCCACACTGGGCGCTGACCTGTTGTGGGGGGCGCTGTGATCTAAGGAGGGGGCTGTTTTTAGCAATATCTTATGATAGGAGAGATGAGGGGCACTATTGCAGGTGGTACAGAGAGAATCCGAGGAGGTGGTCATGGGATGTGGGGGTGCCAAAAGTGATTGTCGTACCTGGCGCCATCAGCGCTAAATCCGGCCCTGAGCTGAAGACCTAGCTTTTCGAGTAAGGTCAGGCACCACACACCTGTGGAGCACCAGGATTCCCTCATGGGTGATTAAGCACTATAAAAATCCTCATAACAATTAGTTTTAAACTGAATGACTGAAATATAAAAGAAAAGATAATGTTGTGCGACACCTGAATGATATGGTACATGAGCCATTAGTTACCATTAAAGTGACAAAGAAACGTATTTGTTAGGATCAGCTACAGAAGAGCACATGGAGCACTAATTGTTTCCACAGAGATGAATGATAACAGGGATTAATGAGCAAATTTGGTCAGTGGATTACTACTAATGAGCCATGTACAGCTGGTTTCACATCCAAGTTAAAGATCAGTGGAGGCATCTGTGATGGCAAGGTCAACCAATAACCATACAATGGTATACAAGCCTCTAAAGAGCAAGAACCCCATCAAAGGGGATCTCCTCTGGGAACAGATAACAAGAACCCACAGCCAAACATTTGAGTAACTAATTTTTACCAATGTATCTCTATACATTTGGTGGAAATGAGTCAAGGAAAAAGGATGCAAGTAGACAAATCAAAAAACAAAGAGACCCAAATGTATAGGTCTCTGAGCATAAATCAACGAAAATGGAGAACACTTTAAAAAGTGATGAGTTCAAAAAGGAAAGAGCAAGTGATTGGTGAAGATAAAAACAGAAAATCCATACACTTGGTACTTCTTAGAGTACCTTGATAAGCTTCCAATAATGGGAAATAGGGTGCGCACAGTAAAAGTCACTTACAGTCAGCTTGATGACACATTAGCGCTGCGGAATACCATGGCACTTTCCATTACAGGTTTACTTGAACTCACTGGGATATACTGTAGAACATCAGATAATTATGTGATGTCTCTTTTAAGAACTACTGATATTTCCATTACTGTATTACAAACTGATATGTATGTACGACACCGAGGAAATGTAAGCATAAAGAAAGTTTTTTTTTTAAAACAACAATTCAACAAACATTTTAAAGGGTAGTTATGCATCTTCCAAATCTACAGAAGAGAATGTCTCTAATGATATACATGACAATTCATTTTAATATGACAAGATTTCATTTACTTTTAGCATTCTTAAAATCAGCAATGTAAATAGTCTTACACACAAACACACACATGCAAATAAATCACACACAAGCACTTTTACAAGATAAAAATATTAAATGGCCTAAATATTTGCTACATTTCAAACTTGCATATATGCAGATAGTTGATTATACTACATATATAACAAAATATGTATTTAAGAATATCTTTCAGATATCAGACATAAATATTGTGTCCTAAACATCATTCACAAAAATAGCAACCCATTGGGTGTATATTTTCTACAATTAACTCCAAAGTGGCAATAGTTTGTAGACAATGTTTATGTTACAAATATGTCAGCCGATATTGTAATATTTTGGTACCACACCTTTGTGACTTGCTAAATGTTCCTGCACCGCCTAATCAAATAAGAAAAACATATGATTACAAGTACAACTTTTAACTCATGAAAATGAAATTAGCTAACTTACCAGGACCTACGATTAGAGCCCCTCCTTGCTGAGCTGGATCTCCCTGAAAATCAAAGGCAGGCCCAGAGACAGCTCTCCATAAGCTCTTAAGGCTTCCTGACAGCAAGTTGGACTTCACGTGAGGGCTTGGTGCTGAAACATCACATGGAAACACTGGTGAGTTTCTGCACAGTGACACTAGACTATGAAACACAAATCCAAGATACTAGTACTAAACAATGCCACGGCATCTTAAACACACTGGGGCAAATTCAGCAGAATGGGTCAAGACCATATAAATCTCACATATGCAGATTGTTGGTTCATATCTGTTTTGAACCACAAATACTATTTGGGGTGGACTATAGTGAGTCCCCAAATAACAAAATACTGGCAAGATTCAGAAGGTTACAGTGGTGAGTTTATACATATATTAGGTCACCGAACGCTGATGTTCAGATTCAAAAACAGAGTGGCCCTGGGTAATCTATATGTTGTTAAGAAAGGACCTTCGGTACTTGTGTGGAAAAACCAGCTGAATCATAAATAGTACTAGAACCATAAAAGTGAGGAGCAGGTTCCAATAGTGGATATTGGAGAAATCACAGGTATGGGGATGTTAGATCTGGGGGTCTCTAGTTAGCAATGGTATTCATCTTTGTCCAAATAGGGACCCTTACTTCCAAGTCAGGATAAGGGGATTACACTCCTAAATAATCCCTGCTCACCCCCTTGGTAGCTTGGCACGAGCAGACAGGCTTATCTCAGAGGCAGTGTGTTAAGCATTTGCGAATATATACATTAACACAGTGAAAACACTACAGATGGACACTACACAGGTTTTTATAAAAATAAGTATTCTTTATATAGACTTAACGCAAGACCACAAACGACAAAAATCCACAATGTTGTACTTTAGATTGACTTAAAGATGGTAAAAGTTACTTAGTTCAAGTTTGTGATAAATGCGACAAAGTTCTCAACAAAGTACCTGGATGCGTAACGCAAAATGAACAAAAGGCTCGCAAAAGGGGAGGTGCGTCGGTTTCGTGATCCGGGGGAGATGAAGCGTCATGCCTCAATGCTTGCGCAGAGTAGGGGATGCGTCGTGGTCCTTACCGGTGCGGGGTTGATGCGTAGATTCTCAGCTTGCGGTCCGGTTGCGATGCGCAAGGTGGCGCCTCGATGCGATAATCTTGGAGCGATGCGAGAAGACGGCGCCCTTGATGCGACAGCGCTGCGATGACGATGCGTAGGCGCCCTGGGCAGCCTTGCGACGACTCTGTACTTTGGAGCCGAGACAGGCCCTGCGACTCGCTTCTCCAATGATGCAATGGTGACTCTCTCGATGGCGTCACGCTTCTCCGGTGATGCGACAGCGGGCAGCCTTCGACGAAGACACACTTTCTGGGAGTTGCGGCGGGGGCCCGCTTCTCCGGCAGTGCAACTATTTCAGCTGCGGTGGCGACGCACTTCTTCTCGTTGCATCGTGCTTCCAGTTCCCAGCGACACACAGGTTTCTGCAGTTAGAATTCCCAGTAAGGAAATTCAGGGGGGAGCTGGAGATGAAGTATTTTGTCCCTGAGACTTCAGCAGGAGGCAAGCAAAAATTCAAGCCTTTGGAGAATATTCTCTAGATGATGAAAGTCCTTAAAAAGTTCCTTCTCCTTTCCCTTGGCAATAAAGAAACCACTGCAGGCCAACCCAGCAAACAGCACACTGGCAGAGGGGCAGTTCAAACTCCTGCAGCTTCCTTGGTTCTTCTCCTTGGCAAAAGGTTTCTTGTTCCCAGACGTTATCTAAAGTTCTTGGGTCTGAGTCCCAATATTGATACTGCTTTTCTCTTTGTTCTCTGAAGGCAGAGGGGCCTTTGCCCAGTCTAAACCAGTTCCTGAGCACTCTGTTTACAGGACTCCTTCTTTCCTTTCACAGTGCAGGGCAGAAACATCAGACGCCCCACAGGAGGTGGAGCCAGCATTGTGGAGGGAAAGCACATGCCCTGGAGCACTTTGTTGACATGATTCCTTCTCTTCTTTCACAGTGCAGGGCAGAGACATCAGCCGCACCCCAGGAGGTGGAGCCAGCATTGTGGAGGGAAGGCCCAGTCCTATTCAGGTCCCAGGTGCAACTCCTACCTCCCATCTAGATGCAGATCTCCCTATTCACCACTGGGCTGACTCATTCTGTCTCTTGGAATCCCCCAGCCCTGTCACTCAAACTCCAGACAAGGAATATACAACCTAGCAGAGGCCGGCTTTGGATACTTAGACAAGAAAATACCTACTTTCTAAAAGTGGTATTTTCAAACACAGAATGTTAAAACCAACTTTACTAAAAAATGTATTTTATCATTCTGAGTTCAGGCATACTAAATTCTAATTTCTACCATGTTCCCTGAGTCAGTTAGGATTATAAGATGTAATAATCTAACTGGCCACTCTGTCCTATGGAGAACAGATAGCCTTGCAATAGTGAAAAACGAAAATGGCTGTAATTCACTATTAGGACATGCTACACACACCACGGCATGTCCTACCTTTTACTTACAATACACCCTGCCCTTGGGCCTACCATAGGGTTGTCTGATATGAAGAAAAGGGTCATACCAGTCACGGGGGTCTATGGATATGCTCCATGCCGCACTTAGCCCTGTCCCTCCCGCTCTCCCAATCCTTGCCGTAATATTTGGAGGGGAGGCCTGACTTTAGTTTTGGGGGATCAGAAAAAAAATGTGAAGACGTATGCTGTAACGTTACACCAATAACAGCTCACTGGACACGACTGGTCATGTTTGACCCTCACAATGAATAGTCTTTGATCACAGCTGTCCTTCTGAAGCAAAACTCTCTTTTTCTAAACCTATCCAATTAAAACAAAAAATCTACATTTGCCCAAGAGGATAATAATCGTGTTTTATCTAGGTGCCCCTCAAGGACAAATTAGCCATGCAAATACATTGATCATCTGGTTGACCTCTGGCACACCCAGTCTTCACCAAATCAACAAAATGCCAACTGGCTGCGGAAAGCTGCAACAATGACCGGACCCAAATTTCCCCCAGATTTGTTATTTACTGAACAAACCCTGCCACCTGGGTCAAAAATGACACTTGCAGCTGCACGGAGTGGCCACGCATAAAAGAACCTTTTCACAAAGTCACTAGAGGCTGTCACTCGAGAAGTGGGACTCCTCTTGGGTACTCAAGTTTTCATACCAGCGAGATCTCCACTACACACTTTCTCCTAGCCACATACGTCATCCCATATTAAAGCAGGGACCATAAAGTGTATGTAGCTAATATCAACTGATAAGTCAATTAAAACATTTGCCATAATTGGACTATCTGTGGTCAACATAAAAGAAGAAATAAAATCTAGCAAGCAGTACATGTAGACATTCCGGCTTTGGCATCACAGAACGCTGTGGTAGTAGGCACACTTAGCAGCATTTGGTCTATTGAGCCTGAGTTGAAAGGAAGACACCTCTTTGGGTTTATAGGAATATCTATATGCGCTTGTTACAATCCCTGCAACATCTTTTTGAGCTTGTTGCAGTCCCTGACCTACTAGAGTGTGACAATCCTTCCTGTGATGTAGCATGGACAGTCATAATAGATGAATGCATGCAACTGTTTGAATCTGCTAGTTTCCAACATATCACTATCAGTTCCTTATTTGCATACTTTTGGTGCAAAGCGAAAATACAAAGAACTATACACTTCCGACAACTAAACATCTTAGGAAACTGAGGGATAAGGTAACGTCCTTCGACCCACCCTCTACACATGGTTTTAACTCCCCTGGCTGAAGCAATTTGAACTTGCCAATGTCAATTAATTTCATACCTGCTTTGGAGAAGACTTCACCCCTTTTCATGCCAAGCTTTTTGTAAATTTCTCTCTCTGGATCCACATAGATTTCATGTTTATAACCTGTTAATTTGCAGAAAGGCTAAACAAGAACAATGTAGTTAATCTTCATCAAAAACTCACAACCAACAACACTCAGAAATAATGAAGGTGACAACTAGTTACTAATTTTAACATAGCAAAAAACAGGAGATCATATTTACCTCGATATGATGGAAAGACGATTGTCCAATAACTATGAGCTTGATGGCAGCATCCTGTAAAGTAAGGCAAAGTTACATGAAAGGAACCGAAAATTACTTGACAGGTTTTTCGCGTGCACATACGGACAATTTTTAAAATGACAGCATCAAGCTCCACATTTTTGCCAAGTAAGCCAATTGTTCACAATACAAACTTTGTAGGTGCCATTTTTTTCTGGAAAATCGAATAAACTATGTATTTCCATCCCTGGAGTTCTCAGTAACCTTGCAGGGTGTAGGAAAAAGCGAGCCAATTTGCTCACAACTCATAAAGGTGCTGTTGAGAGTGCACTCTGCCTCATTCTGGCACGAAGGGTCTTTCTTGTGTTTACGTTTATTGTTATTTTATTTGTGTTAAATTATTCAGTGCCTTGTGTTTGCTTCAGATCTCAATAGGAAAACATCAGAAACTTGTAATTATTTTTGTGATAGTAAATATTTGATTACAGCGAAGCACTGGCCCATAGGAAGGTGTTATATTTTACATAAGGGTGGGGATTCTGAAAGACAGCTTTGTGTGTGGCTCAGTCGCATATCCTGCTCTGCCAATAACTCTTCTTCTGTTCCACTTATCTTTCAGTCAACCTTTGCACAACTACATGCCTCAAGTTTAATGCACTGTTAAATTCTGGGGAAAAGGAGGCAACTTCTGGTGTTCCTTTGTTGCCATTAATACAAAACACCAGTTCATTGCATAATAGCACAATATACTTCGCGTTAATATAATTTGTTAGTTACAGATCAAAGACATCAGAACTATAAAGTAATCAATTTTCAAGACTTAAAATGTTAGTTCATAAACAAATCTTTAGCAATTTCCCTTTCATCTCCTATGTGTCGGAAAACTGAAACACAAGTATTCATCAGCTCACCCTACATGACCATGAGCATCTTATGTGCATTCTTGTTGTGGCAGCTCTATGGGCCCGAAGTCATGGGCAACTGAAACCAGGGCTACCTGGAGTCCTTGGAACCACAGGAGCCAGATATTAGAAGAAGCCCCCAAGAATGGCAAAAACCTCATTCTTAATTGGCTCAGAGCGCTACAAAATTCAGCTACAGATGATTGAACGACGATAAATAAATATATTAACACTATTTTTTTTTAAAACATATACGTTTGGAGTCTGTTGACTTCCATAGGCTGCATCTTCTCTGCTCCTGGTTGACCACACCAAAACTTGCGTGGTGATTATTATTTTCTTTGTGTTTCACACTCCCTTTATACACAGGCTACTAACCCACACCCCTATCCACACACCAAGCATAGTTATAGAGATCCCTTCTGACACAGTCAACATAAGATATAATGAGGGTAAATATGGTAAAGTAAGTGTATATTAAAGAAGCTCAAGCACTGGCATGCCTGCATTCCCTATGCCATGCTTAAAGCATAGCCCAATGCATAACAAATGGTATAGCTATTTTTCATCCTTTGATGCAATTTTAGAAGTAGAAAAGTGCTATAAAAAGGCTACAATACAACTGTACAGGCAGTTTTATGACTTCATCAAAAATATAATACAACTTTATTCACGGTTGAATAGTTTCTTCAGCTCGGAGTTAAGTTGCTTCATCACTTCTAGCGTTCTCAGGTTAGCAAGGGGCCTTCGTGCTTTTTCACTAAGGGTGCAGATTTAGGTCTTAGTCTTGAGCTCAAAATGTCCACGGACTCGATAATTCTCGCTTCGGTGCCTACTCAAATCAGGGGCTCACATTCTGCAACTCTGGGCAATAGCTTGCTCAATCTCCACTATGGCCCCCGCAGTGGGATGCCTGGCTTTCACCTTGGGGGTGCCCAGTAGGGGCTATCTCACATGGAAAAACCAGGACAGGTTCCCAAAGCAAGCGCCTTAAGACCCTTTGGGGTGATTAGTGCGCTATATAAGAAGCCAATATTACATTACATTAGGCACATTAGCATCATGCAGATGTGCACTATCTGGCTAACAGTGCACAGTTAGAGGTTTCTCAGTTCTTTTGGCATAGCTGTGTCTGTAGATTTGGTCTTTTGTGCTAGTTTTGATGCATGCGATCGGAGTTCCTTATTAATGCAGTGTAATCGGTCTCAGCTGGACTATGCTTCTGCCCCAGCTCTCGTGCTGCTATGGTCCTCCATGCCTGGGCACACCACAGTACAGTGCTGCCAGACCCCGATTGGTCGGGCCATGGGGCAGGCAGGGTGGGGCTAAAGGGGTCACAGCTGTGGGGGAAGGATGACGTTTGACTCTACTGTACCCAGCCCGTTGTGCTTGACTCTCAGTGGCAGCGATGGCGAGCAGTGACCAGCATCTCAGCGAGGTTAGTGTGGAGAAACACATTCATCTCTCAACAATACACCCAGCTGCTCAATAACGTGATTGTCCAGTCCAATGTGTTACGTTTGGAAAAGGACAAGTACTTTTTTTCTACATTAAGGCACAATAATACACAATGCACAACATTTTCTCAGATACCCGATATTGGAGTGCAAGTCCAATATTCTTCAAGATGGAACCCACTAGGCAGTTTATCCCCCCCTCTAATCTAATGGTCTGGAGCTCAGCGGTGTCATCTTTAGAACACGTGCAGTGCTTCCCCTATTGGCAATGGTCCTCTTGGGGATGGTCGTCGCAGCAGCATGTGTCGGGTGATGCATCTTCATTCTCTACAGGCCTAAGTAGCTAGCTGAGCTTTGATTCTCAGCACACACGGCAGTCTACTGCCTCCTCCAGTCATAAGCAAAGCAAGCTTCTCTGCACTCCGAGTCTGGTGAGACAACCTTTCTGTTCTTGGTGGAATCCTCTTCTGGTTGGGTGTAGAGCTTCAGCTGGAAGTAAAGATAAACACTTTTCCTGGCTCACAGGGCAAGCTTATATACTCCTAATGTGAACATTATGGGGCAAACCCTGTTACTCAGGATCAGTCCATCACTCGAGTTTTTGGGGGCATCCAATTGGGTTTAAGTTCATCTTGCTTAAACTTCAGTTCAGTCTATTAGAAACTGACATCCCATATTACGGACAATGTTCAGATCTCATTGTGATTGCAGACATCCCATTTTTTGCCAGTGATAAGTGAATTCAACTTAGAAAGTCCTTGTGCCAATCAGGTACTCTGTGCCGGGCATCCGTTCTCTGAAACCAGCCACTTTCTTCCCTATGATATTGCTGGTCAAAAGGAGACTAGCAATTTGTCAATGAATAGCAGGAGCTTACGGGTCTAGTTTTTTTCTTACTAGTGCACTGAAAAAAAGCCTGTTTTAGGAGGCTATAACCTTCGAAAGGGAAGCATTGATGATGGATGCACTTGCTTTGGCAAAACGTTCAGAGGACAGCGTTTTTTACTTGTTTACAGATACCTTCCAACTCTTCCTCAAATACCGGGCAAAAATCGAAACAGAGAGCTTGGCATCGCTGGCCTTTGGGGTCTTTGGTATGTATGTATGTATGTATGTATAGGCATTTATATAGCGCACTACTTACCCGGAGGGTCCCAAGGCGCTTCGACCGCTGCGAAACCCTTCCTGGCTTCCCTGAGAGATGGTCCCTTAATGGGTATCTCCAGGGTGAGACCAGGGATCCCCGGCGGTCTGGTGGGGCCGTTAGTGAAGATGAGGCAAGCTAATGCCCAGAGTTGCCGAGTGTGATCGCTGATCAGAGTGGGCACCGAGGCGAGAGAATTATCGAGTCCGCTGACCCTGGTCCAGAAACCTGCCGCGCCGGGAATCGAACCCTGGTCCCGGGCCGTCCTCTGCTCTCGGGTCTGCCGCCTCTAACCAGTGAGCCACACTACTTCACTATCCAATCTCTAGGGACAGAACTAGAACGTTTTGTCTGAGGAGAAAACCCTTGTCCCTGCAAATGCCAGTTGTACCCGGGAAACATCCTTTACAACGCAACTTTTACAACGCAGTGCCTTTACGACGCAATTTTTACAACGCAAACCATTACAACACATTGCGCTGGGGGCGCTCTAGGATAGGCAATACGTTTAATTTACTATCCAACACCTTCCCTAGTGTCCACGGGGACTGGAGTTGGAATAGTAAATTAAACTATTCACTATCCAGCACCCCAAAGCACTATGCGTTGTAAAGGTTTTCGTTGTAAATACCGTATTGTAAAGGCATGCGTGGTAAAAGTATGCGATGTAACGTCATACATCCGTTGTACCCTGGCCTCTGCCAGACCTTTCTATAACCAGTTTGCCTCGAGGCATCCAACCAGTCTCACTTCTTCAATCCTCACAAGACCCAACTTTTGGCTTTGACAGTGGTCATTACACCTACTGCCCCTTTGGCCACACCAGAGCACCTTAATGGCGATAGTGCGAAGTTCACCATATTTATGATACACCTGCCCAGAGGCACATTTGGGAGGGTTATGCAGCAGCGGGTGCACTCAGTAAAGTTAAATTATCTATTGAAACAAATGTGATTCGTTGTCATAAAGCTTTTTCACGGCGCCATCACTTTTTTTATGTGTTTGTAGGCTTTTCACTATGCAGTTCAGCATGCGTTTTGGTTCACGGTCAGACACACAAGCGTCTACTTTCTTCACGAACCGCACAGTACCTTCATCTCTTTAACGTTTCTGCCTGTAGTCCACCATGTAGTGCAGCACTTATCGGTTTCTTGATTCACACACTTTTCAACTATTTATTGACACATGGGCTTTCACTTTTGGCTTTTCTGGTTCTATCCTTTAATCTCACAGGGTTCTTTAGAGCATAAGTTCCTGCTCTCTAGGTATGATGTGCTATATATATTTTTGCCAGCAATGTATACTTATACACGTATTATCATCTTGTAGATTCCCCTGACGAAGGGCTCATTGTTAAGCCCAAAATGCATTGGGACGCATCAACAAATAATGTTGCTTAAATCTTGTAATCTTGTGATGATACAACAACTTTACTTGAATACTAATTAAATAATCATCGAGCAACAATCCACCAATGGCATTTGTGAAGACTTATTGAATTGTTATCACTTTATGTTCAAATGTTAAATTGGAATCTTTTATAATTAATACACCAGAATTGTTTATATATATATATTTTTTTTGTAAGACTTTATTTACATTTGCCAATATTACTTTACATCATTACATGAACCAAAGGATTGTCGTCTATCACTCACCATCACAATCATAATTTTACACAGCTATTCAGCCGACAACCTTCCGGTCCGGCAGCATGTGTTGGCTCATTACGTAAGGCATTCAGAGAAAATTTGTCGAGTACGTACCGTCTTACTTTTATATAAATTCAAACAAAACATTAGACTCATGAATATCAGATAGTCACTTGTAGCCAGAACAATGTATCTATAATGTCACTAACCGGTTCAAGGTTTTCAGGTTACTATCCCAACCACTCCGAATCCAGGCCATATATTATCCCTGGTGCCCGGTTCCCAATCCTACTCCTACCTCCTCCCTACCTCCTAATGTCTCACTCGTCCAACTCTTCCTCATCTCCTGAACTATCCACTTCTTCTTCAGGAAGAGGATCGCATAGGTCTCCTCTATATCTGTTCCATGACTGCCAGACCTTGTTCCACTTGCGAGAGTTAGCTCTCACTGCACACTCGATCAGCATGAGTCTGTCCATCGTCCTGCACCACAGCGCCAACGTAGGTGTTTCCGCCACTCCCCATCTCTGCGCTATGTCCCGCTTAGCCACCATGGTCCAGATTGTAACCCATTGCTGCTTCCGATGCGTCAAGTCAGTCCCTTCCCACACATTCAGCAGACACACACGCAGGTCCGGTGCCAGTGAGGTCTCAAGAGCCTGAGAGATGGTGCGCATTACTTGCCGCCAGTAACCCAAGATGGCCGGACACTCCTAAAGTGTGTGTAACAGAGTCCTCTCCTCCCCACACCCTCTAAGATAATACAGGTTTTCTGCCCTGTGCATTTTATGTAAGGTGGTTCTGGTGTAGTATACCCTGTGTAATATCTTGAATTGTATCAGTCTGAACCGAGCAGAGACGCCCGCCTCTCGCGGTGACGCCAATGCGGCGTTCCAATCGGTCTCATCCATGGCTCCTAGCTCAGTTTCCCATTTCTCTTTTAATTTGATCAAAGGGTCCGGGAGATTATTCAGTAATTTACGATAAATGAGTGAGGTGGCGCCTGTTTGCATAAAGTCCGTGAGCAGGCGGTCCTCCAACGGCGAAGAGTCCGGGACAGTCGACCCTGGCTCAATCACTGCCATTAATGCATGCCGTATTTGTATGTACCTGTATGTTTCTGTGGGGCCTAATGCGTATTGTTGTTGCAAATGCGAAAAAGGGATCACTCCAGTACTGGTCCATAAGTCTCCTACTGTCATGATTCCAATGTTATCCCATTGGGTAAATCCCTTGCTGGATCGAAGACAGCCTAGCAGTTTGGCGTCCCACAACGGTGTAAGTTTAGTTATGACCCCTTTCCACTTAAGTCGCGCCTGTGCCCTGTGCCAGAGTAGCACGGTGTGTTTGGTTGGGCCGATCAGTTTCGCCGTGAGTCCTTGATTGTACAATGGGGCCAGCAAGCTGTGTGTACCTAATTGTGTTCTGTCCGCTAAATATGCTGGGTCATTATGCGGGGCGTGGATCCACTGGTTAATGACCTTGAGCTGCGACGCCCAATAATACAGCTGCATATTTGGCAAAGCTATACCCCCGTTGTACCACCCACGGTTAAGTTTGGTATGCGCTATTCTAGGTGGGCGTTCTCCCCATAATAGATCTGTCATCAGCGCTGTCACTTTCCGGAAGTAAGAAGGCGGTATCAGGATTGGGGCATTCTCCAATACATATAATAGGCGTGGTAACGCCATCATTTTAAATAACGCCGCTCGTCCCAACAGCGTAAGAGGTAGAGCCTTCCAGTGTCTCACGTCCGCTCTAAGGCGAGTGAGTGGCGGCAGTAAGTGTCGATCATAGAATACAGCCACATCATGAGCGACGTGGATACCTAAATACTTAAATGTGGTGTCGGCTATCAGCAGTGGGCAGTTATCAGGGAGATTTTGTGCAGGACCTTTCAGTACATAAATGACTGATTTTGTCCAGGTGATTGTGTATCCGGAGTGTAGACCATGTGCGTCACATAGTGCCAGCAGCTCCGGAATGCCTGTCTCAGGATCGGATAGATAGATGAGCATGTCTCAGCATACAGGGAAACTCTATCTTCCCAGGCGTCTCCCCATTGCAGTCCTTTTAATAATGGGGTAGACCTAATGACAGTAGCCAGTGGCTCCAAGACCAGCGCGAATAGTAGGGGGGAGAGTGGGCACCCTTGTCGTGTCCCCCTAGCCAAAGGGATTTCTCGGGAGATGTGACCGTTGGTTGCTACATGCACCACAAAATTCGTGTATAGCAGTGTGATCCAGGAAATGAATTTGGGGCCAAAGCCCATACGGGTTAGCACTGCGAACAGGTACTGCCATTCCACCATGTCAAAATCCATTCTGGCATCCAATGATAGTATGGCCGCCGGTTCCGTCAAGAGGGGGGCTCGTGCCAGTGCTCCGTGCACACGGCGGAGGTTCAACGCCGTGCTTCTATGTGGCATGAAGCCCGACTGGTCGGGTGAATTAGGTGGGTCAGGTGTGGAGTCAGTCTGTTTGCTAACAATTTCGCCAAAATTTTTGCTTCGGCGTTAAGAAGTGAAATCGGGCGGTAGGACGCGCAATCTATGGGTGGTTTACCTGCTTTCGGGATGGCCACTATGGTTGCCATCCGCTGATCCAGGGGCAAAGTCCCCCATTCCCGACATGGCCAACAGAGGTGAGCTCAGGGTGTCTGCCATGGTCTGGAACCATTCAATCGGAATCCTGTTGGGGCCCAGCGCTTTGCCTGTGTGCAGCGCATTAATCGCCGTCTGTATCTCGTCCATCGTCAGATATGCCTCCAGTTCATCCACCGCCTCCGGTGATAGAGTCGCGATCTGTGCATCCTGAAGCGCCGATATTGCCGCTTCTGCTGTGACTTCTGCCCTTGGGGTATAAACGTCTTGGAAGTGATCAGCTAAGATTTCTACAATCTCAGAGGGCCGCGAATGTGATATTCCCTCCGAGTCCATCAGTTGTAGTGTGTGTCTGCAGCCCTCCCTTTTTTATCTAGCCATGCCAATAGCTTGTTGGCCTTGTCCCCTATATCATAGCCCCTTTGCGCTGTCGACTATGTTTTCTACTGTCCGTCGCTTGAGAAGGTCGTCATGTGACTGTTGGCAAAGGTGGAGTGCGTGAAGTGTATCCTCTGATAGGTGTGCCATATGGTCTGCGTTTGCTTTTTCTAGTGTCAATTCCAGATCTAACAGTTCCTGTTTTTGCGTACGTTTGTGCCCCGCTATTGTCGCAATCGCCTGCCCTCTTAGCACTGTTTTGTATGCTTCCCATAGGGTCGTTGGGGACGACACCGAGTCAGTATTTTCTGCAAAGTAATACCTGGTTACTTTTTTTAGGTCTTTACGGATGTGAGGTACCTTAAGATACCCTGGGTAAATTGGGTAAATTCTTTTACGGGCGATTGCAGAGCATGATAGGCTCAGTGTCAGGGGGGAGTGATCCGAGATACCTCGGGGTCTTATCTTTGCATCATTTATCGTGAGATGGCCGTCCCCCAGTGTAAGGAAATAGTCAATACGGGACAGACAGTTGTGGGTAGCTGAGTAGTAAGAGTATTGCTGGCCTTCGGGGTGTAAGCGCCGCCATATATCTACCAGTCCCTGTGCCTCTATGAACTCGCTGAATCGGGACGGGACGGGTGACTGCGCCCGAACCGGGAACCTATCTCGTGTATTATGGGCCACCGCATTAAAGTCGCCTCCCACTACTAGATCCCCTTCCGGGCGCTCTAACAGAAATCGTCCTAGGTCTGGAAGTGCAGTCGCATGCAGTGCAGGTGGGATATACACCGATCCTAAATTGAGGGACCTTCCTTCCCATTGCCCACATACCGCTGCAAAGCGGCCGTGACTATCAGTTTTGGTAGTCTGTGGTATGAATCAGGATGTTCTCTTCATTAAAATGCCTGTTCCCCGGGACCCTGAAGTGAAGTCTGAGCGTGTTATCATGCGGTATCCCCGTCTATCCAGAGCCTTACTGGCTGTACTCACTAGATGCGTTTCCTGAAGGAGGATCAGATCATGATTCATTCGCCTAATACTCTGGAGCACCAATCCTCTCTTTACCTTGTCACCTAGTCCCCTGACATTCCACGATACTAATTGCAACGGTGGCACCGGCCCCGTGTCAGGACTGCCTTCTACTATGTCAGACCGTACCATTTGTGCCATTGTGTGTTTGTAAAGATGGACCTGGGTCCCTTAGGGTGTGATGTTAGTGTTCCTGGTCTATACCCATCCCCATGGACTCCTTCATGCGCCTGCGATGACGGGCCCGCTGTTACTGGGCAGACATCAGCTCGCCCGACGCGTATTCTCCAGCTTACTGTGACCATTGTGGTTCTTCGTGCAATTCTTAGAGTCAAACATTTCAAACAATTAAACATTGCTACCCTCCCTATCCCCTGAAGTCCCCCCCTCCCTGCTCCCCTGCTACTCGGACTTTGAACTGCCCGCCACCCCAATTTAGCAGAGTGCCTGACCCCACCCAAATAGAAACACAGTGTTACTTGCTCGTTGGGGGTGAAGAGTACTCCGGAGTCAACGACCCCTCTTACCCTCCATGGAGGTCCTTAGCCCAGTGTCCATGGCAGCCCACGCGGCAGTCCCATTATCAATAAATGTCTCGTATCTGCCGGAATGTTAATCCTCCACCTCCAGATCTCCACTGACTTTGTCTCATTGGCAAGCTTCTTTCTTCTGCCGGCCCTTCCGTCCGGATGTCCTCACGGTCTCCTGTACGCTGGTCCCTCTTATTCCGACCTGCGCGGCGGGTTTGAGAGGTTGGTCGCCAGCCGTCCAACCCGTCCCGGGCTATGTCCGGATTATCGAAAAACCATGTCCTGTTTTCCGCCACTACCCGCAGTTTAGCCGGGAATAACATGGAGTATTGGATCTCCCTTCTTCGTAGTTCCTTTTTGATTTCCAGAAATTTCTTTCGTTTTCGGGCCACCTCCGCCGTGTAGTCCGGGAAAAAGGCCAGTGTTGAGTTCTGGATCTTCACGGGGGGGGGTGGTGGGGGGGATACCCGCGCCGCTTGCAGGATGGCATCCCTATCCCGGAAGTTGAACAGTCTCGCCAGGATAGGCCTTGGAGGCGCTCCTGGCTTTGGCTGGCCACCCGGTACTCTGTGCGCCCTTTCGAACGAGAAGAATGTCGACAGTCCCTTAGGTTGGAGTTGTGACTTAATGACTTCTTCCACAAAGAGATCAGTTGCCCTAGTACCTTCTGATTCAGGAACTCCGAGAATTCTCATATTGTTCCGTCTAGAGCGCCCTTCCTGGTCATCCAGCTTTTCCTTTAGCACTTTATTCTCTGCCGCTACTTTCTCCATCGCCGTCTGAAGCTCTGATACATCCTCTACCAATGATTTCGTGACTAGTTCCAGTGAGCCCACCTTTTCGGCCATTTTGTGGAGATCTGCTCTAATGAGAGTGATTTCAGTAGAGATGGAGCCCACCGTAGTCTGGACCTGCGATAGCGCTCGCATTACGTCATCCGGTGTCGCTTTTTTTGTCCCCGCGCCGTCCACCGTTCTCGTGGAGTTTTGCCTTCCTTCCGTTGGAGGGGACGCAGTTTTATCACAGGCGTATCTTTCGACACGTGTTTGCGTCGCGCCGCCTTTGGAGCCCTTTCCCGCCATAATGTCTTCCAACGTTCCGCTGGTTGCCATGACAATTGGCCTTCAAGAGGGACTGAGCGAGGGAGCGGCCAAGGCCTCGGTCCAGCCGCCGTCTCAGCTCAACCCCTGTAGTGCTTTGAGTAGTTAGCCAGTTTAAGTTGGGCCAGGTTACACATCCGACTTATTCCGGACCTCAGTGGAGCCTTAGCCTCAGTGCTTATGTCCAGTGCGGCGATATATCTCCTCTGGCCACACACCTGTCCCACTCCCTGCTTCGCAGGGTCACAGCTGCTTCGCCGATGGCAATTTTCGTTATCGTGTGGAGCTGGACTGCGCTCCCGAGTTGTTACAGGCGGTGCCCCGCCTCTGTTTGGCCAGTTGTACCCCCTAGCGTCTTTATGGCCCGATTGGAGTGCCAATACTGTGCAGCCCAGTGTGGCACCAGGGTTTCAGAGTCATGGGGCCAACCAATGACTGGTTCGGTCACTCGCTCAGGTCCCTCCACACCTGTGTTGTGCACCACTGCTCCCTCGGTCCGCGCTCGTTTTGCGGCCTCCAGGTGCCACCCAGTTCGGATTTCAACCGGCTCCGGCGTGAAGGTGGGGGAGGAGAACTCGCCGGGCCGCCCGCTGCCCCCTTGAATCACCCCCTCGCTCCGCCGTGTCCCAGCAACAGCGCCTCACCTCCCCGCCGAATTCGGCTCGTAGACAGCGCTTCGGCGGTGTTCACCTCCACTAATACACCGGCAGTGCTGCGATCTCCGGATCGTTCCTCCGCCTCATCCGGGGCCAGTACTGTGTTCCGGCGGGTTGCTTTTGACGCCGCTCCTCAGTCCCCGGCCACTTCCGGTCCACTCCTGCTGGCCTGGCAGCACTTCCGGTCGGCACCTCCGATCACTGGATTCCCCGGATTCCGGCCCTCATCTAGGCCGCGCCGACACTCGGCTGTATCTCTGCCGTCCGGCGTCCGATTTGCGCCTGGGTTCCTGTCGCCAGCGCTGCCTGGTCCTAGGCCTTCGGTCCCTCCGTCCGAGGTCAGGTTTAGCCACGGATTGTGTCACGGATTGTTGGAGAGGTCGCTTCTCTGCCGGAGCTGTTCTTCTAGGCTGCCGCCATGCTCGGCTGCTAGCCACGCCCCAGAATTGTTTATATATTTACCATTTACACTCTATTGAGTGAACGGCGCAGTGCATTAGGCTCCAGAGGCACATTTGAGCATGCAGTTGACTTGTGCTCATACAGGGTCTATACTAGCTAATGATTTTTTGTTTTTGAATGTTTTTAATGGTTAATTGTCTAAGACGTTACCTTGATATGTCTCAAATTTAAGTACATTAATTTTTAGTTATTGATCTGATCATGAAATTAACTGTCTTGATATTGATCAAAGATATTTTTAAGTTCCTCAAGTACTATTTTCTGTGGCATTACCTTCTTAAAAATAGGCATAGCTAAGCAGGAGCCCCCTGCACCACTTCTACGGCAGATGCGCTGCGCCCGGCCAAGCCCGCATCGAGAACTGGTGTCTGGTGCGCCCGCCATGCCACATAGGTCTGCTTTTTTTGGTTTGTTTAGAGCTTAGGCACAGTTTGACGAATCTTTTTATTTTTTTATTTATCAAGTTTCATTGAGCATACATCACAACTGTTGTATAGTCATGGTAAGTCTACAGATTTCATGACGTTATCATTCAATGAATTTCAACAAAACAAATCCAAAGGTTACAGTGAGTCCTATATAAAGCAGTGCATCATAATCAACATGAATTCAATAAGGCATCCGCCATCCTTAGTATTGTCAATCCCACATAGGCCACAATGTAATTGCATCATTCAGGAAATATCTACCTCCCCACCCGCACAATCTATAGTTATAATCCACCCTCAGAATCCACGTCGCTGCATGTTAACAAATACTCCTGTAAAGGGGCCCAAATGTCCCTAGGTCTGGATGACGTCGGAAGTTCTTCTGCATATGTCTCTAATTGGTCTCTGCAGTACACCGTGTCTTTCAACCAGCAGTCCGTTTTGGGGCATCGTCGGCTATCCCATGTGAATAGTGTGCGTCTCTTTGCCAGAAGTAATGCCAACTGTACAAATCTCCCCACCACCCCCTTGAGCTGAGGAGCGTGCCACAGTAGGCATAGCGCGGGGGCATTTTGCAACATTAACCCGGTCATGTCCGTGAGAATAGATAGCACCTTTTCCCAATAATGGAAGACCGGTCTGCATCTCCATGTCATATGGATGAATCCAGCCGGCTCGACCTTACACCGCCTACACTCTCCCGTGGCTCTGAGACCTATCCTCCATAACCTGTGAGGAGTGTGGTATGTTTGATGTAAAAATTTAAGTTATATTATTCGAAGGTTACTGTTGGAGGTTAACCGCCCTGTTAATGAGCATATGTTCGCCCACTCTGCCTCTGTGATGGGAGTGTCTAGCTCACTGTTCCATCTAAGCAAACTGGTGTCAGGATTGTGCAGTGCATCTTTTTGAACTGCCTTGTACAGTTTGGTAACTAGTTTTTTCTTCGTTGGGGCTGTGATTAGCAGCTGCAATGCGGACAGTGTCCCTGGCTCCTCCGGAAAGCTAGTGTAGTGCTCCTTAACCGCCCGTCTCAACCTGTAGCAAGTGAACCTAAACAGTAACGTAGGATTGCATATATAAGCCAGATCCTCCTCTGTAATGTATGAGCCTTCAGGAAACAAGTCACTCATGTACAAGATACCCGCCTCTCGAAGTGCCTGCACAGAGCCCCTGTCCCGAGCCACCGACAATGCAGCATGTCCCTCAATGGGCATCGCAGGAGCGTATAATGGGAGTTTCTGCACTCGACAGCCAATCGCCTGCCAGGCCAAAGTTGTAACATCAAGAGTGTTGATCTTCGTACGTGGAGTGTTTCTGCGTGTGTGTGTTATGACGCCTCTCAATGGTGTGGGGTGAGCGTCGCCCTCCTTCACCGCAACATGTGGTGTAAATGCGTGCGGTTTGTACCAGTAGTAGGCGAATTGCGCCTGACAGCAGAGGTAGTAAACATAGATGTCCGGCGCTTTGAACCCCCCTTTCAAGCATGGCAATGTCAGCGTTCGCCAACTTATTCTCGGCTGATTGACGCCCCATATCAGCCGTAACAGCTGAGTTGGACGGTTCGGAAGAAATGTTGTCTTAATGGAACTGGGACATTGCAGAAGATGTATAAAAATGTAGGTAAGATTACCATCTTTAATATGGAGATCCGATCCGCCAGCGACAGAGGCAGGGTCAGCCATCTGTCCACTTGCGTGACAAGAGTAGCATATGCTGCGCCGTAATTTTCAGTTACGACCACCTCAGGGTCTCTATGTACCCACACCCCTAAGTATTTCACAGGGTCAGCGGACCAGACCAGCGGGTATTCAACGACCGGGGGCGTAGTTATTTTAGTGAGTGGGATGATTACAGACTTGCCCCAATTTATGTTGAGACCAGAGTAAAGGCTGAATTTGACGTACTCGCGGAGAACCGGAGATAGATACTGGTTCGGTTCACGGACATAGAGGACCATGTCGTCCGCATACATGGAGATCCCTACCGGCCTGTTGTTGAAGTTAAGTGCCACGGCCCTGTGTATCTGCCGGATCTTGCATGCCAGAGGCTCTAAGACAATGGCAAATAACAGTGGAGATAGAGGACAGCCCTGTCGTGTACCTCTCCCGATGTCAAACGGTGCAGATGTATCTCCTCCTACTCGGACTCTCGCCGATGGCTCAGTGTATAAGAGCTGTATCCAGTGTATGAACATTGGGGGGAATCCCATCCTGTGCAGCATTTGCAGCATGTACCGCCATTCTATGGAATCAAATGCCTTTGCGGCGTCCAGTAATACTGCGACCGCTTGCAATTCAGGATTCAGAACATGTAGCATGGCAAATATGGTGCGTAAGTTGAGGGAAGTAGATCTGTCAGGAATGAACCCGGCCTGGTCCGGGAGTACCAGTAATGGCTTCAGTGGTTGCAGCTTTGAGGCCAGGATTTTCGCAAGTATCTTTGCGTCTTGGTTAATGAGAGACAGAGGGCAATATGACTCGCAGCTGTCGGGGGTTTTATCTTTTTTCAATAGAGTGATAATCATGGCCTGTCTTGGAGAGGGGGGTAAGCGGCCTGTGTCATATGCCTCAGCATACATTGCCAGAAGATGAGGAGCAAGGAAGTCCGCGTGCGCCTTATAGAATTCCGCGGTTAGACCGTTGGATCCAGGAGCTTTTCCATTTGGGAGCGAGTTTATAGCTTCCAGACATCCTCTATGGGAGCACTGAGGTATTGTCTATGCACGTCAGATAGCCACGCACAACAATATCATCCAGGAATGTATTGAGAGGCTGCTCGTCAGCTCCACCGCCAGATGTGTAAAGCGTGGCATAAAAGTGACGAAATTGCTCTACTATGGCCGGGGGGGAATAGTGTGTCTGCCCAGTGTCATCTACAATCCGCTCGACTGGGGTTTGAGCAGCCCTGCATTGTAATCTACCTGCTAGTGCTCTGCCCGGGCGACCACCCTCACCATACCGTCTGGCGACATGTCTTTTCGATAAATATTTCACCTCTGTCTCTGCCTGAGCGTTACATTCATCAATGTGTTCATGTATGCTTGCTAGTATGCCTTTAGTAGGTGTTCTATCATATTGGGCTTCGAGTTCGACAAGTTTCTTCTCCAGTGTGTGTAGCCGACCCCTTATGTCTCGTAAAATCCCCGCTAATGTGCTAATACAGGTTCCACGTATCGTGACCTTAAAGGCTTCCCATAGATTCTCTTGACTGTCCACAGTCCTCACATTTGTCTCGAAGTACTGCACAATAGCCGTTCTAAGCGCTTCCGCGTATGTTGGATCTAACAGCGCCTCTGCTCTGAAACGCCACGTAAATGGCTTCTGAAGATTTAGAGGAATGGTCACAGTGAGAAGTACTGGGTTGTGATCTGATAACGTTCGTGGTAGATTCCGAACGTCCGTGACTCATTCGTTCGCCCCTTCACTCAGCAGCCAATAGTCCAATCTGGACCAGCTATTTGTCGCCGGTGTAATATGCGTGCCCGCTAGTACCCCTATATGCCTGTGCCTCCAGGCATCCACTAGTCTAAATTCCAGCATTCCACTCTTGACACAGTTAGCAACTTTAACAATCCTGGCCCCCTGCGGGTTTGATTTGTCTAGTTTGGGATCTAAGTGTGTGTTGAGGTCTCCCCCCAAAATGATTTCTGTGTCAGGCCAGGTGCGTAAAGTCCGAAACATGTTCAAATAATCTGTCACGTCATCCACACATGGACCATAAAAGCTTACAATCGTCACCAGAACATTTCCCAGCTTCCCGAGTACCATCGCCCAGCGGCCCTCCCTGTCTGTGCTAGAGTCTAGTGCCTGAAACATCACCCCCTTCTTGATTAAAATGAGGACCCCCCTCGCATACGAGGAGTATGAAGATGCAAGCCTGTAAGACGCCCACTTCCTTGCTACTTTATCCTCCGTCGCCTTGGTCAGGTGGGTTTCCTGTAGAAGTGCTATTTTAACATTGTGTCGCTCCAGCTGTGCCAACACCTGTCTGATTTTCTGCGGCGTATTCAGACCCCGCACATTCCACGTTACAGTATTATATGTGGCCCAGGTGTGGCATGGAAGCGCGGTGATGCATCTAGTGCTCATGTCAGCATATGAGTGCACTAACCCGTTTTGACAGCACATTGCAGTACATTCAGAATCACTTGCCCTTGGCCTATAACAAAGAAAAACACCCCCCCTCCCTCCTCCCACTTCAGCATACCCCAATCGCCAAAGACATATCCCCCATTCAACACCCCTCGGAACAACAACTTAAGTAAACATAGTTCCCATTGGGGATCACCCATCGGGGGTCGCGGCAGCTGCATCCACTCCCAGATTTCATATGGAGAGGAGCCATCGAAGCTTCATGAGTTCCACTAACCCTGTAGAACCCGGCAGTCGTATATCATTATATCTCATAACTTTTAAAATTAGTTCAAACACCCTTATGAAGCTGCCTCCAGCATGGCACCCCTCCGCCCTGCTTTCACACACACAGGACGCTCCGTCCCATCGCAAACCTGTTGAAGTACCCCCTTACTGTTCATTCGTCAATGTCCGACGTGGGAGACGTAGTGGAGCGTTGTTTTTGTTGCCGCAGATGTCTTGCATGGTCCATAGCATGCTTAGGATTCGTTCGGATCTGTTCCTTCAGGAGCCACTTCTTGACATTGTGGAATTCTTTACGTGCCGCTTGCACATTAGCTGTAAAATCTGGATAGAATGATAATGTATTTCCTTGATACGTAATCGACGCCTTCTGCCTGATGATGCGCAGCACTGTGTCTCTATCCCTGAAGTTTAGTAGTCGGGCTATGATGGGCCTCGGGGGGTCCCTGGTGGAGGCCGCGTCGCTAGAGATCTGTGCGCCCGCTCAATGGCGAACAGTGGGGAGAGCTCATCCTTACCACAGATTTCTTGAAGCATGGTATCGATGTAGTCTTCCAGTCTCCCCACATTTGTAGATTCTGGCAGACCTAAAACGCGAATGTTATGGCAGCGGGACCGTGCTTCGATGTCCTCATTCTTGGCCTGTATGACAGCTAATAATTTGGAAATGTCTGTTGTCTTGTCTGCGACTTGTTGCAGCCCATCCTCCGCGTCGGTGATCCGCTGTTCTGCTTCGCCTATGCGAACTGCATGTTTGTCTAGCTTCGTCGAAAAGTGGTCCATCCTGCCATTCAATGCTTCAATCTTCCCATCGATGGCCTGTAGGCTGGCCTGTATGGCGGCGAGTGATTTCTCAAGTGCCGTGGTGGGTGGTGGGTGGCGTCTCTTTTTCCAGCTCGGATTCCGGCGTCGGGGCTTGTCCCGGTTTGCCCCCTTTCCGCAGTTCGAACGTCAGACGGGGCTGGTTCTTTTCCGGTTTCCCCATGTTGTAGTAACAGCCAAGTTGTCACAATGTTCCCGCTCCGCCCTCTAATACCTGTACACTCGTCGGTCGTAGGTGCCTGTAATGTGCGCAATCGTGGCCCCAGCCTCTGTGTTCATTTAGGCCCTGCTTCTGCTAGGCCACCCCCCACGTGGCTGTCTCTAAGATGGCACCGGGTCTGCGCAGCCAGAAGAATGCCACAGCTTAGACAATGTCTCGAAGGCCTCGCAGTCGCACACAACTTGGGATCAGATCTCCTCAGCACAATCTCGTATTAGCCACTGCGATGCTGCTCTCACACTCAGAGTCCATATAACCAGCAGCCACCAGTATAAGCACTATCTGGCCGTTAGCATGAAGCAGGGTGGGTGGGGGGTGGAGGGGGGGGGGGGGGAGCAGGGCCCAGTTCACAGTTCCAGCCCGCGCAATTTCGACTACTGTACCCCCTGAAATGCGTCTCTCTCAAGGGCCCCAGCGTGGGAGGGGTGGTCCATTATTGTCACTCTAGTAGCGCAGGGTTCTCACCTCTCCCCCAAGGACGAACAATAGTCAGCTGCCCCCCCTGTCTGTTTCTAAGGCTCTCGGTATCTCCAGAAGGCCTGCGCTGGGACAGCGCTGCACGCTCAGCCCCAAGCGCGAAGTGGGTGGGGCCTTCTCAGTGACCAGAGTCTATCTGTTTATCAGCCCGTATAGTGAGCGTGCCGACTTACAATACACCGCCTTTGCCAGGATCACAGCGGGAGGCTCCAGATGCCGCCTTTGAAGTTCCGGTCCGGTGTTCTGCCGAAGCGCGGCCTGTGTGCACCTGTCGCGCCGGGGACCTGCGTGGGGCGCCGCCTGGGACACTTCCCGGCCGCTCCCATGCTACGGCTCCGATGCACCGCCAGCAGCCCCCGTTCCCTCCGATATCTTGAGCGCAGGCCTGTGCAATCCCACGCAGCCCGCGGGCGAAATCCTCAGCCAGATAGCAGCCGCCAAAGTCGTCTTGCTCCAGCGCGAGCCTCCGAGTCATTCACGCTCCCCCATTACTCCCAGGCGGCGGGTGTCCATGCGACGTCCCAGCACTCGGCCAGATGTCTCGCCTCAGGGCACAGAGGGCAGCGCCGAGCGTCTCCAGTACTCAGTAGTGCAGCTTCCAAGGGCGAAACCGCCGGGTGCAAGGTTAGGGCAAGGATACCTCAAGGATTATAGTTGATGGCTGGCAGCGCTGCACTACAGTGCGGCCATCTTGCCGAGCTCCAAGCCACGCCCCAGTTTGACAAATCTTTACAAAACTTTTTAGAAAATAATATTTGCCCACCACAGCTTCTTCCTGGAAAGTTTATGGGTGTTCCGTCAACTCAGGCTGAGAAAAAAGGTGGTCCCAAAACCACATTTCCCCAAGCATTTTCCATAGACTGTTTAGGCATCTATTCATAGATATAGATATAAGGGAGCAGGGTAGGGATACCCCTCCCCCCTAGGCCTTGTGAGGGGGGCTGAGTGGGTTCCGGAAGGACTCCTACTTAGGCCAAAATAAAATATAAATTAAAAAAGCTACAGACCTATGGGAGTCCTGCAGGTTTCAGCTTTTTAAAATAAATAAATGCCGGTCAGTTTATAAATTATAATTAAAAGAGATTCCAAGGGTGGGTCTAGGCCCAAGGGTCTCCTAATTTTTATTTTTCAGGAGTGAGTGTGAGTAAGGCCACTTAGGGCCCTGAGGACCCAATTCCCGAGGCCAAACCCAACTTTAAGGGGAGGGGTGTCTGTGGCCCCCCTTTCCAATCCACTTATGGGCCCCAGGGACCACATTCCCCTGGGCCAAATGTAATTATGAAGGGAGGGGGGTTCCCATCCCCCAAGGCCAAATAATTGGAAATAGGTGAGGGGGGCCATGCGCCCCCCTCCCCCCTTCCAACTAGTGTTATCTGCCTTGGGGACCCCAACCCCAGGGGCATCATACAACACTGGTCCCTCTGAGCCCACTCCAGGGACACTGTAGTTTCCTGCCTGGGACAGAGCGGCTATAACCTGCCTGAACTTTCTCGAGCAGGGAACTCAATCTTGCTCCAATCTGACGTGTGCAGTAGAAAAATGCTGCTCCCACCTGGGAAGGAGCGAAGGAAAGGTGCCGGATCTTGCCAGAACTCAGTATGGTGCTGGTTGGGAAGCCACCTGCGGCCGCAGGGGTCATGGGGTTTCCACCGTGGCCCCCCAACATACTGCTCTGAAGTTGCTCAGGGTGGGCACTGGGCCATCCACTGGAGACCCCAGGGGATGGGCTCCCCAAGACCCTTAAGGCTCAGGGAGGCCACACGCCCTCTCGTCTTAATATTTAAAGTAAAGGCCCCAGAGGGGTGAGGTCCCCGGGTCCTTGCATGCTCAAGGAGGAGGGATGCGGGCCCCTCTCCCCTCCGTATAAAAAAAAGGAACCCCAGTATGGGGTCCATGGGGCCACTATTGGCTCTGGGAGGGGGCCACACTTCCCCTCCCCTTATAAAAAGAATATTTGGCTATCCCGGGTGGGCACTGGGACACGCACAGTAATTTTTTTTAAAGTGAATAAATGAGCAGCAGGAGTTGCTTATTTAATATTCACTGGTCCTTTGAAGGAGCGCCCTGCAATAACTTTCTTTTTTATATTTGTTTGAGGTTGGTGGTGCCCCTTAAATAAGGTGGGGCACCATCAAGTCTTTTTTTATGTTGTTGAGGGCATAATTAAGGGAGTCCAGCAGCTCCCCAGTACCATTAGAAAAACAGTAAGTCACCTGGGCCATTAAATCCATAACCCAAGTACAACTTCCCATAGTTTTAAAGCATTAAAGCACTCGTAGCTGGAGTTTCATGTTCTTCAGCAGGAGTGCAAAGTCCTCTTGTGGTTATTTTCATGACTGCATTTTCTGGGCTGAAAATGTTAAAAGAAGAACTTAGAGACATGTTTTTTTCTTCAAACAGCAACCCTCCTCCCAAAAAAAACCAATGTCTTCAACTACCTATTTTGAACTTTTTCACTTACAAAATGTATTCATAAAACTATGAAAAAAGTGTCACTGAAATGTTTGTTATACTTAAGTTTAGATGAGGGTGTAGGGGTGCAGGGTTGGTTGCTCGCAGACCATGCCCTGCGCCCCCCCCCCCCCCCCAACCCCCTTGATTTGCATGACTTTGTTATTCCCAGTGGGTGGTTGGCTTAAGTATGGTAACAAAATGTTTTAAAAAGAAACAAAACCTAGATATAAAAATAAATAAAAGGTTAAAGTGACATCATAATTAGGTGAAAAGTTCAGTGACAAAGTAACGTTTTAAATTAAAAGAAAACACTGAAACTCACCAGGTACAGTTATCTTTAGTAACAATAACTTGTGCCCTAAGGTAACTATAACTCGTGCCCTCACCATGAACCCAGAACAAGTCACTATAAAAGAACAGGTACCCTGTATCCCAGTACGCCTGAACCAAAAATATCATAGGCACTCATTTATACAAAAGCGGATCTATGCGGGTTGTACCATCTTGTCCGGGAGAGGAAGGATTGAAAGACTGAATTTCATATGAAATACAGGCTTTATGTGTACTCTGCTATGTCGTTAGGGCTGTGTACTACTCCAGAGCCATTCCATTTTATTTATAAATGAGGTCCTTTGAGACTTTCTGAATTAATGTGTGATCAAATACATGTGTAATTTTTTTTATCTACTCCAGTATTGAAGTTGAGCTTGTGAAACAAGTGATGCCTCTCCCTCAACGTCTACAAGAGCAACATCATTTCACTAAGGTGGAAAAATAAACAGATTATGAATGTGGAATTTTTAAACCCGGTTTAGCACCCCATCAGTCAAAGATGGTGGAAGGCATTTTGACCTGGTCTTCACCCTTATATGCTTCCTAGAATTTGTACATTTTCTTCAGGTTTATTGCTAATTTTTCTAGCATTGTTGCTATTTGAGATGGTCTGCCATTACAAATTGTGCTTTTTGAAACGTGTATGGATCCTAAATATAATTCCCCTCATTCCTCCTTGTTAAAAAAAACCGTAATGGTACTCTTTCCTGTTACATTCACGGCACATTATGTTAATTTTACATGTATACAAATCTGGGTTTCCAACACATTTAGCCCGCATTCCAGTTTCCTATAGTCTCTTTACTCTTCTAATGGTCTTGTTTTCAAAAACCCAGCAGCTTTGCGTGTTTATGTAGGAACTATTCTACATATAAGTGTCAGAGCAAACATGCCTTTCAGTGATGTATGTCTCTACGCCATACAAACACTAAATGTAGAGTGTACCCAATAGTGAACACAGCATCCGCAACAGCAATTCACTCCGAACAAGCAAAGGTGGCAGGAACAGCAGTGCAAGTTTCATTTACATTCAGATTAGGGGCAGCATGAACATCATCAGTGTAACAAATAGGTATAACCAGGGCAGCAGAAAGACAAGATAGATAGCATAGGTGTACTGTAGGTCATCATCAAGTAGGGCAAGTCACAGAAATTAAACCTAAATATTAGGACACCAAAGGAAGGATTAGCCTATTTTGTAGTGCTCATTTGGTGGTTATGACCTTCAGCTGGAAGTCTGAAAACAAACATTGCCTTACTGAGTTTGCGCTTGAACGTTTGCATCTATTTTAGTTGAAATTTTAGGTTCAACTAGCATTCCACGCAACTTTGAAATACTCCGCTATCCTCCACAATCCAAATAACTGACTAATATCGGCCACTCAAATTACTTTCATATTTCACTATACTAATTCACCAAAAATCCTTTATGGGTCCTGGAGTAGCGTGCTATTGGCCGAAAAAGCACTTCAACACCCCCATCAGGGGTTATAAGCGCTATATAAATGCAAACCTGTTTCCCTCACTATGCCTCCACTATCCTTCTGAATCCAAATAACTGACTAACCTATCTGTAGCATTTGGGGGAGAGGAGGGCCACCTTTCCGCCGATGGCTGTGCGCCGAGGCCTGGCTGCGCGCTGTATTATTAACAACAACGAAGGAGTGACTAAGTGCAAACGAATAAAGAATATTTAAACAAAAAATCTTTTTAGTGTATTTTTCTTTATATATATATATCTCTTACTATCCCCCTCAAGGACAAAGAAACCCCTTAAAGAAAAATATTCCTAAGGGGAACCAATGTCCCTGTGTGATTTCAAGAAGGAAAGGAAAATCTTATATTTTTTTGTAAAAGGACACTCACTCACCACTAATCGGTGACATGCTTCATCATTGGGTCCCCGCTGGGGTGGCCGAATGCCCCCCCCCCCAGCGTGCTCCAACGCCTGTTTTACAGCGGAGCGGGATGTGGTGAGTGCAACAGTGCCCAAATTAAGGTGTGAGTGTAACTGTGGGTGCAAAACTAAAAAAATACAAGGTAGTTGCCTATACAAAAATCTTTAATACCGGCCAACCTGTATTAGGTTAAAAACAAAGTGGCGGACAGCTAGGTTCTGTCTTAGGAAACCTGTGTCCTTCAAAACAAACAACTGGTCAACATGTTTCTGCTGCTACAACTGCAAATTCGCTCAGCATTCGTCAGGACCAAAATGATGTCCTCCGGTGGTGTACGCGTGCTACAGCGCACCCTCCCGTGAGGCTCTAAGTGTGAAAAATTCTTTTGAAGTTTAGACCATATAGTGTTATTCACGGTTAGTAGCCGTGGTAGCTCACTGCGATTTGCAGGGGCACAAAAAACGTTACGAGAGCAAAAAACTCTTCCCGTGGGTCAAGACAGCGCGGAATGCCTTCACGCGGTGTCTATTTGAGTACTCGCGACTCCCCGCATTGTACCTGCACTCTGGGCTGCTGTCTCCCCGGCGCTGTAATAAACACACTCAAACACTGTGTGTAGGTTAGGCGCGGACTGCCGTCACAGCTCTGCCCATCTTTATTTACATACGCACTCACGCCAGCCGGCGTGAGCGCAGGGGCAGGCATCTGCCGGCGCGCGCCAGTGGTAAACACAGGTGCTCTAACTGTTACATCCCATCTTAACTCAGTCCTTGACTAGCCCTCAAGAGTCTCGTAGTTCACTTACTTGACAGGCAAAGTCCCTCAGGCGAGTGTTCGGTGGAGGATTCTCTCTCATGGCATACCTGGGAGGGCCCCGGCCGGTGGTTGAGGCAGGGACTGTGGTGCTGGCGGCACTTCGGAATTTCACAGGTGGCCTCTGGACTTGCCAACAAGGGGTCGCTTCTGGATGGTGGTCGTCTGCTCCTTGGAGCTCCCCCTGGCTTACCTCTGTCTCCCCAGCGTGGTTCATGATGGCAGTGGGCGGAGTAGGCCTGTCCACTGTTTGAACCAAAAGATGTAGTGGGCCATTGTTTCTCCCTCTTTCTCGACAGTCACCAGGGTTCCTTGTCTGTTGAGACCCGACTCCCTTTATCATGAGGCCAGTCAATTATAATTCCAATCCATAAGAAAGGTGTAAAAACTGACGTCTTTAACTACCGCCCAATTTCCCTATTGGATTCTTCTATAAAGATCATGAGCAGGGTTATGCTGTCAAGATTAGAAGCTTGGGCCACAGAGAAGTCGATCCTCACACAAGTCCAATATGGATTTAGAAAAGGAGTGTGTCAACTTGGAACAGAGTAAATGGGTGTTATTACAAAATTTCATTGGGCCTACACCATGGGTGTTGCTTTCTTGGTGGCGTCCAACTACACAAAATGAAGTGCACATCGGCATTGATAGGGCGCTAGCAAACAGTGTCACTGAGATACACAGACATTACCTCAAGGATAGATGGTCCTGTAGACCTCAATGGCATCAAGTGGTTTTCAAAACTGGATCTGAAATCCAGCTATCAGTTGTTTCACAACAAAACAAGATGATACAATATAACATTTTCCACACACGGAAGTTTAAGGCTACAAAAGGTTATGTTTTGGAGTGTTGTCAGACACAGAGATCTTCCAAAACACCAAATCAAAAACTATCTGGGCTAGATGGTGTTATGAATATAAGTGATAACATTCGAATACATGCATCCACCACTGTGGAACACCATAAGTGCCTACAAAGCCACTCTGCAACGCATTGCTGAAGCACCTAGAAAAATGCACATTTCTGAATGCTCCATAAAATTATTTGGCTAAGTGTTCTCCAATCAGGGCAGACGAGTGGACCCCGAGTAGGTAGATAGCATATGATGTGCTTTTCCACTGCATAGTGTGACTGAAGCTTGTAGCTTCTTGTGAATGATGAACTATTGTGCAAATTCATGCCCAATCTAGCTAAATTAACAATCCCACCAAAATCAAGATGGAATGGCAGTGGTCTGAAGAACACAATGAGCCATTATTGAACACCATGTTTGTGATCCTGAGTTAAAGTACAATGAGAGATCTTGATTCAAATGCCAACAAAAAGCGGATAGAGAATGCCAGTCCAGTGGGATTAGGTGGAGCGTGACATCAAAAGCATTCTTGAGACCAGAGGGCCCTGGTAACTTTGCTGACCGAGTATTGAGAGACACAAAAAAAAAACTATTATAAGATAGAGAAGGAAGCAATAGCTATCAAGTGAGGCTGTGTCCATTTCCACACCTATTTATACGGTTACTAAATGTGCTGACCACAAGCCTCTTGTGCCCCTGTTCCATAGCACCTCTCATCATCTGCTGCAGAGAATAGAAATATGGGCACTTCCATTCCAAAAGTATAGCTTCCCAATAATGTGCCAGCAAGGGTCTGTCAAGCCTGCAGACTATCTGTTGCATCACCCGGCAACTGCTGGGGACTGCAAGACTGAAAGGACAAAAAACACTGAGGTACTTTTCTGCCTACTAGTACAAAGTGAAATCTCAAATACAACAATATTAGAGGAGATTGTGAAATCATCAGCAGACTTTGCTAGTCTACAACTAGAAATAGTGGCAGCTATTGAAGATGCTGACTGGAAAATACGAAATTTCCTTATAATATATAGCAAAACAACACACTGCACCACCGTCATTTCTACACAGTAGGAAGGGTTAGAGCGGCCCCAACCCGTGGAGGGAGTTTCGGTGGGGTGGAGAGGTGGGGCGGGGGAGGGGCAGGGTGCTAAAAACTGGGGTATGGATAATTGAAGGTAAGTAAACAATCTAATAAATAAAACGAATTTCCTAGCGCACCCTGTATCGCATCTTGCGATGCAGGGCGCGCTACGAAATTAGTTTTATTAATTAAATTGTTTACTTACCTTCAATTATCCATACACCCGTTTTTAGCATCCCCCCACCCTGCCCCTCCCCCGTCCCGCCTCTCCGCCCCACCGAAACTCCCTCCACGGGCCGTGGCTGGTCAGAAGGATATGATCAAGCACCCAGAAATCAGCAAGACTAGTCTGAAACATTGAATTTAGCCTTAATGTGGTGGGGGATTTCCTCATAGGCAGGGCTCAGCATGCTTTCATCTTCTAATGCTGATAAAGGCACATTGAGGGTCATATCTCTGCAATGCAATGGGTAGGAATCAGTCAGGCTAGCACGAGAAATTATGACCAGCCTTTAAGCGGAAGGGGTAGTCTACTATTTCCCTACAATGTGCCACTATGGCCGGTGACCAGAGATTTTGGATGAAAAAGGCAGGCAAAGGCTCTGCTCCCCCGGGGCAGGCTCAACCTGCAGAATCCAGTAGACTCAATCAAAGCATTCTTCTGGCTGGAGCAGGCCTTCATAGGGGTTCAATTAAGAGTTGTGTGGGACAGGAAATGACACCTATCAGCTACTACTGAATTAATTCAAAGGTCTCTGACTACATGTGAGACTTCCTAAGGGAAGTTAACTTGTGGAGACATTTATAAAAGATGTTTTCCACAAAGCTCACAAGTCAGAGGAGAGCTGGGCTAAGATTGAACATATTGAGAATTACCAAATCGGCACTTTACTCTGGCCTAGTTGAAATAAAGGAAGCAGAGTAGACCTCCTTTCAGCCCCGTCTCTTTTCTTACCCTGAAACGTCATTCATTATCAATAATGAAGCGAAAGCTGTTCTAGCAGGTAAATCTATATGGTGAAGAGGATGCCACCTTATGTACATTAAAAAAGAAGAGGGTATCTGGGATTCAAAAGAGTATGAGGCTTGCATGTAAGGGTGAGAAAAGTAAGGTAACACAAGGCTAAACAATTTGGTCTTGCGCTGATAGGGCAGCAACTTGCCAAGTGTGTCATCTCTTACTCTCGTATGTGAAGGTTGCCAGCCTGGCTGGGGTCTGAGCTATGACCCGACTAGGGCTTCCCCGCTTTTCTATCTTTGAGTGCTTGAGAGGGGTTTGGGGCATGAACCTCTTCTCAAAATGTCGTCTTCCTTTAGCCTAACTGGAGTTGGTTGAATGTTAGCCTTTCAAGTTTATGGAATTTTTGGTCAGGTTGATAGCCTTGATTGCTCTTTCACTTCCTTCCTCCTACACGAGAAGTATTCCTGTCTTTAAAGTAAATGAATAAATCGAATAAATGCAGAAATAAGAATGAAATACAAGGTTATTGGCTACTTCTTGTAACCAATTCCCATTATTGCCCATTTGGTATCCTTTTACTCCTTTTACATAATCTCTGCCTAACGCATGTCACTGTAAGGATTACTACCTCCTTTTTTGGTGTACAAGTACACCCCATTTTGCTTCCCCTGTATTATACTGTGTGCATCTGTCTCCCACATACCCTCACGCACCACACCGCCAGGCGCTACATCCCATAACATGAAAACAGCACCTGGGTGATCATCAGGCATTGCCAGAAAACACTTCCCATACAGACTATGGGCTCAAAACAAAAACAGCACCCTCCTAACCACACACCTTACTTACACAATGCAGCTTACTCCCCATGTGGGAAAGTGCTTCAGCACCACACATAGGGTAGTAAGCGCTATACAAATGCTATGGTAAAATGTGCAGTGGGTTCAATACTATTTGCCTGTGCCTTCAGAGATATCATTCCAGTGCCTCCTAAGTGGGTACCTCGACACTAGGACCCGGCACAAGTCAAATGAGATACCGGCAGGTAAAAGGCAAAGAGCAAAAAAAGATGACATTTGTGATGGACATGAAGCTCTTGTAAGAGACAGACACCGTGTAGGCAAATGCTGCACCCCCTTCGAGTGTGGCCCATGGACAGTAACTTCCATTAGGGACACAATGGTGACAGCAGTGAATGGACATGAACAAGTGACGCACAAGGTGGTAATGCTTCAGAAAGTCCAATTATACAGTCACGGCCGGCATGGCTCTTGGGTGGGTTGGGGAGGGGTACGGGGGGTTTAATTTTAAATACATTTTTTAAAATGTTAACTTACTTTTGCGGCCCTGTCCGGTCCCGCGTCCTCTCCTCTACACCGGACGCAGGCAGCCTCCCTCTCCTCCCCTAAGCCAATCACTATGCTGCAATGACAGCTTTGTGATTGGCTGTAACGCTGACTGCACTGGTGCATATGGGATGGCCATTTTCTCAAAAAAGGGTAGAGTGCGAATGACTGCTTTGGTCGGCTCTGGGGGCGACCAAACAGTCAGCGCCCTCAGAGTGAGCAGGCCACTCCTCCCTGCCCTAGAACAGGATCACCCACCCGCCCGCCTCCAACCAAACCCCTCTGCTTTCTCGCAGTGCGAGAAGCAGAAACACAAAATGGTATTTATAATACCATTTTATGTTTCTGCTTCTCGCCCTGCGAGAAAGCAGTTTGGTAACACTCCTCCGCCAAACATGGGGAGCCAACCCTGCAATTTTATCCATCAACATCTGATATAAAGGCAAAAATAATTTGACTCACAGTGGCTGTCCAATGATGACCAAAAATGGGACCAGTGAGACTTGTTGACAATGAGCCAGTCCTCACCTTCAGAGGCATTTATTCCAGCAAGTTCTGAAGTATCTGGTGCAGCTAAAACAATGTTGACACAACTAGGGGACCCCTAGGGAAGGGATCGATAGAGGTACTTGTTGGGGCTATATCCTCAATCTTCCCAAAGACGTAAGATTATGAAGAATAATCATTTGATTCCAGTGACTGTAGCAATGGTTAAACCTGTACGTCCTGTTGATTAAAACGTGCAGCTGTACACCATGATGACAGGCATGTTGTCACTGGCATAAGGTATCTTCAATGAGCAAACTCAATCCTGAATACAGTAACATGGCATCTAGGGCCGTATTATGCATTGTCATTGAACAATGACAATGTGTCCCATTATGGTGAATGCGCTGCCCCCATGGCAGCAGTGAACTCGTGCTGCCCCCAGGGCAGCGCATTCATGAGACAACATGAAGCGTCTGCTTGCACCTGCTCAGTGTTTTCACAGTGCAGGCGGCAACCTGTCTGCACTTTTAAAGGGGATTAGAGATCCCCTTGAAAGGGGATGTCTGGGGGGTCCACAGGACCCCCTTTCTCCCCTCCACTCAAAGTGAGTGCACCCCTCAGAGCATCTTTGCCTTTGGGCCCACGTCAGAGGCTCTCCCCAGAAACTTTAAAATAAGTGGGGCATGAGTAAGCAAGCCTCCTCCGATCAGTTAAATGCTGTATGTAGAGGGTGGCCTGTGGTCTGTCGATTACATATGGGATAAAGTGCCTCCTGACGTACATTATAAGGAAGAGGAGCTCTATCACCATATAGAGGGATGAGACAGAAAGCGGAGTTCCTTTATAAGGTTATGGAACTCTGAGGTGACTTGCAATATATTTATAATGTACAGCAGGGGGCTCTTTATTTCTTATAATACATGGGCGCACCATCACATTTCCTTCAAAACATTTAAATCCTTGATGCGTAGCTCTTTCATATGAAAGAGAGAGCAACATTCAACACATCAAAAAAGCTGATAGACATTTTTTGCAAAAAGATATTTGAAAAAGTTTGATACAAGTCAGTTTAAAAAAAAGGAGCAGGAGCTCATAATATGTAGAAACATACAGAAAGATTCTAATTTTCTATAATTACCCAAAGAGTGCAAAAAATAAACATGTTGCCATACATAGCTCCTTTGTACTCGTCACTGTACAGCTTGAAAAACAGCAGAAGAAAGGAGAGCCACGTTTTGTTTTCCTTCTTTAAACTGTTGCTTTAATGATGCTCTTTGACCTGACCTGAGCTGCTGGCTCTGGCAGATGGCATCGGAATGTCAGAACTCAACTGTAATAAGTTGTTACAGGTGAGAGGTTATGCCATTTCTTTACATTACATGACCGGGTGCATCACAAGTGACCTTTCATACAGAAACTAGATACAGGTTTTTACTCAGGGATTGCAGCATCCCATGTATTTTAAAGAAATTAGAGACGAGTTTTTAGGCAGATATTGCAGAATCCCATGTATTAACCATGCATATAGAATGGCAACTTACTGTGAGAAAACTCTTGGGAACTTTGGCAAGATCTTCCACATATTCTTTTGTGGTGTAACACAGGAAATGCTAGAGGGGAAACAAACAAGCATCAGAAACAAAGGTTTGCTTAGCAACCAAGGGGCGCAACGCAACGGCGTGGGTTTGTTTAATCTACTAAAAACAAACTGAGTCCCAAACAGAAAATAACAAGGGGAAAGTGTTCACAAATGTTGATCAACCTTCAAACACACACCAGATCTCAGTACTACTAACCTACTTCAACCTCCGCCCACGGCTTTGTAAGGGCACAATACTTCAAGAATGTTTCTGTATACTCTAGACTCCTTGGTGTGGTTTGTACTGTGTCGTTTTTGGCGCTTTTTATTTGCTTACATATATATCGTTGTGGCTATTTATAACTCATCGTGACTATGTTGTCCGCCTGGCATATACATCAATCAGCCTATCTGCTTCCTGCAGTCCTGGCAACTGCTGGCGTGTTGTAACTTTCATACTTGGCAAAAGTTAAAGAACTGGCATCAGAGTAACTGAAGTGGAAGAAAAGCAATGTTTTTCTTTTTGCAATGGAACGCGGAGTACATCGTTTTACAAACTAATTAGCACAATGTTATGGGCAGTTTTAAAAGTCCTGGGGAAGTCCGCAGACATTCATTAAGCTGTCCACGCCTGTGGGAAAACGAGAGCCCCAGAGAAGCTCGCATATCCTTATTGGGTAATCCAGCGTGCGTGGGTGTGGATGTGTTTTTTTTGGCAAAGGTTCAGTGTGCCCTCCTATTCTTCTGAAATCATTTTCTAGGGCGGCGTTTGCCAGCTCCGCCATCCGCACACTTACCCGAACAAACACAACCAGCGCCCTCTGCTCCCGGAAGAGGTGCCCGAAGGGCAGGTGGGTCCCGGTCCGGTCCACCACTGGGCAGAGAGCCGCCTCGGCCAGCTGTGGCTCGCGGGGCAGGTCGGCGGCCGGAAGCCCCCTCTGCCGCCGGGGCTCCCTCTGGATCTGCTGGGTGACGGGCGGCCGGGCCCAGGCCATGGCAGCACCGCCGCGTCTGCCTCGGTGTGCCACCTGGGCGCCAGCAGCAGGGTGCAGACGCGGAGGGAGGAGAGCGCAGCGGGAAGAGCGGGACGGGGCGGAGCCACGGAGAGCCTAGTGTACACCAGCGAGAGAGCTTCATGCTCCGAGCGCATCGTCACAATAAACAGAATTTAAAGCATGGGGACCGTCATTATGGTTTCACGTACACTTTTGTGACAGTACTGGAGTTATGGATTTCTGTGGTGACGTCAATGCACAATGTCTGCTGCCTATGTATTTGTTGTTCCCAATACGCGGCTAAAATACTTCGCACAGCTCAACTTTGAATTTTAATGACAAGCAGACTGTTACATCTGTTATGTCGAGGACATTTCAGGATGCAGGCCCAGGCGATGCCTACAGGCAGCCACAAAACACCACAGGCAGGAGCTGGTCGTGACGTGGCTAACACGAGCGGTAAAATGTAAAAAATGTAAATTGATACTTGTATAGCGCACTACTCACCCGCAAGGGTCTCAAGGCGCTTGTACGAATACCGCTTTGGAACCCATCCTGGCTTTCCCTGTGAGGCGTCCACTCCTGGGCACCCCCAAGGTGGAGGCCAGGCATCCTTAGCGTTGTGGGGGCCGTTGTCGCAGAGGCCGCCGCACCCCCCCCCCCCCGCAGGGGGGGGGGAGGCTTAGAGGCCGGCGCCATAACCCACGCGGTGCCCACCGGTGGGGAAACTGGTTCTGGGCGCCTTAAAGCGCCCAGGAACCAGAGGAAGCGGACTGCGCACTATCGTGTCCAGGACAAGGGCACTAGGACCCTGGGAAAGCGCAGGGGCGAGGGGACACCGGACACCACATCCGGTCAAGGGGTGGGGAGAGGGAGCATTCTGCTGCTGGACATCGAGGCAGGAGGTCATGATCCATGCATGCTGTAACCAGACGAATAAAAAGAATACCTGTATAATCCACGTCGTGTCTTGTGTGAGTTCCTTGGTCGTAGGACATGACAACTGGCGACGAAGGGTGAAACGAACCGACGCGCAGATCGTCACACATCGATCGACGGCGACATCGGAGAAGAACCAGAAGATCAAGAAGAACCAGGTGCCCACCCCGGATGTGCCAAGAAAAAGAGGAGGAAAGAAGCAACATCGGAGCCCACCCGACCGCTTCTGAGAAATTGCCTGCAAACGGCGGTAAGAGCGAAGGGACGTGTGATTTCAAAATAGCAGCGCGAGCTCTCTCGAGAGTCTCGGCGGCCATATTGGGGTCAGGCGTGAGAGCCAATAGGAACAGCGAATGAGAGCGGTGGCCATTTTGGAGTCAGGCATCGCGTTGATTGGACGTGAAGTCCTGCGAGAGCACCGGCGGCCATCTTTAGAACAGGCGCAGGAGCCAATCAAATCAAAGGAAACGTCGGCGGCCATTTTTAAGAGTCAGGCACAGCGCAAAGATCGGCGAAATAAGGAAAAGAAAGGTGGAAAGTGAAAAGCACTGGCAAAGCAACACAAAAAGGACGAAACAAAGCACATACAAGAATAAAGGGCACCAAAAGAGAAACAAAAAGGCAAGAATGCAAAGAAAGTAAAAAGAAAGAAGATAAGACAGCAAACACAAGAGAAATAAAGGAAAAGGAGAAGACAAAGAAATAAAACAAAGAGACAAAGAAATACAAGGAAAAAGAAGAGAATAAAAGGAAAAAGGACTAAGAAAGCCCAGAAGAGGCCAAATAAAGTAAAACAAAAGCCCAGAAGAGGCCAAATAAAGTAAAACAAAGGAAGAAAAAGGGACAAAAGATCACAAAGAGAAAAGGAAATATAAGGAAAAAGGACTAAGAAAGCCCAGAAGAGGCCAAATAAAGTAAAACAAAGGAAGAAAAAGAAAAAGTGCTGAGTTGAGCACCAGGAAAACAAACAAGCACAGGCAATAAAGAAAAGAGGACAAAAGGAAAAGATAATAGAAGAAATAACAAAAGAGTGTCAAGAAGAGCACAGAAAAGAAGAAATGACAGACCCCAAGCCAGAAAGACAAAGCGCACAATACAGAAAACAACCACCGTTCAACTTGTCGGAGCCACAAGTAGGAATAAGGTGGGAGAATTGGATCAGACGTCTGGAGAGATACATGGAAGCGACTGATGTGACAGAGGCAAAGAAACTGGGTCTATTACTAAATTTTGCAGGCGATGACATTGAGGACCTTCTAGTGACGCTACCAATAGAGGAAACAACTACTTATAAGAAACTAAAGAAATGTTTAACAACGAAATTAGACCAGCAAAGAAATATTGATTTTGAACGATACACTTTCGCAACTGCGTCTCAACAAATAGACGAAACACCAGATGACTTTGCGACCAGACTGAGGAAACTTGTAACACATTGTGAATTTGACAAATTTGACAACAAACAAGCAATAAGGTTGCGAATCATAGAAGGCTGCCGTGACACGGGGTTCCGTGCAAAAATACTAAAAGAGAAGACGTCACTAGAAAACATCCTGGCCCTAGCAAGAGCGGAGGCTAGAGCGACAGCACACGCAAAGGAAATGGAGCGAGGAAAGTTCACAGAAGAAACAGCGCCGTGCCTGTTGAGCAACATCACAACGCAAATGATGGGTCTCATGGCAACTGAAAGACTGGAAGAAGATGATGCTGCCACAAGCACCCCACTGAGGGGGCTAACAAACAAAGGAAAATGTTTCACATGGACCGAAGAGCACCACAAAGAATTGCAAGAGATCAGATTTGCTATGACGGCCGAGGACGACCCAGCACATGCTGACCGGAGGCTGCGCAGAGAACCAAATTCAGATGGCAAGGAAATGGAACTGGTTGCAAAGGTGACACAACAACAACAAAGAAAAGATCACCGAAGACAGGTAGTGGCACAAGAAAGCAGAAATGGAACGGCAATGAAGGAATTAAGAAGAATGAGACTATCAAACACAAGAAGGGTAAAAAGATTAGAACAAGAAGACACTGCTGCAAGAGATCAAAAAGCAAACGCAACAAAGGCCCATGAAAAGAAAGGAAGACATGCGACAAAACGAAAAAGAAAGAAAGGAGGCATCGCGATGGTCAAAGAAGGACAAGCGAGGAAATGTAGCAACGAGATCCCCGGAGGCAAGTTGAAGATGACAAAAGCAAAAGAACGGATGGCAAAGGCGGCAGTTTGGACAATGTCACATCACAGGGCACCTTTCGCATGTCAGCAAGGCAGAAGCAAGAGAAGCGGAAAGGTCAAAGCAAGAACTGTAGAAAGACACACAAAAGGAAGCAGGTCAAGCGGATATCAGAAAAAAGCGATCAAGAAGGAAACACATGGAACCTAAGAGACTAATTGAGGAAGTGTAAATAAATTGCACTTCAGCACTCTCTCTCTCTCTCTCTCTCTCTCTCTCTCTCTCTCTCTCTCTCTCTCTCTCATTTCCTTTCTTCAAAAAAGAAAAATGTTTGTTTTGCAACAAGGGGGGAGATATCGTGACCAGGACAAGGGCACTAGGACCCTGGGACAGCGCAGGGGCGAGGGGACACCAGACACCACATCCGGTCAAGGGGTGGGGAGAGAGAGCATTCTGCTGCTGGACATCGAGGCAGGAGGTCATAATCCATGCATGCTGTAACCAGACGAATAAAAAGAATACCTGTATAATCCACGTCATGTCCTGTGTGAGTCCCTTGGTCGTAGGACATGACACGCACCAGCCCACTCCGACCGGAAGTGACCCATGTCCTGTGCGCCCCTAAAGGGCGGTCAATGGTCACCCTGGCTTGTTTTGAACCCCCCAATCAGGGGGGTCCACCTGAGGCCCCTATGGAGGGGTCAAGGGGATTTAAGTCGCCGCCTCTCCCAGCAAGGACATAACTTCTTCGAGGAGCTGGGAGAGCGGCGCAACAACAACAACAATTGCAGCAGAAGGCGAAAGGCGGAAGGCGAAGCCCTGTCGGTGAACACCGGGTCGCGGAAACGAAGAAGAGTCAACAGCCAGCGGTGCGCCGAAGCTTCTCCCCACCTCCTCGTTTCAGCAGAGACAGCCTCTCAGCGCGCAGTGTGCCGCCCGAGGCAGAAATTGCTGCGGAGCGTGATTGCGAAGCCCCGCTCCGGCCTTATACATTTTTGGCGCCAAAAGGACGCGGCCACGACACCTGCCGCAGCCAGACGAAGTCCGGAGCCGTTTGCGGAGGCGAGAGCTGCGATAAGAAGTACATACGGTGAGGACGTGGTGGCTCACTCGGTAAACACCAGCTAAGCTCCACGAAGAAAGCAAACGTGTCCGCCCGACCCAGTCCTACCTCTGTCAGCTCCCTCGGACATAGCGCGCAATGGGCCGCTACGAGAAAGGGAGAACAACCTTACAGGGCAGAGGAGTCTGGGTAGGCCGGAAACAGGCACCGGTGCGGAGCGAAGCACTGCGCCCGCTCTCCGGCGCCGCCAGAAGGCGCGGTCCTCCCTTCCTGCCTCAGCGACAGCAGAGAGCCTACCTGACCCCCGCAGTCCCGGGTCAGGACATCCACCTCTCTCAGCTCAAGCAGCACTAGCGGCGCATAGCAGCGGAGTGAGCCCGCACGGACTCCGCCCCCCCCCCCAGCTTCCACGTGGGGATCGGAGCGTGTAGGAGGAGCGCGCCCCCCCGTCGGAGCTCATGCATCGGGCGGAGCGTGCCCGTAGAAGGAGCGGTACGCTCAGAGCCCCGTTAAAGCACACGCATCGGGCGGTGCCCCACCAAAGGCCTGACGCAGGTACTCTGGGACAACAGAGACAAGCACACGGCAAGTCGAGGGGTCGGGTACAGAGGCGGAACGGCCAACGTGCGGGGGGGAACAACAGGAAAGGTCAGCCCAGCTCCTTGGGCGTCCAAGAGACAGACGGCAGCTACACTAAGGAACCATGGCAGAGGGTCAGCCTGAAGAGGTTGCAGAGCTGCTGAAAAGGATACGTGAGATATCGGCCATCCACGGAAACGACTGTCTGCAGCCTCATTTGGACCTGGGGAAGGAGAACAGATCGGAGGACCTGGCAGAGGAGGAAGCGGGCCCTTCAGCACCCAAGAAGCGCAAAGGCACGCCACTGAAGAAAGCATCCAAGAAGAACCCCCCCGAAGAAAGAGCGCCAGAAAGCCCCTCCGCCACGGCTCGACGATGGGGATCAGAGCGAGGCGACTGGCAGCACAGCGAATGGTGAGCATATCAGTAACATTGTAAAAGAGTGCTTAAAATCACTGGCGCCAGCATGGCTTAATGGCACAGGGCAGGGGATAGCGGGGCCCAGGGAGCAGCGTGCAGAAGAGGCGGCTGGCACGTCATGGCATATGGTCGACCCAGGGTGGGCTCACCAGGCAAGGGTGCAAGAGCACGTGGGTTTGTCAGCACAGGGCGAGCACATTTCCTCAGTATCTGGTTGGGGGTACGGAGCCACGTCAGGGAGCCCAGCGCTGGGTGGTCTAGTCACTGACCCTTACACCAGGCCATCCCCCGGTCCGGCGTCCTTGACAACAAAGGCAACCGGCCTAGCATGCCTCATCCCCCTTGCAGTGAAGGAAAGAATATGGCGCAAGGAATTCATAGACATCTTTTCACTACACGAGATACAACTCGAGGGCCTGGACCTCACCACGTGTGACAGGAAAGAGGAGGACAGGAAGGAAAGGCGCGGCACCAGAAAGGAGCCTAACTTTGAAAATTGGTTGGATGCATTCAGAATTATGGCATGTATTATAGTGGAGAAGTTCCCCCACTGCACTGCAGATTTATGGTTATATGAGGCCAATATCCATTTAGCACAGAGGCAGTTCCCTGGGGAGGCGTGGCTGGAATATGATAAAGGTTTTAGGCTAAAGATGCAGACGCATCCTGAGATAGAGTGGAACGAGGAGGATGTCTCAGGTTTCATTCACAAAATGCTCGCAGCTAAAGAGGTGAAATCTTGGGCAGGTAGAAACGACCAGTCCTTTCGGAGTTCTTACCAAAAAGGTAGGGGCAGAACATATCAGAGGCAGAACACAGGGAGATCTCACTCACCAAACAAAGCCAAAGCCATCTGTTGGAGATATGACGTGGGGGATTGCTCATGGGGCTCTTCATGTAAATTCCAACACGCATGTTCTAGCTGTGGAGGCAGGCACGCTGCGGCATCATGCAAGGGGGGCAAGCGTGAGTCGAAGGGAGACAAAAAAGAGAAGAGCAAGAAGCATTAGCCGCAAGGCAAGTAGAGGGGGTGACCTGGTAGACATTCGAGATTGCCAGCTGGCCAGATCCCCTATTAATATACAACAGCTGCGCAGATTGGCAAACAAATATCCAAACAGAGCAGAAGCCAGGGTGCTGGTGGAAGGATCTGAGGAAGGATTTGTCATCCCATTCCAGGGCCCATTACCACTAGAGGGGGCAAACAACCTAAAATCAGCGATGCAGCACCCGGAGGTGGTACGCGCCAAACTAGCAAAAGAAAAGCCTTTGGGCAGAATTGAGGGCCCTCTCCCTGTAGTGTAGTTCCTAGTTTCCCACAAAGCCCTGCGCATTGGAATAACATAAACAGTAGTATCGACGTGGAACTGCGGATATTCCAGGCCTCCACTGACTATGCTAAACTTAATTGGGTTGTGTTACCAACTAGCTCAGAGGTCACTGGAAACTTTCTTCTCTGCATAGGAAGTGATCAGCTTCCCTGGCACAGACAAGAAGGGATTCAGCTTTCCAACAACCGTGCAACATGACAACTTTGCTCCTCAGATCAAGAGTCAATCTCTAGGGTCGTGTGAAACAATAGACATGTATTTCACTCAGTCAGTCTAGTGCAGTTTACTTTCACGAGATGTAGAGAATAGAGAGACGGGCGTTTATCAATAAAAGGTTAACATTTATTGAACAGTCTTTCTTCTCGTACAAGAGAAATGTATTGCCACAATTGCAATAATTGTTATTATAAAAAGTACGTACAGTAAGATAAGTATTGCGAAATAGAACTGTAAAAGCATTGATATGGTTTCTAAGCCATACAATGGTTTAAAAGTAATAAAACATATATACAGTCATATATACATTAGGCTAACATACTCAACTGGTGCTTCTGACTACGCCTACCCCAGTGTGCCTGACCTAAGCCTAACACGTGGAAGGGGAGTAAGTAAGCAGCTTTAAGTTAAGTTGGTTTTGCCAAGGTTTGTTTCAAGAATTCTCGTCTAAGGGTTTAGTCAACACCATACCTCTGAATAGAATGATGGAGGATTGGTATCTCCTTCAGGGGTCTCTCTCGATATCCCAGTCACCCGCGAGGGTAAACCGGAAACGCCGTAGCTGGATTTCTCTGCACGAGAAAGGCAGTGGGTCTCTTCAGCGCGTCGAGGAAGGAGGGGGGACAGCGTCCGCGGGCAGCTGGAATCTGCTGGATGTCTTCGCAGAGGGACGGCTGTTCAGCTCCTTAAGCGTACTGCACCATAGTTCGCGCTTTAGCGGCGATAATGGTAGCAGCAGCTTCACCACCACAGGGACAGCAGGCTGCAGCGACAGAGTGCTAGATTTACCAACACGGGGTCTTGCAGGCAGCTGGCATCAGCAACAGTAGCTCGCATTGCTTAAGGCAACGTTGGTAATATTTATACCTGACAGGTGCCGGGTTTGACGCAAGTTTGCTGGACATAAGACGTCAATTAAAGATGTCACTAGGAAGTGATAGTTATCAGTTGCTCATTAGAGTTCCATTACTAATCAAAACATAGCAAGCGGGGATTTCCAGGTTTGCTGAGTTTTTATCTTGTTGAAGAACTCGGAGTGTTATCTAGGAATATCAGATAGTGACTACTGCTCTGTCATTGCACTAATTGGTCGCAAAGGAAGTGGCAGAGAGAACTATGCTGGAATGTGGCTCTGTTCGTGTGAGGCCAGAGATGACTTTTCAGAAAATCGCACTTGAACGGTTATGCCAATATAGGGAATAAATGGATTTATAGCCGAATAGGGGCATAAGGTCACAGTATCGATCAGGAACCTAGATAAACACGCAACACCCACTCCACGGGTTAATGTCCATCAAAATTACTAAAACTAAAGCAATTAGATGCATGTGTAACATTGCCCACCCCAAAATACATAAATGCATTCGAAATAGGCGTACTTGTAATACATGAATTTAGGTACTGTACGTTTTTTAAAGCATAGAAATCATTCAAAAAATTATTGCATATGAAATCCATGAACGATTATGCAAAAGGAATTACACATGAAGTATCTCTGACAGAAGAAGGGCGAGGTAAATCATCACATAAAAATGCATTGTAATAACATGTGTGCTAGAGGCTGGTGTAATGTTGTTATGTCTCTAGATGTGTTTAGAAATAGAAGTGTGAAGCTTCTGTTCTCTAAGAATAGTTTTTACGTTAAGCAAAGAATTGTTCGTGCCAAAAAATGGTCAATATTAGAAAAATTGTCCAATTCAAAGAAAATAGATTTCCAAAGCTCTTGGCAGTTTTTGTTGATCAAAACTGAAGGCCGAATTCAGAGTTCATGGGAACGCTGTGTGTCGGAAAAGCTTCTAAAAGTTATTGTTTCTGTACGGGTGAGAACATCGTATCAGACAGGCTCTCAAAGAATTGGTCTACAAATACAGGTGATAGTTCAACCAAATTAGATAGCGCTGTAACTTGGCAGGTGTGAGAATGATTGCTGTCATCATAGCCGGGACCAGCAATGCTCACTGAACGTTGTACCTGGATGATGTTGCTTTTTTCACTCGCTCCACTGTTACCACTTGGCTGTAGTACAGGAGTCTCCACGAATGCCGTCATCAGGATTGGTACCCGCTGGGGACAACACAATGCGTGAGCCGTTATTGGACTGAGCAAAGTATCGACGTCCATTGGTACTGCTGATGGAAGTGAAAGACAGATGTCCAACACGCATTCATCGCCGCAAAGCATACACCGTAGCACAGGTAAAATGCAATTTTGCCATATCGGTCTGAATGAAAGGAACCAGGTCATGTTTAGATCTCTCAGCCTGGCCAATCCGAGGACGTTAGTTATCCTGTCCCGGTAGCGCATTGCTAGGATTGTCTCTTCCATTCCCATGGGAGCTATGTCTGAGCCGAGACTTGCCATAACGAAGCAGGAGGGTCAAAAATAGAATCCCTGCGACTAGTCCCAAAAATAATGGTATGCCGCCAAAAATAGAGTGCACAAAATTAGGAAAGATTCCCAAAATTGCCTGGAAGGGTGTTAGCAGTCCCGTAAAGACTGTCTTAAATATGCCTGGGATGCTTGTTGCACTAGACATGTTAAGGAGTTGGCTGAACATTTCTACGAAATGCACGGGGCAATTTGTTGATAAAAGGTCATGAACTTCAGTAGCTGTCCTTGCAACTAGAAGATCATACGTCTCTTTAGATGGCACTGTTGTCTGTAAAAGTACAGATTTCATTTTGCTTAATGTATCAATTCGTATAGAATAGAGATTCAGACGAGGCCAGATGGGAGTCACTATGTCTGGAGGCCCACTTGGAAACAATGCTTGCATACAGCATTTGACCATGGATGTTACTTCTACTAGATAACTTTTCCCTGGCACGAGGCCACAACATCTGTGATCCGTTCTAAGAATGTAACTCCCGTTCGAAAGTTGCATAAAGAAGGGCTCTATCTGAGTTGCAGGTGTGACTAGCTGGTGGCATGAAAGGTTGTTAGAATTTCCATCACATGCTCCGTGTAAATTAATACCCTGACACAAAAGTATACCGCTTAGTGAATGTTTACAGTTCTCACCACTAAGAAATACATTTTTGTCGCTGTCACTAAAGCAAGAATGAGTGTATGGTAATTTCCATTCAGATTTTACATATCCTTTACCCAATTGTTCATACTGGCCAGCAGGTATGTACTCAAGGCACTTTTTAAATCGGAAAGTTGTTATCGGAATTGTCATAATTCCGTGTATTATCCATTCAATGACAGGACTCTCTGACATTGTCAATGGTAATCTCTCGAGTTTTTCGATGCTCAGGATTGTATAGTCTGCTCCTTTCTGTGCCAAACTAATCTGTTTATCAGTAAGGTTAAAACTGGAAAATAATGACGTTGTGTTGATTAAACGCCAAGGCACATAGCCTGAACGAAGATTTTGCAGCGTCCAGCCTAATTCTATAATAGAGCGTAATTGAGACTGGCCATGTTGTAACATTAGCAAATCTCTGTCTATCACATCAAAGGCAGAGGATACAATATTGTCCAACGAATATATTCTGGAAGACAGAGTCATTAACCCATTGTCTACTACAGAAAGTGATTTCTCCAAATTAATACGATCAATTTCTCGTATTTTTTCAGCAGTTTCAATTTGCTTTAATTTCTAAGCCTCGTTGTAAGCAGCATAGATACGGGTCGCTATGAAACGCTTCTGACGCTGTTTTCGTGGTCCAAGAATGAAGTCGCGCAAATCAGCACCATGTTTTAGTAAAGACAAATGTTGCTTAATTTCAGCCAGTGTGGATGTAGTTAGCCATTCAAGGCAGAGTTTCCCTACACTGTATGTTGTTATAATCCCTGGATGTTGTCTCTGGGAGTATCTAGAGTCTAATCTGGTCATTTTTAAACCCTGTGTTTTATTCAGGAATCTATCTTGACAGCTATTCGTGTCTGTAGGCCAGATTAACCACTTTTTCCAATCAGGATTTGTTCTGTTGAAATGTAAAATTTGTGACACGTCTAACTCAATATCTGTGGTTGTATTCTCAGGTATTGGCTTTGGTATAGACGGTGTTTTAAGGTCTTTGATCTTAGCGAGGCCAAGACAAGATGTTTGGTGTATTGTGTCATTTAAAAACAACATTTGTTCTGGTATCATGCAGGTTCTAAATAGTGCTTCAATGCCTTGCACCTGCCAATCTTTTGTACCCCAAATTGTTTTCGTTTCAATATTATTTTTCCAATAATCAAAACCAAATGTCATCATTTTGTCATAAAATGCTTCTGAATATATCAATTTAGAATTTGTCAGCATTGTTTTCATACCTGCTTTATCTAACAGTTTATAATAAAACGTTTCTGCATCACTGGTGTTAAACCCTGAGAAGTATTTGAATTTCTCAAAAAATGCTTTAGAACTGCTTTTAGGTGGTGTAGAACAATGTTCCCATTGATTATACATAAAAACATTTCTAGGCTGTGCAGATTTATGCAAGTAGTGATCCCCATAGTGGGTGTAACAGAATAACTGCTCCTAACTAGATGAACCTTGTAAATAATCATGATCTGTGAATCTAGCTGACATTACTAAATCAGACATCATGTCATTAATACTGTTAAAGTCCCAATCATCAGAGAATGTACTTGGTGCCAAAAAGTCACTTAAGGAAACCTTCAGTTGATGAGGATACTTCAGGATTTCGACCGGACCATATATCTCATAGTCTGTTTTCTCCCATACTACCCCACCAGGTATTGGAATTGCTGTGACATTTACTGTTGACAGTTGTCTTTTCTTCACGTGGGATGATCTGTGTGGTTTCAGGACTAGGTTGATGTTCTGACTTGCTGTGTCCATTCAATTGTAATGAACTTTCCTAAAATTAAAACTAAAATTAGGCAGAGTAGGAGTATGAATACCCCTGAAATAATCCAATGCTCAATCAACGGTGAATCCAGATATAGTTCTTTGATTTGTTGAAGGAGTCCTGTTGTATTTTCTTTAGAATACTTTTTTGTTTCTGGCATCACTTCGGGGTCATTTAAATCTTCAGAGAAGTTGTCGAAGTTGATGAAATAACCAGAGGCAGTTCTGTCAATTGATGGGATTGTTCTTTCAATCTGTCTTTCGGTAGCACTTTCTGATGCCACATCAGTGTAGACTGGTGTTGTTTCTTGACGAACTGTTTCAATCTGTGTTTCAAGAGGCACGAGTTCCATGGCATTATTGCATAGTCCTTCATTGTGCACTGTGCAGGCTGATCGAATGTGATTAGTCTTTCAGTTTGAACCTCTTGGATTGTTGCAAGTTTGGGTATTCTGTTGTTTCTTGGGAGTCCACTGGGCCTACTGTTGATTATAGGCCACATGCTTGTGGTTTTACCAGATCGATGGACACGACTCTGTTCTCCTTTTTACCAGCAAGGGGCGGTAGCACAACTGATCTTGTTCCGGTGACTGCCAAGACAGGTACTGCTTTTCTGTAAGAAGGCCCAAATTCCTTCTTCACCGCGATCTTTTCTCTGACTAGATCCCCAATCTTTGGAATCCAGACAGGCCTTGCTGGGGCTGTTGCGGGTGGTGCCTCGTCAGTGGTACTTGGCTGTTGCTTTAACTTTATGTTGCTTAATGATTTTCTTGTTTCATTCAGTTCCTGTAAAACAGCCAAACGATCTTTGATGTCAAAGTCTGTTGTTTCTTCTTGTACCACTGACATCTGACTATCGAGGTCCTGAACTCGCATTCTAATTCGAACAATAGTTCGTATGGGCTGAAACCTTTTAGAGAATTTCTTGGCATGTTGTTAAGACTAGTCTGGACACTTATTAAATGTTTGACCCACCCAGCGCCTGAACCTAATACCTTCGCCGTTATAGATTGCTTTATGTCACGGTGTTTTCTTTCTACCACACTGTTCCCTTCCGGGGTATGACGGACAAGAATACCGCAACCCAATTCCCATGCCGGCCATGGCCTCCCCATATGCTCGAGAGCTAAAAGCAGGACCCTGGTCAGAATGGAACGTGGTAATTGCGTATGTGCCGATATTGACTCGCAAATCTTTTATAACCGTTCTAGCGTCAGCCGAGCGCTGGAGGCCTCATTTTTTTAAGTGCTTTTCGTCTTAACTATTAATAGGACGCAGGATGGGGTGTAGGCAGCGTTACGCTCTTTCTGACTGGTAGCCGGTAGCAAGGTTCGCTACTGCGATCCCTATTACAGTTTTCACAGTTGTTTGCATATATTTGGTGTTCTACACTCATTCCCGGCCACCAGAATACTGATTGTAATTCAGTCAGTGATTCCTTGATCTCTCTGTGCCTTAGACCCAAACCCATGTGTGCGTCTGCTATTAAAAATATTCTCCTGTTCATGTTTGGAATTACTCTGTCCCCCACTCCAGGGATTCGAGCAAAAGGAACGGAGTTTGCATCGATTATGTATGCATAATTGAGTGGATAGTTTACGGGTAGTGCTGCACAGTCGCCTTTTATGGTCGTTTTTACTGCCAGCATGGTTTCCCCGTCTATGTATTTATCTGTACGCTTTTTTGTGGCTACGGAAGCCGGGTTAGTTGCTTCCGCTGTGGCTGTTTTAGCCAATGAATTCCCTGCAACGTGAACGCCATCACGTTGAAGACTCTGTGCGTGTATCACGTGAGTCTTTTGTAGTTCTTTGTATAAAAGAGCTACCTGTTTCCAGAGCATTTTAGGCTTTATTGTGGCACCTGTGTCATCTTTGTAGTCGTTTTCGATCCAACTCTGCAGTTTATTGTTGTAAGAATTGACGCAAAAATGAGAATCGCACACAATAAGTGTCGGGAATTCACGTTCTGCATTTTCGAGCGCCATCTTTAAACATCTGATTTCAGTTCTTTGAACCGAACAGTTTCTTACAGATTCAGTTTTTGTTACTTTCGGTCTGAATTTACCGCACAGCCAACGACCTTTAATGATCGCACATGCTGCATCGTAGGATTTTTTCTCTACGTTGAAATGCTGTACAAAGCTATCTGTATAGATTATACAGGCGTACTGTGGGAGAGGCAGAATTTCAATTGGCAGAGGATATTCTTCTTCATATTCTAAATCATTCAGTTCTTTGTATTGCGGGGCGAAATAGTATTTCACATCTTCCGCTCCTAGAGAATCTATGCACTGTATCCATTTTGGATCCAGTGACACTGTAGGCAGGTTTACTGGGCTGAATAGCGCTTCGAAGGCGGATTCCGCTGTAAGGATATTAATCCGTTTGCCGCGTGCTAGTTCTCTTTCATTTGCTAATGCAATTTGCACTGCGTTCACAGTTCTTTCTGTGTGACTGAATGCTTTTTCTGCTTGTGTGTACAAGTGAGATTTAATTGAAATAGGTACCTTTTCTCCCTCATTAGAGGTCAGGTATGTGAATCCGGATCTTCCTGGGATGACTCGGATTACAAGATCGATCGTGTTGTCACGTGTATCTATTTTGTTTATGCTAACATGTCTGTTTGCAGTGACCTCAACATTTCTGTGTGTTTTTGAGTCCAATTGATTTGTTTGAAATCAGGTTTAATTAGTTCGTAGAGAGGTTTAACCCTCTCTGCGTAATTTAGTATGTAAGTTCTTCCGAAATTCAGAAAACATAGAATGGATTGTAAATTCTTCAGCGTTTTTGGAGCTTGGAGTACAGCGCACTTCTCTAAGAAGTTGTCCGCTAGGCTTTTCCCTTCACTTGATAATTCGTACCCTAAAAACAGTACTGTCAGATGGGCAATTCGGGACTTTTTAAAGTTGAATTTGTAACCCTCTGCTGCGAACCCAAGTATAATGGTGTTCACTCTTTTCAAGTGAGTATCCAAGTCGTCGTCTGTGAGATAAATATCATCTACGTAAGATAATGCTTCATCATCATAGATTTGTAGTAACTCTGTTACCCTAGCTGAGAATAGTCCTGGGCTGTTCTTGAACCCCTGTGGGAGTCGACAGAATTTTTTCTGCGACCCAAATGCAGAGAAAGCGGTCAAATATCTGCTTTCTGGTGCAATGTTTTGACAAAAGAAACCATTAGAAATGTCTAATGTCGTTTTATATTTTTTCCTAACTATGTTATTCATTAGGGCTGCACTATGCGAGTTTTGTACTGCAAAAGTTTTACAACATGTATTAAGATGTCTGTAGTCCAAAACTAGACAATATGAATTGTCTGGCTTGGAGACAGGAAACAAAGGATTGTTCATTTGAGAGGTGCATGTTTCAATCACCCCCTGGTACTCAAGTTGATGTAAGATCTCCCTGACTTGTTTTTTAGCTTCTTGCTTTATGGGATACTGCCGTTGGGCAGTTGGTTCACTTTTTAATTGGATTTTGTGAGGAGGTGAATCCTCATCCCATCCTACATGATTTTTATATAATGCAGGTGCCTGGGCCACTGCCCATTTCCTTGCATGTGCATATTTTTTGTGAATCGGTATGTGATTCGAGAAGGCTGGCATAATCACTTCTTCGCCACGAGGGCACTCCCTGACAAACTCTGGGGGCCAATCTTTTTCAGCTAACAGAATATCATAGCCTTTTGAGAGCTTATCCCAAAATAGACCCTTAATTTTCCTAGTCTTATCACCCTCTATACGCAATGTTATTTCGTATATTTTATGGGGCTCGCTAAGTCTGGCGTCGGCAGTTTCAACCTGAATGTATTCATTTGTGTCCACTGTCTCCAGATGACTCATCAAGATCTTGCGCGCTATACTGATCTCTGCTGCACTGTCCAACATTGTCAATGCCCACTCCCCGTTTTTCAACTGTGTCCTCAGTATTCTCGGCATGGTTGATTACTCTAATACTGGCTACCTTCTTTTTCTGAAATTGAGATTTTTTACTCTGAGCAGGTTCCTTGTCTTTGGACTTGGTGTGCTCTCCTGGGTCTGACCGTCCTCTTCTTTCCGAATTCTGTGGAAGAGATCGAGAGGGACGTGTATCAATACTTTGATATCTATCAGGTTTTTTCAGATTATCCCTATTTCTAAGGTTATATCTTTTCTCAGAGGGCTCCCGCTGGGGAGACTGGCGTTCTCGAGTCGGAGTTCTTTCCCTCCGTCGAGGAGACCTTCCTCTGGACTGGAAAACTTTTTCCTTGGGAGTGGATTGTTTATTTCCATACCAGCTCTTTTTAGGAGTGTTTAAATTATTTTTAATGAATAATTTTTCAGGATTTTCGAGCAGTTGGGGCTTTACCGGTTTTCCACCCAAGCTGTCTCTACCTAATTCTTCATAGCATTTTTCTATGATTTTTGCAAGCTCAACAGGATCTTTTATATCTGTTTCCTTCAACTTCTGGCGGATCGCCACAGATGCTGCGTCTCCCCTTATATTGGCTAATAATATAGCAGAGACCTGCTTGAAGTCTTTCAGTAATTTCATACCTAAATTTAAAGCGGGCTCTGGACCGAATTCATTTTGAATCTGTTTTAGCACTTCTGGTATTACCGCCATAGACGGAACACCGTGTGTTTTTGTGTAAATGGAAGCAAAGACTGTACCCCAAGTGTCACAGTCCTCCACGTGTGGTGCGATTCCCATAGGAAGGCAGATGGTCAAGATTCTGTGTTTCTCAATAGGGGTAGTATCAGGAAATACTGCCTCTATTTGAGTGATTTTCTGTGCTAACCAGAAAGGAATTTGTTCCCGTTTTACCGGTGTTTTACCAAGACATGACTGTATGTTCTGTGGTGTAATTTTATATGTGTTCCCCTGATGAGGGGTCAGCTGTGGTGTATTAACAGCTGGCTGGACTGTAGCAATCCGCATTACATATTGGACTAATTGCCTATGTATTTTAATTAGTGTTTTGAGCTGTGCTAACAGCTCTTCCTTAGACATTTTTACAATGTCAGGATGTGGTGTGTAGCTGGTTAGAACCGGCCACGTGGCTCCTGGTCTACCTAGTGGACCGAGCCTGGTTATGTGATCATTATGTTTTAGGGCGCCATTAAACCAGAGCAGGTGCTCTTGAAATTTAAGTGGAATTTCAATCTCCTCGAAAGGAGCGTACTCTTCCGGAGGTTTCTCTATTTTGTAATAGTGAAACTCTTTTGTTCTAGCGTTTACCGCTGGAAAGTTTATCCATGAATAGAATACCTCTGTCTGCCGATACTCGTGAGCCCCTATCACGAAAGTTACTGTACCACCTAGAGGTGTCAGTCCGTTTTCTATAAGTTTTAAAGTTAAAAATCTTCTTAAGTGGACCGGGATGATAATAGCATCCGGGTCTGTGTATTCGGGACCTTGCTGAGTCGCATCTGCTGCGCCCCCAGTGGTTCCATTATTTTCTACTGACATTGTATAAATGCAGGTTTTGCAGAGTAGGTCTCCAAGGAGACAAAGATTAGGTGCACAATATTTTGGAACACTGTATCCTTCAACGTTGAATAAACCAGAGCTTTACATAGGAATCTCTTCCTACTAAGGTCGGGCGGATTTTAACCTTTCACCCACTCCAGACGTCTATTGGAGTATTTACGGGAGAAAGGGGTGTGAAATATGCACAACTGAGTTACTCTAAAAGTCTTGCGTTAGTTTATCGCCTTACCAAACGTTGGGCGCCATGTAGTGTAGTTCCTAGTTTCCCACTAGGCCCTGCGCATTGAAATAACATAAACAGTAGTATCGACGTGGAACTGCGGATATTCCAGGCCTCCACTGACTATGCTAAACTTAATTGGGTTGTGTTACCAACTAGCTCAGAGGTCACTGGAAACTTTCTTCTCTGCATAGGAAGTGATCAGCTTCCCTGGCACAGACAAGAAGGGATTCAGCTTTCCAACAACCGTGCAACATGACAACTTTGCTCCTCAGATCAAGAGTCAATCTCTAGGGTCGTGTGAAACAATAGACATGTATTTCACTCAGTCAGTCTAGTGCAGTTTACTTTCATGAGATGTAGAGAATAGAGAGATGGGCGTTTATCAATAAAAGGTTAACATTTATTGAACAGTCTTTCTTCTCATACAAGAGAAATGTATTGCCACAATTGCAATAATTGTTATTATAAAAAGTACGTACAGTAAGATAAGTATTGCGAAATAGAACTGTAAAAGCATTGATATGGTTTCTAAGCCATACAATGGTTTAAAAGTAATAAAACATATATACAGTCATATATACATTAGGCTAACATACTCAACTGGTGCTTCTAACTACGCCTACCCCAGTGTGCCTGACCTAAGCCTAACACGTGGAAGGGGAGTAAGTAAGTAGCTTTAAGTTAAGTTGGTTTTGCCAAGGTTTGTTTCAAGAATTCTCGTCTAAGGGTTTAGTCAACACCATACCTCTGAATAGAATGATGGAGGATTGGTATCTCCTTCAGGGGTCTCTCTCGATATCCCAGTCACCCGCGAGGGTAAACCGGAAACGCCGTAGCTGGATTTCTCTGCACGAGAAAGGCAGCGGGTCTCTTCAGCGCGTCGAGGAAGGAGGGGGGACAGCGTCCGCGGGCAGCTGGAATCTGCTGGATGTCTTCGCAGAGGGACGGCTGTTCAGCTCCTTAAGCGTACTGCACCATAGTTCGCGCTTTAGCGGCGATAATAGTATCAGCAGCTTCACCACCACAGGGACAGCAGGCTGCAGCGACAGAGTGCTAGATTTACCAACACGGGGTCTTGCAGGCAGCTGGCATCAGCAACAGTAGCTCGCATTGCTTAAGGCAACGTTGGTAATATTTATACCTGACAGGTGCCGGGTTTGACGCAAGTTTGCTGGACATAAGACGTCAATTAAAGATGTCACTAGGAAGTGATAGTTATCAGTTGCTCATTAGAGTTCCATTACTAATCAAAACATAGCAAGCGGGGATTTCCAGGTTTGCTGAGTTTTTATCTTGTTGAAGAACTCGGAGTGTTATCTAGGAATATCAGATAGTGACTACTGCTCTGTCATTGCACTAATTGGTCGCAAAGGAAGTGGCAGAGAGAACTATGCTGGAATGTGGCTCTGTTCGTGTGAGGCCAGAGATGACTTTTCAGAAAATCGCACTTGAACGGTTATGCCAATATAGGGAATAAATGGATTTATAGACGAATAGGGGCATAAGGTCACAGTATCGATCAGGAACCTAGATAAACACGCAACATCCCAAAGGAACTACACGGAGGCATAGTGGTCTCTCCCCTGGGGGTAGTCCCCAAGAAGGAGCATGGTCAATTTAGATTAATACATCACCTCTCATTTCCTGAAGGATCATCCGTGAATGACGGAATTGCTCCTGAAGCCTGCTCAGTGGGTTATGCATCAGTGGACGACGCAATTGAGTTAGTAAAAGCGACAGGAAAGGGATCCCTCATGGCCAAAGCAGACATCGAATCTGATTTCCGTCTGCTGCCCGTCCATCCCTCCAGTTTTCATTTACTGGGTTTCCAGTGGGAGGGAGACATGTTTGTCGATAAGGCCATGCCCATGGGCTGCGCCATATCATGTGCCTATTTTGAGCAGTTCGCTACCTTTTTGGAATGGGCTCTCCATGACTGTCACCAGGAAGGCTGCAAATTGCATTACCTGGATGATTTCCTGTTCACGGGGCCAGCGGGTTCCCCTATGTGTGCTAGCGCGCTGGCAGCTTTTGAGGGGCTGGCCAGGACCCTTGGAGTCCCCCTGGCAGCAGAAAAAACGACAGGCCCAACCACAAGACTCACTTTCCTAGGCATAGAACTGGACTCCATTGCAGGGACAGCCAGGCTGCCCGCAGACAAAGTGAAGGCATTCAGGGAGGAGGTGGGCAGGTTGCGGGGCCGGAGCAAAGCCACCCTCCGTGACATTCAAGGGGTGATAGGAAAGCTGAACTTTGCGGCCAGGGTGATCCCCACCGCCAGGGTATTCTCCAGGTGCCTGACACAGCTGACATCATGCGTCACCCACAGACACTACCACATCCGGTTGGGTGCGGGTGTAAAACAGGACCTGCGGATGTGGGACGAGTTCCTTCAGGACTTCAACGGGGTGTTGATCTGGAGAGAGTGATGGGTGACGGCCAAGCAGATAGCCCTCTTCACTGACTCAGCCGGGAGCCTGGGCTTCGGGGCAATCCTGGGGAAACTATGGTGTGCGAGCCAGTGGCCAGACAGGTGGCATGCGCAAGGGGTCACCAAGATATCACATTCCTTGAGCTTTTTCCAATCTGGAAGCAGGAATTAAAAAACATGAAGCTAACCCTATGGTCAGACAACAAGGGGGTAGTGCAGGCTATTAACAGAGGCGCAGCGAGATGCCCTGACACGTTGAGGCTAATGCGGCAGTTAATTAAATTACAGCTGGAAGGGAATTTGGAGATGAAGGCTCGCCACCTGCCGGGGCAGAGAACCCGGCGGCGGATGTACTGTCCCGGTCCCAAATGAAGCGATTCAGAGAGCTGGTCCCTGGGGCAGACAAGGAGATTACCCCTTTCCCGACATACCTTTGGGACCGGGGGGGGTAGACCTGTCCAGACTAGTTGGGCACTCACTCACCCCGGAAGCAACCAGGAGATACAAGAAATACGCAAGCACAGTAATGAGAGTGGGGGGCATAAAGTCACTGGAGGACAAGGCAGGGACACGTACAGCAGTAGAGAAGTTTGTGCAATGGGCATTCAACGCCAAGAAGACAAGATCATGGGCACAGGCACATCTGTCCGCCATTGCCCATTTTGCCAAGCTCCACACGGGGGAGGATCCCACGGCCTCCCCATATCTAAAGACAGCCTTGAGGGGTTGGAGGAGAGTTGAGGGGACAAAGAAAGACAACAGGCGCCCCATTGACTTCCGCAAACTGGGCCAGCTCATGGGCGCTTTAGTAGGAATCATTTCAGACAAATATGAGCTACTGCTATTTAGGGCAGCATTCACCACGGCCTTCTTTGGCGCTTTTCGCATCAGCGAGATAGTTGCGCCCAACAAGACAGACCCGGCGCAGGCTAGGGACATCAAACCAATGGCAAGGGCCGTGGAGATCACATTGAGGCAGTCTAAGACAGACAAGGCGCGAAAAGGGGTGACGATACGTCTGCATTGCATTCCAGAGGCTGGGCTCTGTGCGGTATGCTGGCTATTCAAATAAATGGTGGCCCGCCCGGCTGGCGAGGGCCCCCTTTCAAGCATCAGGATGGAAGGAACCTGAGCAAGTTTCAATTCACGGGCGTGATGCGCCAGGGTCTTGGAAAAGCCGGGTTTAACCCGGCGTCTTTTGCCCCTCACTCTTTCAGGATCGGCGCCGCTACCTCGGCATTGCAACATGGCATGCCGGAGGACAGTATCCAGGCCGTGGGCAGATGGCGATCCAGGGTTTACAAGTCTTACATATGCCCACATCTGGTATAAAAAAAATAAATTAAAAAAAATGGAAGAAAGGGGGAAGGGGGGGGGGGGCAGTCACTTTGGGATGCCGCACGGCAGGGTGCTGGGAGGCCACCCTCATCTTACACGCCCCCACATTACAGACAGCAAACCCGGTGCGCAGCATGCCACCATAACTGAATTCTTTCTCTCAGCCAAACCCGGTGCGCAGCAGGCCACCTTAACGGAATTCTTTCTCTCGGCAGGGGGACGCCCGCGGCTGGTTTGGGTGGTGGGACATTCATTCGTGTCCAGAATGGAGTCTTGGTGGTGGCAGTCGGGGCACAAAGCGGCGAGCAGACTCAAAGCGACGTACATCCGTTGGATAGGGCAACCAGGGATGAGATGGGAGCAACTACTGCCAACGTTGGACAGCCTCCTGGCAGACTCGGCGTGGCATCCTGACGTCCTGATCATTCACCTCGGAGGCAACTACCTTACGCGGCTAGGGAGCAAAGCGGTGGGGCAGGCCATCCAAAGGGATCTCACCAAGGCGACGACATGGCTGGGCCCCACGATGGTGGTCTGGTCGGAAATGATCAGCAGGAGGCACTGGAGAGGTGCTGACTCCAACAAGGCGGTGGATAATGTAAGGAGAAAACTGAACATTGCAATGCACAAGTTTTGCTCCACCAACGGCCTGGAATCAATCAGGCACGGCCTCATCCACCCGGGACGCCCAGAGCTTTATGGCCAGGACGGGGTGCACTTCTCTGACAAAGGGATAAAGGTCTTCTAGGATAACCTATGGGGTGCAATGGTGCTCGCAGGTTGTAGATAAAAAAAAAAAAAAACAACATGAGAAGCCACGAACCAGGGGCGGGGGGGAGCCGCAGAAAGACGTGAGCCTCCCTGCGGCGTGGTGGAAATCCTAGAAATCCTACAATGGTTGGCTAGGGAAACACATCGGCGGGCGGTGTGTAGGAGGAGGGCCACTCACTTTTGAATGCCGCACGGTAGGGTGACGTGGCCGCACCAAGGAGGGGAGTAGCAGGAGAAGACGGCCCTCGTGGCCCAGATCCGGCCGGACGGCAGGGCGCAAATGGTAGCGAGCTGGGGACCTAACTCCAGAGAAAAAAGCTCCCCTTCATGACACGTAGAAGGCATGGGCGACCAACCACTGGAACACCAATGGACCGACAAGGAACTGGTTTTGTACAGTGCCATTTACAAACTGAGGAGTACACAAAAGACTGACACCTGTTCTCACAAGATGGTGTCATGGATTGTATATGACATGTATGATTGATGGGTACTGTTCGCAAATGGAAAATTGCATAACCAGTATGTGTTTTAATATTAATAAAACTGCGGCCAACAATGACCATCACTAATAACCGGTATTGTTGGCTGACATTATTTTAAGAATGGCATGCGGGCATTCAGGGTGGGGAGAGCCCGGGGAGTTGCTGTTGGGTACCCACGGAATGGGCACGTGCAGGGGTTATGGAGATTAGGCACTGAGGCGAAAATTATCAGGTCCGTGGAATTTTGAGCCCAAGATCCGCCGAGGCGGGGAATTGAACCCTGGGCCCGGGCTAGACCTCTGCAACAGGGTCTGCCGCTCTAATCATTGAGCCACACTTCTCCACTCCAGCGGTAAGAAGAGCACCTTTAATTAAGCCCTCTGATGATTGCATGTATACTGTATGGTATCGGCAGGGGCCAGGTGGCTCACTACATCCCTATAACCTTTTGTTGAATAAGGCACTGGATGCAGGAATGTAGTAACAGCTTTTATGCCGAGGAGCACAGAAAGACCCCACCAGCTCCATCGGTGTCCTTCCAACTGCTGCCCCACTTACTTCTTTAACTCAAATACAAACATTCCAGGAATGCTTGCTAGCCAAGCATTTCCTCCTCTCCTGTCTTCCAGTCCCATTCCTTAACAGTGATCAGCTAGTCTGCTCCCCAGAACCCTATTCCTAGCAGAACTTTTTAGCACTTCCCCCTATATGGCGCCACCAATCAGGCGAGCATATAGGGGGAAGTGTGTCACACAACTTCCTGTTTGATTTTTTCTGCCTTCGCAGTCTCTTTGCCTAGCAGGACGTGGGTCCAGTATGTGTAACGTTCTTTTCTTTCTTTAATTTATTTTTTCAGCGGCCTTCTTCTATGCTTTTTGTAGCTTTTGGTGTGTTTGTTTTCTTTTTTGTGCTGTTTACGTGGCTCGCTCTAGCAGCTGCCTGTGCCTGTTTCTTCTTGTGTGGTATGCGGCGTGCTGTTGCGGCTGCTCACCTTCTGGCTCTCCCCTTGCGCCCTGCTATAGCGGGCGCGGGTCTCCGGTGGTTCCTTGCGGTGCGGAGCGTCCTCCTGGGTTCCCCACCTCATTAAGGGATTTCCGGCGGCCTGGGCTCTCCCTTTAAACTTCCGCCCTCTCTGTTAGTTGCGCAAGAGGTCGGGCGCCTCGGGACTTCATTCCTTTCGACTGGGAGCTTTTTTCTGTTGGTCCCCGAACTTTTGTTGGTTGTTGGAGTGCCTTGTATTGCTTTTTGCTTCCTTGCTGCCACGGACCAGGGTGCCTCGGGCTCTGCTCCTCCAACTTTCGATGCCCTGCGTCTCATTATTAATGAGGCTGTCTCTGCTGCTTTCTGGACTTGGGAGGCAGCAGGCCCTCCTGCCAAGGTACCTCGTGGATCTGTTGATTCACCTGACACTCCTGCCGATGATTTGACTGAGGAAAAGGAGTGTGTGCGTGGGCGTTTTGTTCAGGGTGCAGAGCACTCTGATTTATTCTCCCATTTGCGTGATAATTTAGGGTTTGCGCCTCCTTTATCTGAGGTCCTGGAGGATGACTTCTTTACCCAGTATCACCAACCGACTCCGGAGTCCTTCCCCTTGCATGGTGCTGTGCACAAGGTGCTGGATCATGAATGGAAGGAGGTTGATAAGTCCACCTTCCCTGGCTTTTTGTCCAGACGTTATCCTTTGGTAGGGGTTTGGAGAAAGTGGCTATCATGGAGGTTCCTCCTCTGCAGAGGGGCGGGGGTTGTTATTCAATCCTCTTCCTGGTCTCCAAGAAGGAAACAGCAGATCTTCGTCCTGTCTTGGATCTCAAGAGGGTCAATCTCTTCATTCCAAGACGTACGTTCAAGATGGTGACTTTGCTTTCCATCCTGCTTCTGGTGGTTCTGGGGTGCTTCCTTGCATCCCTGGACCTGATGGATGCTTACCTGCACATCCCTATCCATCCTGTGGATCAGCAGTATCTCCGGTTTGCTGTTAGTTCCTGCCACTTCCAGTTCCGGGGGCTTCCTTTCGGCCTTTCATCTGCGCCAAGGATTTTTACGAAGATCTTGGCCCCTCTGGTGGGGATTCTCCATTCCAGAGGTCTTCAGGTTTTTCCCTATCTTGACGATTAGTTGATTGTTTCTCCTTCTTTTTCTTAGGCTCATTCGGATGTGGACCAGGTGTGTCATCTTCTAGGGTCCTTTGGGTTCCTCATCAACCACCGGAAGTCCACCCTGAACACGGTTTTTACAACGCAAGTCGTTACAACGACTTGCGTTGGAGGGTGCGGATTGAGGATTATTATAATTTTCTATTCCAACACCAGCCCACGTAACAGTAGGGAAGGTGTTGCAATATAAAATTACAACATTCCTTAACCAACAGCGCCATCCAGAGCAAGTCGTAGTAACGACTTGCGTTGTAATGGCAGCTTTGTAAAGGTAGTGCGGTGTAAACTTTTTCCTAGCCTGTTTCTGTGACCTGGTGTTGGTGATTTTAGGCCTCTGTGCACTTTTTCACTGTGGTACAGTGTAAAGTGCTTGAGCTCTCTGTGACTGTGTAGTGAGTGACCTGCCCTCCCATAGGAATGAATGGGGAATATGCATGCCCATGGTAGTTCCTGATGTGTGGGGAGTGCAGGGTCGAGTTTGGTATGTGCGAAATCGTGAGATTGAATGCTGCGTAATGGTATATGCGGCATGATTGTATCTAGTGTAGAAGTGCCACTTTTAGAAGTTGGCATATTTGTGTAATTTGTGTCTGGCGTGTGATTGGTTGAGGCTGGCTGGTGAGCCTGGCTCCAAGAGTCTGGGAGGGTCTGCACCGGTGGTGAATGGAGTGTTTAGCATGCTGATGTGAGGGGAGGAGTGAGCCTGGGCCTGCTTGTGGATTGACCAGCTGGTTTGAGGGTCCTGAATGAGGCTGGGTTTTCCCCACACAATGCTGGCTCCACCCCCTGAGGTGCGTCTGATGTCCCTAGCCTGGCCAGTGAAAGGAATGCCCTATAACCAGTTCTAGCTGGTTCTCACACTGCCTGCACCCTTTAGACAAAGGATTTTGGGTATAAAAAGGGTGTTGTGACACTCTAAAAATGTTCTTGTTTCTGACTTGAATCCTGCCAGGGGCGTGCTGCTGCCTGGGCCCAGGGGAATCCCTGGGCCCTGCCCAGCCCCTGGATACCTGATGGACTTTCCTGGATGACTGGACTGCTGAAGGACTTCCTGGGACCCCTCTGCCTTGCCTGGGGTGATGGGAGACTGTGTTTTAGCCCTGGAAACCTTTGCCTGTGATGTCCTACTTGTTGCTGGGACCCTCCTTGCTATTGGGGTCCTTTCTGAGGGGCCTAGCGCTGTCTGAGTCCCCCAAGCGCCTTGAGTGCGCTTTATGTTACTTATAGCACTGGAGGGCGCTTTCTCTTGTCCCTTTAGCGCTGAAAGGCGCTTTATTTAACTTTTAGCGCTTTATTTGCCTTGCAGGTGCCCACCCTGCTTATGGTGGCCCTAGCGAGTGCCCACCTCGCTATTTTGCGATTATTTCATCCCCTGGCAGGTGCCCATCCAGCCGGGGACCTGGCCGTTATTTTTTATATTTTAAACTCGAGGGAGCCCACTCCTCGGTTAACTCAGCCCCCGCCTACGAGTGCCTGAAACGGGCCACCGCGCTGCCCGCGACGACCCGCAAGTGGTTGGCCGGCCGGCCAATTGCAGGGCGGCCCGCCTGGAAGTCCCGCCCACAGTCCGGGGACAGAGATGAAGATGGCGGTGGCCGCTGCGGGGCTCCTGTGACCGAGAGGGAGCCCCAAGAGAAGAAGAATGAGCCTGGAGCCACGAGGGCTCCACCTTCCGAAGTCCCGGTCCCGAGATGGGGGACCGGGTGAAGCCTGGTGCAAACCCCCGCCCCAGGGAAGCAGCTGGTGAGTGGCGCTGCCGGGGAGGAAGGCGGGGGAGGAGAGAGCACCAAGAGGAGCCCAGTGAGAGTCCCGGTGAGTGCGGGGGGGAGCCTGCATTAGTTCTTGAGCGGCCCCCGCCTGATAGGGGGCCGCTCCCCCGAAGGGGCCACATTTGTTTGGAGAGCCTAGATAGGCTCCGGGGGCATTTGTTCTTTCGAGTCCCCCAGAGAGGGTCTCCACCGAAGGCTCCGGGGGCCAGTTTAGCTAGGGGGGGCGTCGGGGCACATTGCCGGTGCCCGCCCCCTGCTGCCTGCGAGAGGTTTAGTTTCAAGAGTACCTCAACGACCGCCTGACCTTCCACACGCCCACCCGCCAGCTACGATCCGCTAGCTTCGCCCTCGCCACCGTACCACGCATCCAAAGAGCCACCACAGGAGGCAGATGCTTCTCCTACCTGGCGGCCAAGACATGGAACTCCTTCCCCATCCACCTTCGGCTGACCCAGGACCTCCTCGCCTTCAGGAGACACCTCAAGACCTGGCTGTTCGAGCAGTAGCGGCCCCCTTCCCCCAAGCGCCTTGAGACCCTTCCGGGTGAGTAGCACGCTATACTAGTGTTATGATTGATTGATTGATTGTGGCTCCAGCAGTGGGCGCAGTTTGCGCCTAAGGGTCAGTGAGGACCCTGTTGCAGTTTTAATTCCCAGTTGCCCAGCAATTAGTGGGCAGCTGAACCGTTTAGGTCTTGTGATGTCCTCAGGTGCCCAGCAAGTAGTGGGCACCTGCAACGTTTAGGTTTTGTGCCGGTGGTGCACCCCTGACTGGCGCTGCATTGGCAGCGCGCCCTGACATTCTGGACACAGGGCTCTAGTCCCTTTATTAGATGGGGGCTGGTATGTGATTATCTATGTGATGGTAATTGCCTAATGTGTTTTTTGCGCTATTGAGTTATGTTCTGGCACCTCTGAATGTTTTTATGCATCATGTGTCTTCCTTGATTTTACACCTCTGAATGTGTTGGTTTATGCATCATGTGTTCTTCCTTCCCTACACCTCTGAATGTTTTAGGCATCATGTGTTTTCTTTCCTTACACCGCTGAATGTGTTTTTATGCATCATGTATTTTCTTTCCTTACACCTCTGAATGTTTTGATGCATCATGTGTAATGTGTTCTGCCTATACCCCTAGATGTATTTTATTCTTGGGTGGTCGAGTTTTGCCTAGTATAGTTATACTAGAGAGGTTACGTGTCCATGCGTGATCTAGGCCTATGGTTATTAGTATTGGGTAGTGTGCACCTACCTTTACCAGTAGTTACTGGTTGTGATTTATAATTGTTATTTTGTGCTATACTTATTCTAATTTCTACTAAGTGCTGATTCTGACAGGCGCCCATGTGGCCCTGTCCTGGTGTACATAATCCCTTGTGAATATTGCCCTTACCAGTTGGCACCATGTATATTGTGTGATACTATCTGATGTGTTTTTACAATACAAAAGTTATTTTATAATAACCTTGTGTGGAGTTCCTTTTGTGGTGTGCCAAGGGTGTTGTTGGTGTTGTGTGCTGGCGCAAATGCTTTACACATTGCCTCCGAGTTTAGCCTCACTGCTCGTGCCAAGCTACCAGGGGGTGAGCAGGGGTTATCTTGGCATGTGACTCCCTTGCCCTGACTAGAATGGTGGTTTCTGCCTAGCTTTGGCGTCAGCCTTAGCCAACCAGAAATAGCCAGTTCTAACATACCCAATCACCAATGGCGATCTGAGAAGGTTTCACACCATGCTTACTATCAAAATACTTCTTGCTTTTATCATGCATACTTTCCATTCTACTCCTAACTTCTTCCCTTGACCATTGTTCCACACCAGATGTGCATAACCACTCAGGATTGAATTTGGACCTAGGTTTGCGTCTTATCAAGAAAGGGGGTAACCCCGTGGCATCAGAGTTGGTGACACGATAAGCCCAAATCATCTTCCCAATCTGAGTGATCCAGTCTTCACCAGCACTAACAGCCAATTGGATGGTGCCCTTTAACACTCGGTTAAATTGTTCCACCATACCATTTCCGCTGGGATTGTATAGAGATGTAGTTCTATGTCTGATACCCAGATTTTCAAAATAAGTCTTGTCCTTTTGAGAGAGGAACTGAACACCAATATCACTCAACAGACACGCCGGAATGCCTTCAGAAACAAAAATATCATCTAAAAATTTCAACACAAAATCTGTATCAGAACTATCCACCACTTTCACAACAGGCCAACGAGAAATCAGATCCATCAGAACTAAAACATATTTGTGTGAACCATGGAAGTGAGCTAAACAGGACCCCTTATGTCAATAGCAACAACCTCCCATGGTTCTCTGGTAAGAAGTTTATCACATATAGGAGGACGTAGCGTATGCAAGAATTTGTCAGCACTGCTACAAGCATTGCACTCTCTCCAAACCAGGCCACCAAAATAAACGTTTCAAAAGTGACTTGATTCTACGTGTGCCTGAATGACCTTTGTGACATAATTCCACATTTCTTCTATCAAGATTAGGGAGGAGGAATGCATGTCCAGTCGTTTCCCCAGTTATAACTTGTACCATCAACACTTAGACTAGGACACTTGTAACTACGTTACATGGAGTGGTATAGAAAACCCTCATAAACGCTATGATTTTTCGTGAGTGCGGTATGTTCTGGTTCTCCGCCCCTCATAGACGTTTTACAAAAAGCGTAGTAGTGTCCAGAAATGGATTTGGTCGTTACCACTTTTGGTGAAAAATAGAGGGTAGAGTTCAATTAAAAAACAAACCTTCACCCAAGTGACTATTTTATTCAAAAAAAGGGGGGGGGGGGGTGATTTGTAATAAAAATTTTGGTGTATACTTTCAGATCGAGTTACTGAATCTAGGTACATCTTTTAGAACATACAGTCGTATGACTGTTTTTTAATTGAACTCTACCCTCTATTTTTCACCAAAAGTGGTAACGACCAAATCCATTTCTGGACACTACTACGCTGCTCCAGAGTGGTCCTCATGGTTTGAGGCTGGCATGCTGCACGAATAGATTACCCAATGATGAATGCCAAACGTCTATGAGGGGCGGAGAACCAGAACATACCGCACTCACGAAAAATCATAGCGTTTATGAGGGTTTTCTATACCACTCCATGTAACGTAGTTACAAGTGTCATAATTCCACATTTACCATATGCAAACTTTCAGGTGGAACAATTTTTCACCTCGTAACAAAATCCCTTTATTAAAGAAAAGTTCAGATTGGACTTCCCAAAAAGGTCTTGCTGCTTCACTGAGTGTATCCTTGCTAGGCCATCTATTCATTATATAAGGTATTTCCTGCAAGACAACATCTTTTTTTATAATTCTTGTTCCCATTCATCATTTTTAAAGGTAGAGTACTCTGGTCATGAATGAATGCCACCTGAAAATCGTTCCACTTTTCATCCTCACATTCTTCCAGCATGACTGGCATTCTGGATAAGAAGTCAGCTATAACATTACTTTTAACTGAGGTGTACACAATTTTGAAAGTAAAGCTTTGAATATGCATGGATGTTCTTGCGAGTCTAGAAGAAATATTGGTTGAGCCTTCCTTGGTCAAAAGTTTGATTAGTGGCTTGTAGTCACATCGCAAAGTGCATACTTTTCCCCGAATTAACGACTTTAAATGATCTAAGACCAAGGCACAGCTTAATGCTTCATTTTAAATGATAGGATACTTTTCTTCGCATGGAGAAAAGGATCTGGATGCGTATGCTATAATGTGTTCTTTTCCTTTGTCATCAATTTGAGACAACACAGCCCCATTACCCTTATTACTAGCATCCGTGGTGACAACACTATCAACCATGGGGTCAAAACTGCTTAAGGCAGTGGCTTTAGTGATTGCTGTTTTGATACACTTAAAATCATTCTCACATTCAGAAGACCAAAGAAATTGACAATCTTTTTCGAGCAATTGACGAATATTGTAACATTTGTCCGGAAAGTTTGGTACGTATTTGGCACAAAGCTCAGCCATCCCTAAAAAGGATCTTACGTCTCTAGGAAACTGTTCCTGCTTTCTTTTACCCAAGGTGCTGCTTTCATCCACAGTGAGTAGGTGTTCCTTACTGTTAGGGTCCAGTATAATGTGTAATTCCTTCTGATCCAGCCAACCTAAAACAGGTGGAACAGTTTTAGCTACATATAGCTTCCCTCGATTTTGCCTGCTATTGAATTCAAACGTGAACCATCTGTAACCAAGTAAGTCTATTTTTTCTCTGCTGAATCCCTTTGGATGTATATCTGGCTTAATCAATTGAGGACCAACCTTTGATATAAAGAAGGATTTCCACAAGTCCTCATTAATGATTGTGGAAGGAGAACCAGAATCTGCGTAAATTTTAAGTTTAACACCACCAATTCTCATCCAGCTCTCAGGATTGTTCCCACATAGTGTATTTTTTAATGCATTTTTTTATTTTACATAGTCTTATATAGCACACACTTGACACCGAATCGGATATCAGAGCCCTTTACATAGCACCAGTTGCATTACATGAGTACATATTCATTTTTGTTAGGCACTTGGAGATTAAGTGCTTTGTCCAGAATCACAGGATGTTCAGCATCATTGTCAAGACTTGAAACCAGTTCCCCTGATTCAAGGTCGACCGCCCTAGCCGTTAGGCCAGCTCCTCTCCCCTCATGTATATTAAGCACTAAATTGCTTCTAACATTCATAACCAGGCCATTAACAGGATTATCCTCTGCATAACTGTCCTGTAAACTTGAATCCTCACTAGTTTTAGACATACATTTAACTTTAGTAAACCATATTTTCCGGCGTATAAGAGGACTGGGCATATAAGACGACCCCCCTACTTTTCTTGTTAAAATATAGGGTTTGGGCTATACTCGCTGTATAAGACTACCCCTCTTCCAACGCACACCAAATACTGCGCAAAGGCAGTGGCCCTCCAGTCAGTTTGGCGTACGCTTTAGATCTACAGTCCCCTTTCTATGGCCATTAACTGAAGAGATCACGTACTGACGCTCCTCTCCTTCCGATGAACACAAGATTAATGGCCACATCGGATACGGAGAGAGAGAGACGCCAGATTAGCAGACTGTGCACGCTGTGTGGATTGATTCCCGGGTAAGTTCCCCTTCGGGACATGGAGTGGGCAGACTTAGTCGATTAGCATTTTAGGCAGGACTTTGGTAGTAATACCGTTATTTGTATTCCCAGGCGCCCTCGAGGCAGTGTTGTGGTGGGTGACTCCGTCCCCGAGACGAATAAGTGTAGAAGTGGATTTTTTCACTAAGGCCAAAGAGGTAAGCAGAGCTTTACCGTTGTGATATTCATGGTGGCGGTAGACGCCTAGATTGATTGTGAGACTGTGGGGGACACTGGCAATTAAGCACACCAAGTCCGCCTCACTTCTCCCACCGCTTATGGCGCAGCAGTCCAGAGCACTGTAGTACCGTCTGTAGAGGCCGCCTTCAGTAGCAACTGACCCCTGCTATCGATCTATGGGCGCAGCTCCTCACAACGTTAAGTTGCATGAGACGACACCCGGCATATAAGACGACCACCAACTTTCGAGAGGATTTTCAAGGGTTAAAAAGTTGTCTTATATGCCGGAAAATACGGTACTTCCATTTGCAAACTTTAAAATAGTGGCCGATGATGCCACAATAGCTAAATTTTTGTTTCATTGCTGGGCAGTTTTTGCTATGAGCAAGGTGGTCTAAACTATCACACATATAACACCTTGTTAGTCCCCTAGATCTAGCTCTCCCACGACCATGACCTTGTGTTAGACCCGGCTTCCTGGGCACCAGGGCACTCAGGGGTAACTGCGCTCCAATCGCATCAACTGGAGTGTTCCCTCACTGGTGTCCTGGGGCCTCAGTACTAAGGGACCCAAAACTGGATAACCAAGTACTCCTCTCCAGCACTTGACTCTCTCAGGGTAGCGAGACCGAGCAGTCCAAGGCTTACTCAAGGAGGTGAGGTGGGGTTAGACATTCAGAATACAGTGTAAACCGTACCACCAGCTGATAAACTCAATGTCCAGTCAGTGCTTTACTTTTTATAAAAGAAAAGTACTTTAATACACATAAGATAATTATACTACACATAAAACTAGGATAAACAGTGAAAACCAGAAGTCTCTACAACCCTCTGGGACAGAGTTCTGACCCCAAACAGTATTATAGCGCCTAGACGCCAAGCACTATAAAAACACAGTTAACATGAAAACACACAGTAAGCATTGCATAATACAGATCATGTTACACAGGGCTGTTCTCATTCACTAGAGCTTGATACCACACTTTGCATTGAAAGGATATAGTTTCAGCATATGATGTGAAGTCAAATGTTTGTGATCAGCCCCATAACCCCCACCCAAAGCAACAGAAGTGCCCTCCCATTGTGAGTGAGGACACCGCTCTAGTGGTGTCAGGGATCTGATCAGTGGTGCCTGATGTCTTGGCACAGTTTACTGGAGTCCCACTAGTCACTGGCTAGCTGTAGGAGGGTAGTGGCTGGGCAGAGTGCCAGTTCACCCTGATACCCTCAGAGTTCACAAAAAAGAAAGGTGGGGGCCTGCTTCACTGGCCTCTATTCCCAGTTACTGCTTGTACAGGCTCCCACAGCGCAAGGGAGGAGCCTAGAGGGGATTTGATCTCACCTTCAAAGACTAGAATCAAGCATCCTCCTCTCTGGCTCTAGTCATGTGCTGCAAGCTTCTTTCCACCAGCCTCTGTGATGTGCTGTAAGCTTCCTTTCCACACCTTGGGTGATGTGCCGCAAGCTTCCTTGGGCAGCTGTCTGTAATTTCCTTGGTCCAAAGCGAACGCTCCTCCAAGCCTCACAAAAACAGCTGGTCCTTAATGTTGCTGAGGCCTTCCTTCCAGACCGCAGTGAACAGAGTCTTATCTTCTGCCTTCACACCGCGGGGTCACGGCTGGTTACTGTCAGAGGGCTCTGGTGTGGCCGCTCGTCAGTCATAGACCAGTCTTGAACAACAGCTGACCACTTAGGCCAGACTTTTATCACCTCTGATTAATAGAGGGTTTGCATCCTGAATACACCTCCAATCACAAACTATTCACCGCGTGTTCAATGCATGGGTCAAGCATGTACCAGGTCCCTTCCTGTATCAGGCGGTGCAACTCCGTAGAGTGGAATTTTAATTAACTCCAGTCCAGGAGGCCCTGACCAGTGGGAGAGGGGCCTCTCCACACAGTTAGTGTAGCTAACCCCAGAAAAGAGCTGAGTGTCTCCCCCAGCCCACCAGGCCTTTCCAAGGAAATAGGGAGGGGCGCGGGGGAGCTGGGATGTCCAGCAGAACAGCTCGCATTCCTCACACTGGCTCAAATCCCATTCTTCCCCTGTACACCCACGGGCTCTCAAACACACATCAGTCAGACAAAGGCAACAGGCCCACAGGCATGGCAAACTGCACAGACTTGGTCATGAGGGTGCCTAGGGACTCACCCCTCCTGACTATAGATTTATTGCTGCCACCACTGTCAGTCTACCACATCCTTAATAGAGAGGGCAGTAGCCACTCTCTGAGAAATAGGGGTGCACTAGGCATGCCCCCTCGACCTCAGAGCCCAGCTCTAGGGTCTCAATCCATGTAAACAGGGAGACCCTCAGTGGACATGTATGATTGTCATGCTTACTGAGGTAGGGATCTAGCAACTATACAGTAGCTTTTGAGTGACTTGCCTGGAGATTAGCATAAGGCAGGGGAAGCACTCTCTCCAGAGACATGCAGGAGACTTCCCGTCCCAACACCTTGTCTATCAAACTTTTCTGAACTAAACCTGTCGGATCTTTCACCACCACTATAGTTAATCTTACTCACTATGGACTCTTGCACATCATATTTTAGAACAACAGCACACCTACTAGACATCTCTGCCTTAAGAACGAAGGCAAGGATTTTTTCAAGAGGTGCATCACCTTTCTTGGATAACTGAATTACAAGCATGCATAACAACTTGATCTCTTATAAAATCGTCATGCAACGTGCCAAACTTACAGTCCAAAGCAAATTTTTTATGTTTCGAGACATAACCATCCACTGTTTCTGATTTACCTTGCTTCCTTTGGAGGAATTTGAACCTTGTAATGCCTATACGAACCGTAGGTGCAAAATAATTATTGGGATGAAATAAAGCCAAATCAAAAACATTAATATCACCAGAAACAGTAGATTTTGTCATTTGATTGTACACCTTCAAATCAGCAGGACCTAAAAAATGCAAAAGTAATCTTTTTTGTGCAGCAGGCATCTTCCCAGCTTTATTCACAGCTTCAATATAGTTTGTGAAATATGCTGTCCGTTCCATCCATTTTATAGATGGCTCAGATCCGCATGCCCAAAAATCCTGCGGTGCACTGATATTGTAATTTTGAGTGGACATGTTGCTGTGTGGACTAGTTCAGTGTCCTTTTCACTGTCCTGAGCTTCACAACACAGAAGAACAGTTGACAGTATGACAGCATTAATCTATGACCTCAAATCAAGGATCCGATAGAATTGGGTAAGAAATGAACGAAATTAAAATAATCTGATTCCATTAAATACCGTGTGAGGAGAAATTTTAAATTAATCTGATTCCAGTAAATACTTTGTGAGGAGAAGTAGGCTCGAATCCAGAATCTATAGTTTACACTGACAAAACATGCACAGCTGCGCTTCAAGTAGTTGATGCTGTTTGCCGGTGTTAGAACTGGCTATTTCTGGTTGGCTAAGGCTGACGCCAAAGCTAGCCAGAAACCACCATTCTAGTCAGGGCAAGGGAGTCACACGCCAAGATAACCCCTGCTCACCCCCTTGGTAGCTTGGCACGAGCAGTAAGGCTAAACTCGGAGGCAATGTGTAAAGCATTTGTGCCAGCACACAACAGCAACAACATTCTAGGCACACCACAAAAGGAACTCCACACAAGGTTATTATAAAATAACTTTTGTATTGTAAAAACACATCAGATAGTATCACACAATGTACATGGTGCCAACTGGCACGGGCAATATTCACAAGGGATTATGTACAGGACAGGGCCACATGGGCCACTGTCAGAATCAGCACTTAGTAGAAATTAGAATAAGTATAGCACAAAATAACAGTTATAAATCACATCCAGTAACTACTGGGAACAAGTAAGTACCACCTACGCAACCCTAAACACCTTAGAAGAATGCCACGCAGGGGACCAGGACCACACTAGGACCACCTGTATTAGAAAGAACAACCACCTAAGAATAAAATACATTTAGGGGTATAAACAAGAACACGTTACCCATGATGCATGAAACACATTCAGAGGAGTAGTAAAGGAAAACACATGATGCCTAAAAACATTCAGAGGTGTACGGACAACCACCTAAGTATCACACAGCGTTTAGGGGTCTAGGAAAGAACACATTACCCATGATGCATAAATATACATTCAGAGGAGTAGTAAAGGGAAACACATGATGCATAAACCTACACATTCAGCGGTGTTAAGAACAAGGCACATGATGCATCACAAACACATTCAGAGGTACCGGAGAAAACACATGATGCCTAAAACATTCAGAGGTGTAAGATCAAGGAAGACACATGATGCATAAAAACATTCAGAGGTGCCAGACCATAGCTCAATAGCGCAAAAACACCTTAGCAATTACTATTAAAAACATAGAAATCACATTGCACAGAAATCACATACCAGCCCCCATCTAATAAAGGGACTAAAGAGCCTTGTGTCCAAAATGTCAGGGCGTGCTGCCAAGCAGCGCCAGTCAGGGGTGCGCCAATGGCGCAAAACCTAAACATAGCAGGTGCCCACTACTTGCTGGGCACCTGAGGACAATCCCAAGCGCCTAAACGGTGCAGCTGCCCACTAATTGTTGGGCAGCTGGGAACTTCAAAACTGCGACAGGGTCCTCACTGACCCTTAGGCGCAAACTGCACCCACTGCTGGAGCCACACAGGCTCTGGGCATATCACTTGCCCCACATGTTGGAGCCACACAGGCTCTTAAACAATAATGGCCCATAGTGCCCTCGAGGCTCTGAACAAATACCTCGCAGGTGGGAGGGGGTGGGCACCGGCAATGTGCCCCGATGCCCCCTCTAATTAACATGGTCCCCGGAGCCTTTTCGGGGCTCTAGACAAACAATGGTCCCCAAGCCCCTCACAGGGACTTTTAAACAAATATGGGCCTTGGTTGGAGCACTCGGGCTCTGTCGGAACATTGGGACGGCCCACTGTCACCTGGGGCCGCCCTACTTCCACCCTCGTCATTGTGCCATCTCATGGTACCAACAGCAGCCTTCACAGAGCCCCCCAGCCCTTTGCACTCACCGGCCTGCTCTCTCTGGGGACTACGCTTCTCTGCTTCTCTTCCCGGGCAGCCGGTGGGCTCTCTATCTCCGGGGCTCCCTCCTCTACATGGGAGCTCCGCAACACACTGGCGCTGGTTTGCTGGCGGCCCAAGGGCTCTCCCTCACTCCTGCGAGCCCCGGGCCACAGGCATTCGCCGGCTTTTCCTCCCCTTTCCCGGTGGCAGCGGGCAGCCAATCGGGGTGCGGCGGCAGGTGGGACTTCCTTCCAAAACCGGAAGTCCCGCCCCGCGTCAGGCACCGTAGTGCCTGGCTTCCTGTTTTTGCGGCGCGAGGGCCGCGGCGGTGAGAACTCGGGGCACAAATGAGGGGTGGGCACAAATGAGGGGTGGGCACCCTCGAGGTCCAAAATAAACATAGAAGCGAGGTTGGCACTCGCTAAGGCACCCATAAACGGGGTGGGCACCCGTACATAAAAATATAGCGATATGGGGCATAAAGCAGGGTGGCACCTGCAATTCCTCACGCAAAATGCGGGGCGGGGAAACGCTCCCATAAAGCAAAAAGCACTCCCAAGCGCTAAGAAAGACAAATCAAGCACTCCCAAGCGCTATAGCAAAGAAAAAGCACTTCCAGGTGCTTAGGGGAGCAGAAAGTCCAGCAACAAAGTCCTTTCAGGGGTCCAGTGGCTGGGCAGGGCAAAGCAAAGTCCCCCTATCAGCCCAGGCAAGGCAGAGGGGTCCCCCAGAAGTCCTCCAGGCATCCAGGGGCTGGGCAGGGCCCAGGGATTCCTCTGGGCCCAAGCAGCACCACGCCCCTGGCAGATTCAAGTAGGAAACAAGAACATTTTGGAAGGGGACAAGCCCCTTTTTATACTATAAAATCCTTTGTTTAAAGGGTGCAGGCAGTGTGAGAACCAGCTAGAACTGGTTATAGGGAACTCGTTTCAGTGTGAGGGGCAGAGGCGACAGTCGTCCAGCAGGAGGTGGAGCCAGCATTGTGGCAGGCAGGCACAGCCCTCTTCACTCCCAGGTGCTATCTCCTCCCACTTCCCTGGCAGCAGATGCAGCCTTTCATCCACGGGCTGACTTAGACAACCTCCTGGGGCTTCCCAGCCCCTGTCACCCTCAAACCAGACAGTCAATCCACAAGCAGGCCCAGGCACTCCTGGACCAGGCTCACAAGCCAATCACACGCCAGACACAAATTACACAAATATGCCAACTTCTAAAAGTGGCACTTCTACACTAGACACAGTCATGCCGCATATATCATTACGCAGCATTCAATCTCACGAGTTCATACATATCAAACTCGGCCCTGCACTCCCCACACATCAGGAACTACCATGGGCATACATATGCCCCATTTATTCCTATGGGAGGGCAGGTCACTCACCGCACATACACAGAGAGCTCAAGCACTTTACACTGTACCACAGTGAAAAAGTGCGCAAAGGCCTAAAATCACCAACACCAGGTTCCAGAAACAGGCTAGGAAAAAGCAAAAAGTTTCGGGGTGAACCTGCCAAAAGGACCAGGTCCAACAGCCGGTATGAGTTGCAGGTCTGCAAGAAAATCCAAAATGGCCGCTGGTAGGGTCACATTGCGTGACCCGACGTCGTGATGCAGATGTTGTGATGTCACTTCTGTGAGGTCCGCGTGGAAGCCAGCTAAAGAGAAGCTTGTTGTACGCGCACTCTGACGCTGAAGGCACGGAAACCCTGGCAACGATGGAAGCATCAACAGAAGACACTTGACAACAGACACCCTGGCAACGATGAGGCAAGCACTCACCTGGCAACCAGGTAGGCTGATGATTCTATGAACCGTTGCGTGTTAGAACAGTGATGCGATAACCCAAGGCAAGAAAATGCCAAAAATGCCTTAATAAAGAATCCTCAGAATAGTCTCACTGAATGAGCACGGCAACACATTGCTCCAATGGCAGTACACTGCAATTTCGTAATAGTAGGGATTCAGCATGGAAAACTTCAAAATGCTTGAATAGCAGGATATGTATCCGCTTGAAATCCCACACTCATAGGCTCCATAGCTCCCAAACGCTCATCGCCAGTGTTGAATAAGGCACTGGATGCAGGAATGTAGTAAAAACCTTTATTGCTGAGGAGCACAGAAAGACTCCACCAGCTCCATTGGTGTCCTTTCAACTGCTGCCCCATTAACTTCTTTAACTCAAATACAAACATTCCAGGAATGCTTGCTAGCTTACTAGCCAAGCATTCCTGGTAACTAAGCAACACACAACACCTTTTATAAGAAAGAAAAAAAAGTACAACCCAAAATGCAGTACGCTGTAATGCTTGGAAATCAGCACACAAAAGTCTCTCAGGGTCTCTGGCTAGGCTGAGAGTTGGCTCTCAGTCGTTTGGATGACCTCTAGGACTATCCTCAGAGAGCTAGCCGGGTTGATCATCTTCCTCTCCTTGCAAAAAGGCCACATCCTCAGCGCCACCTCTCACACCTGAATGAGGGGTATTTTTGCTCCTGTTCACCGGTCAGCCTTGGGAACGCTCACCTCCAACTCCTCTGACTCGAATTCGCCGACAGCTCCTGTCTCTCTGTCAGCAATTTTCTTGAACCATGAAGCATTTTTCGAAACTTCCATATTTGACTTCACAGCAATGATCATGGTGACCCTGACTCTTGCAAAATCCCAAGTCTCTCTCAAAGGGGGTGCAATATTTCTATCCTGGGTGGGGATCTTTGATGAGCACTCTGTCTCTCACACAGATGTTGGGTCCAGCAGCTCTCCCTCTGCATCTTGCCTTTTCCTTGTTGTTTCGCCTCCTTCCTTGGGTGGCCATCATATCTACCACCGATTGTTTCCACAATGACCCAGCCAGTAGCACATAACAGTTTTCCGGAGCACTTTTTTTAAAGTCCTAAAAATCTTGGACTTGAAATGGGGGCTGATTGTTCGTCTTGATTTCATCAGCTAGCCCCAGCATAGTGAAGACCCGGACCAGTGCTGGCTTCACATGCTCAAACGAGGTTGATCTGACAAGCTCCACTACTGGAAATGTACAGTAACTGTCCATGATTACTAGGGTGAGACGATGGTCTGGGAAAGTCCAGGCTTACAGTTGCAGAGAGTGTAGTGCAGGGAGGTTCGGTGATCATGGGCCACCAGCTCTCCACTGGTGAGGATGCAGGATCGACAGTTCCTCACACAATTTTGCACCTCTCGGTCCATTCCAGGTACCCATACTTTTCTTCTCAAGCTGGCTTTCATTTTGGCCACACCCTGATGTCCCTGATGAGCTAGTTCAAAGGTGCAGGCACACGTCCCACGAGGTATAACTATCTTGTGCCCTCGGAGGATAAGACCCTCTTCACTCTCTTAACTCATCCAGACACCTCCAGTGCTGTGTCTGGGCCTCTCTCTCTCCCTCCGTCAGCCCTCTACAGCCATCAAGGAAATTCTTCCTCTGACATCCTTTCAATACTTCTTTGACCCTAACGAGGCCTGATCAGATCACGAGGCTTCCACGATCCCCTCTAGCGAGAGGGCTCTGGGGCACGATATCTCGGTAACCAGTGTTATAGTCATATCAGGATGAAGTCCCAGGCAAGGCCCACAGTCAGGTACAAAGGACCACAAAGTACACGCAGGGGCTGGTTGTGACATAGTCTACCATGCTTGATAATAGCACTTTCATCTATCATCCCGTGGGCCGTGCACGTTGTTAGTAGACAATGTAATCTCCACATTACCATGCATTTTTTCTGAAAAAATTGGAAACATTTCAAAATATGAACACCTCATAAAGATCAAGGAGATGTCTAATCCTGTAGTACGTAGGATTAGACCGGTTCCTATGGCATTAAGAGTATGTTGAAAGTGTTAGCCAAGCTATGATCAGGAGAGGTAATATAACCAATGTAGTCCTCCGAGTGGGTCAGTCCTGTGATAATTCTCAGAAAAAATCTAGTGAAATCTTTCTATGTGTGGAAATGTTCACTTTGAATCAGAATATCATATATGTATATATATATATATATATATATATACATATATATATATATATATATATATATATATATATATATATCTCGCTCCAGTGCACAAGAACGCGAGTCACTCTTTGGGCGGGTGCCATACTGCGGCGGAGCTTCGCAGAATACTAATGCTCCACAACTCCTCTTGCCTCATGAAAGGATAACTGCACTCGCGGGGCTTGGTTTCAGCAGTGATTTATTCTAATAAAATCAGACGCGTTTCGGATGAAATCCTTCATCAGTGTTATCACAATACGTGCTGGCAGACGCCATCTTTAAAGAATCATGCATCTTGCCATAGAAACAAACAAGGGCTAGCGAAACGCAATACTGTGCGCGCTATTTTGAGATGGTATTCATTGCAGGTTGTAACATTTCATACAGAGATAATATCCGATTTAAATCGAGAAATATAAATAAAATTCATTCAAATAATATTCACATGGTCACTGTGTTTAACCAACCAACAGTTGTTATTCTTGCCGTGTATTGGCCATTTACAACCTCCTGTGTCAGGTTGCAGACATTCCCCCAGCGTTCTATGTCATATCTTGCTGTGTATCGGCACCCACATCAAATGGCATGTTCAAGAAAATATAGTTGGACACTATTCTAACCTCTTAGCACAGAAGAATTGGTTTGTATATTTCCAACAATTCTTTAAATGCTATATCACTGCAGATTTTAAGTTCCTAAATGTACTGTCAATTCCTCCCCACTGTTTAATCCATTTGGGGATTTCGTCTGGAGGTCAACGATATAACAGGACTCCAATCTTCTCAATTTCAGCACTCTATCCCCCTTCTGATGTTCAATGGGACACAATCAATACTGAAATACTGCAATAAATCTCTGTCACTCTTATGTTTGATGGCAAAATGACGTGCCACTGAGTAATTAAAATATTTCTTCACAAAAGCACGCATGTGTTCCAGTACCCTTAGTTTTACACAGTGTATGGTGCTCCCTATATACCTAAGTCCACAAGGGCACTTAAGGCAATAGACAGCATGCATCGTTTGGCAGGTTATGAATTTGTTTATCCTTTTACCTGCTTTCAGGCCCTTTACTTCATAGGTTAATACCCTCTTGCTGAAGGCGCAAGCCTTGCACCTTCCACAGGGGTAGAACCATCTCATTTTGTTTAAAGTTCCCTGTCTTGATGGGATTGTATCTAAGTGACTGTGAACTGAACTATCTTTTAATGAGCCTGCTTTTTAAAAGTGATCAGAGGGGCCGCCGAAATCTCGGGGCCAATGATAGTGTCAGTTTTCAGCACAAACCAATTCCTCCTCATTATGTTCCTCAGGGTGTCAGCATCTTCGGAAAAAGTTGTTATCATCCGAAATTTTCCATTTCCCTTCTGGCATTTTTTCAGTTTTAACAGATCCTGTCTACGTAACAATTCTACTCTCCTAAGAGTACTTTCTAAAAAACCTAAGCCATAACCGCTAGCTAAAAAACGGTTTAGGCTTCCCTTAGCTGCCAAGTCAAAATCGCACTTTCTAGAACAATTGCGCTTTAATCTAAGAAACTCCTCATAAAGTAGGCTATCTTTCAGTTTTTGGGGATGGCTGCTTAACGCATGTAATGTGCTTTTGCCAGCCGTAGGTTTACTAAATAAGGCAGTTGAACTTTCCCTTCCTGTATCTCCACTCTCAGGTCCAGATAGTTTACTACCACTAAACTTATCTCACCAGAAAATTGTAGATTGACCTCGTTCTTGTTCAGATGTGCTATATACTCTTCTACCTTGCTCACAGGTCCCTTCTATACCAGAAAAAGGTCATCGATATATCCATACCATGACACTATATTGCTAGTCCACTCTTCATTGGCCATGGACCAGGCCACCTGCTCCTCCCACTAGCCCACAAATAAATTTGCGTAGCTGGGAAAGAAGCAGTTGCCCATCGCTGTCCTAGAGACCTGTCTATAAAGATCCCTATGAAAGAGAAAGATATTGTTAAACAGGCAGAATTCTATCAACTCTAACAGCATCATTTTATGGGTTGCAAATTTCAATGCTCGTTTCTGTAAAAAGTATTTCACTGCATTCAGTCCCTGTGAATGATTAATGCAGGTGTACAGGCTTGTAATGTCTAATACAATCAGACAATAAGATGACTGCTACTCTAAGCCGTCAATGTGACTAATGAAGTCAGTTGTGTCTTTGATATACGATTTCAGTTCAAGCACAGCCCCAAATAGAAAGTGGTCTAAAAACCTAGAGAGGTTTTCTGTTAAACTACCCATGGAAGAGACTATCAGCCTCCCCGGTGGTCTTTCTCTGTCCTTGTGCACCTTGGGTAAATGGTAAAAGGTAGGTAAGATCGGATTAGTAGTTCTTAGGAATAAATATTCATTCAGATCTAGCATAGATTTATCATGCCATTTCTTTATTAGGGTGTGCAGTTGTTGAATGCTGTCTTGATATTTCTCTGTGGTTGTCAGTTCATAGCAGTCTTGATTCCTCAGCTATCGCAGTGCTCCTTCCACATACTGTTCTCGCAGCAGCAGAAAAATATTCTCCCCCTTATCCGAGGGTTTGCAGATAATGGATTTGTCTGGCTCAAGATTCCTCACTGCAGTACTCTGTACTTTCGTCAGATTGTCTCTGGTTTTAGAAGGTTTCTTATTTTCTCTGAATTTGATTAGATCTTTAATGACTGCATCTCTGAAAGTATCTATGGCGTTGAAAGGCATCTGTGGTAGAAATTGCGAAGGCGGTTTCATACCACTTTCTGGTGCTTCATGTTCTATGTCAACGCGCTTTGTTCTTTGAGTCAAAGTTACTGCAGGCTGCAGTTCTTCCATTGTTACTGTTGGCGCACATCCTCCAGTATCTCTAAAGTTGTCAGATCATTGACAGCCAACAGATCTGTGTCTTTACTCTGTGACTTGAGGAATCTAGCCTCCTTTGTCATTGGTCTCAATTTGAAATATTTATGCAGTTTAAGTTTACGAACAAACTTAAACAGATCACTCCTGGTTGGAGTGTACTCCAGGCGGTTATGAGGGCAAAACGTTAATCACAGTTTGAGCACTCATTCTTCTGCGATTGTTAAGATTTTTAATGCAAGTTTATTATGGTTAGATGATCGTCCTCATCTACCATCTGCCTCCCCTCTTGCTCTGTGTAATTCTTGTTGTTCGGTTGTTCTTTGCCCTTCCTCTTACGGCGGCCCCTTCGGATTTTTCTTCACCTTCTGTAGACTTGCTCTTGCCTCCCCTTAGCCATGACTGGCGAATGATGTTGAAATCCTGTTGAAAAGGAGACTTCTGGGGTCTTCCAGATGGACCGGCTGAGTCATCTTCAGATTGCTCATTTTCGGTTACATCAGACTCAGAGGTTTCTACCCTGGGCAGTTTTTCAGTTGTAGTTGTTTTGTTCTTCTTAACCACCTCTCTCCGTGGTTGCTCAAATCTCTTTGCGAAGGTTAGATTTCTCCCCATCGTGTAATCCCTCTCGTTGCAATCACATTTTTCTTGTCTTCGTTGTTTGATCTTTATTTCGTACTTGGAGAGTCGTTTTTTTCATAGCCTCCCTTAAGTACTCTTGCTGATCTTTATCAGAATTCTGCCGCAGTTCTTCCTCCAAAGCCTCAATTTCTTTGAGTGCTTTGTCTCTGTCACTCCAGGCGAACTGTACAAGTATTTCCAGCATCCCTTTACATGATAAGGCTGTATGTGCTGTCCATGCCTCTAAGAGCATCGGGTCTGGATTTTATACGCTGGGACGGTGTATATACGCAATCCCCTGGGAACTCTTTCAACCTTGATATAGTTTTGTAGCGAGGTGGCCTCCCACCACTTGCGTACTTCCCTTTCGTAAAGTCTCTCCAATTTTGTATATTGCATTGACAGTGTATTAGGGATATTACAAGTTGCTGTTGTCTCAGTGCTTTTTATATTTTTCTTAAACATATCTGCCGCTGCCTCATTGCGCTCTGTAACGCTAAACATATTGATGTTCTGTTTAGCGGGTAGCTCCGGTACCGGGCTCCATTTCAGTTAATCACCTTTGCTGTCCTACATCCCTCGCACAGTCATAAATACAGTTTTTTAAAGTGCATACGTTGCTGCTGGGCTTACCGTTATATCAGTGGTTTGCCCAATGCGCTGACAGGTTGCTGCCTCTATCTTGTTGTGAATTCCTCCACGGCTTCAGATGATCCAGGACGGTGCCTTAACCATTTACATCTCGCTCCAGTGCACCAGAACACGAGTCCCTCGCCGGGCAGGTGCCATACTGCAGCGGTGCCCCGCAGAATATTAATGCTCCACAACTCCTCTCACCTCGTGAAAGGATAACAACACTCGCGGGGCTTGGTTTCAGCAGTGATTTATTTCAATAAAACAGACATGTTTTGGATGAAATCCTTCATCGGTGTTATTACAATACGCGCTGGGAGGCACCATCTTTAAAGCATCATGCATCTTACCATAGAAACAAACGAGGGCTAGCGAAACGAAATACTACGCGCACCATTTTGAGATGGTATTCATTGCAGGTTGTAACATTTCATACACAGATAATATCCGATTTAAATTGAGAAATTTAAATAAAACTCGATATTATTTCATTCAAATAATATTCACATGCTCTCTGTGACACAGTGACACAGTGACCATGTGAATATTATTTGAATGAATTAATATTGAGTTTTACTTAAATTTCTCAATTTAAATCGCATATTATCTTACAAATTCTTGTAAATACCGTTTTGTTTAATTTCTTTTTAATGTTATTGATGTGAGAGTCTATTACTATTTGCAGAGAAATTTGCTTATTTCATGTAACAACCATAATTTTTTTTATTTTAGATCAAAACGGGTCCTCACATATGAGAAATTGGAGGATATCATATATATTATTTGCTGTAAGTTTGGTGGGCTGCTGCTTTGTTACAACAGTGAAAACACATATCACTGTCACTTAATTTTAGATGTAAACACTTTTAGAATTTCAACCATAGTGCTTGTGCACCATTAGTAGCCTGGCTAAAGAGGGTATGGCAGAGCTGAAAGTGAATCATTTAAACTCAAAGCTGTTCTGTACAGGGCCCCCAAAATAGTTTTGGCCCAGAGCACCCAAAATCTTTCGATATCTCTAATAAAATGTGTTGCTTTTCCGCCTCATTATCCTATTTTAATCATCACTTTTTGTGTTTTGCAATGCACTTATTTCCCTTGTGATCTCAAATTTAGAAACACATTATATGTTTCTTTTTTCAAGTGATTTTGGGTTTGATCCAAGCAAACTACTTACCTTTTGTGCGGTAGATAGTCTCTATGATGAAGAGACACACCATGCTGAGAGGTGGGTGACCAAATGAGAAGATTGATAACCACATAAATTGATGGGAATCCATTAAGCTGCCTCTGGAACTAACCATCGATCACTCTATCTTGGCTCTCTATTTTCTTTGCTTCTTTCTCTTTGGGCTTTTATGTGACTTGTGTTCCGACTCACTGTTTTTAGGAGTTGAAGCTAGTTGGCAAAACTGTTGACTTTAGACCCCCGGTTCTTTTGGTTATTTGTATTGTAGTATAAGGGGAAGAGAATCTGGGCAGGTCTTTAAATATCCCTTTGACCCTATATCTCTCTGTGGTGTTTAGTGTCACCCAAAATTTTTAACATGTCCCTGCCACCACAAAGTCTGTCAGACAACATTGCTCTGAAGAAAAATAGGCAACATCATTAATTTATTATTAGTTCTATTTTTGTTAAACATAAGCCCGACATGTCCTAAACTCCCACTGCTTCAGGCAAGCAACTTATCGTACCAGTAAGGAATTCTCAACTAGGTGTCCTTTCTGCGTCCACTCTGTGGACTTTCAACTTTGTCTTTCGGATCCATAACTGGTTGGTGGGCAATTATCCCATTATAATGCTGCCTAAAATGTTTGTTAATGATTTCTAGAGAAGAATTGTTTCTCGTATACCAGCTCTGAGCTAGGGAGTGCTCAAAAAATCTGACAACACTCTCTCCCTTACAGTCACTCTTTTGGCTGAAAATGTCTGCAGAATATTCAGCTTTGAGAGAAACTGCTATCAAAACTCTTTTGCATTTCAGCTCATCTTATTTATGTGAGATTGGGTTCTAAAGACTAAGTACCGTTCAAGACTGGATGTGGAGCACAACCTGAGGATGACAGTAGCAGTAATCCATCCACAGGTTGACCGTATTTGTGGCGAAAACAAGCACACCGGTCACAATAATGTTTGTGGTGTTATTATCATGCTATGTCATGTGTAAAACAAAGCATCCTAGTAAAAACGATTTGTGCACATTTTATCTTGGAAAATTGTGTTTTGAGCTGTGTAATAAGCCTCTGTCATTTTACCACACCCACTCACAAACCTGCAGTTTACTAAACACTCTTATTGTGTTGAACATTATTTGCCGGATACGGCCCAGGATATGCGCGTCGAGGTTGATTATGTAGTGTACCAGATTCCAGACATTTCCGTCAGGTGGTGGGGGTCCCAACATCTAAAGGAATTCAGCTGGGGGCGCTCAATCTACAAAAGTTTGAAGACCTCTGCCTTATTAGGTACATTTGTTAGGGTCCCCAGATATTTTTGGGCCTGCAAAGTACCAGTATTAGGGAGTTTTAGTTATCTGTTTGTGTGGAGCAGTACGCCAAACCTGTGTGCCATTCGTGCAGCGTGGGTACTGGGTCCTTCTTCCAGCACATTGCTATTCTCCTTTTTGCCAAGAGAATGCTTATTGCCGCTAGTTTCAGACCTACCTTGTGTATGTCTTTATCATACACCAACAGTGCAACCATAGGGGAGTCGGGTAACTGCACCTCTAGCATATCACACAATGCTGCAAATACTTCATCCCAGAATGCCCGGACACCAGGGCACTCCGATACCAGATGGGTAAAGTTAACCTCACCTGCCCTGCATCGCGGACTCCTGTCATCGTCCTCCATGCCATATGTATGCACCCGTCGGCTGTAATAGGCTCTGTGTAAGCATTTATAATGTATTAATCTATGCCTACCATTTTGTGAAATGGTCCTGGTGCGTGCATAACAATATGTCCATTGTGCCTCAGTGATCTCTATACCTAGCTCGTACTGCCATTGCAGCTGCGTTTTGCTCAATGCCTGATTATTGTGTGGTTTGGAGAGTGCATATAGAGTGTATATAGTATGGTACCAATCCTTGACCTAGCGCACTTGGCCGGAGGCGCTGACTCTCTCACGAGCCTACCTTGATCTGCCCTGTGTTTGGACCTCGCCGCACCCGCTCCGCGGGTGCCGCTTCGTCGTTCCAGAGTGGGGCTGGACTTTGGACCTTTCCAGGAGTGTAACAGTCTAGGACCCGGGCTGAGGGCTGCAGCAGGGCTGCGAGCGTTGCAGGGACTCCATTTCCCAGGAGTCCCTGCGTGACCGTGTGACAGCTTCCGGTCCGCTCTCCCTGTTGGCCCGCCCACCGCCCACTGGAGGGATGTTTAAACCCCTGCCTGCATCGCATCCTTGGGACACCAATCCTTGACCTAGCGCACTTGGCCGGAGGCGCTGACTCTCTCACGAGCCTACCTTGATCTGTCCTGTTTTTGGACCTCGCCGCACCCACTCTGCGGGTGCCGCTTCGTTGTTCCAGAGTGGGGCTGGACTTTGGACCTTTCCAGGAGTGTAACAGTCTAGGACCCAGGCTGAGGGCTGCAGCAGGGCTGCGAGCGTTGCAGGGACTCCATTTCCCAGGAGTCCCTGCGTGACCGTGTGACAGCTTCCGGTCCGCTCTCCCTGTTGGCCCGCCCACCGCCCACTGGAGGGCTTTTTAAACCCCTGCCTGCATCGCATCCTTGGGACACCAATCCTTGACCTAGCGCACTTGGCCGGAGGGGCTGACTCTCTCACGAGCCTACCTTGATCTGTCCTGTGTTTGGACCTCGCCGCACCCGCTCCGCGGGTGCCGCTTCATCGTTCCAGAGTGGGGCTGGACTTTGGACCTTTCCAGGAGTGTAACAGTCTAGGACCCGGGCTGAAGGCTGCAGCAGGGCTGCGAGCGTTGCAGGGACTCCATTTCCCAGGAGTCCCTGCGTGACCGTGTGACAGCTTCCGGTCCGCTCTCCCTGTTGGCCCGCCCACCGCCCACTGGAGGGCTTTTTAAACCCCTGCCTGCATCGCATCCTTGGGACACCAATCCTTGACCTAGCGCACTTGGCCGGAGGCGCTGACTCTCTCACGAGCCTACCTTGATCTGTCCTGTGTTTGGACCTCGCCGCACCCGCTCCGCGGGTGATGCTTCGTCGTTCCAGAGTGGGGCTGGACTTTGGACCTTTCCAGGAGTGTAACAGTTTAGGACCCGGGCTGAGGGCTGCAGCAGGGCTGCGAGCGTTGCAGGGACTCCATTTCCCAGGAGTCCCTGCGTGACCGTGTGACAGCTTCCGGCCCGCTCTCCCTGTTGGCCCGCCCACAGCCCACTGGAGGGCTTTTTAAACCCCTGCCTGCATCGCATCCTTGGGACACCAATCCTTGACCTAGCGCACTTGGCCGGAGGCGCTGACTCTCTCACGAGCCTACCTTGATCTGTCCTGTGTTCGGACCTCGCCGCACCCGCTCCGCGAGTTCCGCTTCATCGTTCCAGAGTGGGGCTGGACTTTGGACCTTTCCAGGAGTGTAACAGTCTAGGACCCGGGCTGAGGGCTGCAGCAGGGCTGCGAGCGTTGCAGGGACTCCATTTCCCAGGAGTCCCTGCGTGACCGTGTGACAGCTTCCGGTCCGCTCTCCCTGTTGGCCCGCCCACCGCCCACTGGAGGGATGTTTAAACCCCTGCCTGCATCGCATCCTTGGGACACCAATCCTTGACCTAGCGCACTTGGCCGGAGGCGCTGACTCTCTCACGAGCCTACCTTGATCTGTCCTGTTTTTGGACCTCGCCGCACCCACTCTGCGGGTGCCGCTTCGTTGTTCCAGAGTGGGGCTGGACTTTGGACCTTTCCAGGAGTGTAACAGTCTAGGACCCAGGCTGAGGGCTGCAGCAGAGCTGCGAGCGTTGCAGGGACTCCATTTCCCAGGAGTCCCTGCGTGACCGTGTGACAGCTTCCGGTCCGCTCTCCCTGTTGGCCCGCCCACCGCCCACTGGAGGGCTTTTTAAACCCCTGCCTGCATCGCATCCTTGGGACACCAATCCTTGACCTAGCGCACTTGGCCGGAGGGGCTGACTCTCTCACGAGCCTACCTTGATCTGTCCTGTGTTTGGACCTCGCCGCACCCGCTCCGCGGGTGCCGCTTCATCGTTCCAGAGTGGGGCTGGACTTTGGACCTTTCCAGGAGTGTAACAGTCTAGGACCCGGGCTGAAGGCTGCAGCAGGGCTGCGAGCGTTGCAGGGACTCCATTTCCCAGGAGTCCCTGCGTGACCGTGTGACAGCTTCCGGTCCGCTCTCCCTGTTGGCCCGCCCACCGCCCACTGGAGGGCTTTTTAAACCCCTGCCTGCATCGCATCCTTGGGACACCAATCCTTGACCTAGCGCACTTGGCCGGAGGCGCTGACTCTCTCACGAGCCTACCTTGATCTGTCCTGTGTTTGGACCTCGCCGCACCCGCTCCGCGGGTGATGCTTCGTCGTTCCAGAGTGGGGCTGGACTTTGGACCTTTCCAGGAGTGTAACAGTTTAGGACCCGGGCTGAGGGCTGCAGCAGGGCTGCGAGCGTTGCAGGGACTCCATTTCCCAGGAGTCCCTGCGTGACCGTGTGACAGCTTCCGGTCCGCTCTCCCTGTTGGCCCGCCCACAGCCCACTGGAGGGCTTTTTAAACCCCTGCCTGCATCGCATCCTTGGGACACCAATCCTTGACCTAGCGCACTTGGCCGGAGGCGCTGACTCTCTCACAAGCCTACCTTGATCTGTCCTGTGTTCGGACCTCGCCGCACCCGCTCCGCGAGTTCCGCTTCATCGTTCCAGAGTGGGGCTGGACTTTGGACCTTTCCAGGAGTGTAACAGTCTAGGACCCGGGCTGAGGGCTGCAGCAGGGCTGCGAGCGTTGCAGGGACTCCATTTCCCAGGAGTCCCTGCGTGACCGTGTGACAGCTTCCGGTCCGCTCTCCCTGTTGGCCCACCCACCGCCCACTGGAGGGCTTTTTAAACCCCTGCCTGCATCGCATCCTTAGGACACCAATCCTTGACCTAGCGCACTTGGCCCGAGGCGCTGACTCTCTCACAAGCCTACCTTGATCTGTCCTGTGTTTGGACCTCGCAGCACCCGCTCCGCGGGTGCCGCTTCGTCGTTCCAGAGTGGGGCTGGACTTTGGACCTTTCCAGGAGCGCAACAGTCTAGGACCCGGACTGAGGGCTGCAGCAGGGCTGCGAGCGTTGCAGGGACTCCATTTCCCAGGAGTCCCTGCGTGACCGTGTGACAGCTTCCGGTCCGCTCTCCCTGTTGGCCCGCCCACCGCCCACTTGAGGGCTTTTTAAACCCCTGCCTGCATCGCATCCTTGGGACACCAATCCTTGACCTAGCGCACTTGGCCGGAGGCGCTGACTCTTTCACGAGCCTACTTTGATCTGTCCTGTCTTTGGACCTCGCCGCACCCGCTCCGCGGGTGCCGCTTCGTCGTTCCAGAGTGGGGCTGGACTTTGGACCTTTCCAGGAGTGTAACAGTCTAGGACCTGGGCTGAGGGCTGCAGCAGGGCTGCAAGCGTTGCAGGGACTCCATTTCCCAGGAGTCCCTGCGTGACCGTGTGACAGCTTCTGGTCCGCTCTCCCTGTTGGCCCGCCCACCGCCCACTGGAGGGCTTTTTAAACCCCTGCCTGCATCGCATCCTTGGGACACCAATCCTTGACCTAGGGCACTTGGCCGGAGGCGCTGACTCTCTCACAAGCCTACCTTGATCTGTCCTGTGTTTGGGCCTCGCGCCACCTGCACCGCGGGTGCCGCTTCGTCGTTCCAGAGTGGGGCTGGACTTTGGACCTTTCCAGGAGTGTAACAGCCTAGGACCCGGGCTGAGGGCTGCAGCAGGGCTGCGAGCGTTGCAGGGACTCCATTTCCCAGGAGTCCCTGCGTGACCGTGTGACAGCTTCCGGTCCGCTCTCCCTGTTGGCCCGCCCACCGCCCACTGGAGGGCTTTTTAAACCCCTGCCTGCATCGCATCCTTGGGACACCAATCCTTGACCTAGCGCACTTGGCCGGAGGCGCTGACTCTCTCACGAGCCTACCTTGATCTGTCCTGTGTTTGGACCTCGCCGCACCCGCTCCGCGGGTGCTGCTTCGTCGTTCCAGAGTGGGGCTGGACTTTGGACCTTTCCAGGAGTGTAACAGTCTAGGACCCGGGCTGAGGGCTGCAGCAGGGCTGCGAGCGTTGCAGGGACTCCATTTCCCAGGAGTCCCTGCGTGACAGCTTCCGGTCCGCTCTCCCTGTTGGCCCGCCCACCGCCCACTGGAGGGCTTTTTAAACCCCTGCCTGCATCGCATCCTTGGGACACCAATCCTTGACCTAGCGCACTTGGCCGGAGGTGCTGACTCTCTCACGAGCCTACCTTGATCTGTCCTGTGTTTGGACCTCGCCGCACCCGCTCCGCGGGTGCCGCTTTGTCGTTCCAGAGTGGGGCTGGACTTTGAACCTTTCCAGGAGTGTAACAGTCTAGGACCCGGGCTGAGGGCTGCAGCAGGGCTGCAAGCGTTGCAGGGACTCCATTTCCCAGGAGTCCCTGCGTGACCGTGTGACAGCTTCCGGTCCGCTCTCCCTGTTGGCCCGCCCACCGCCCATAACACTCACTTCCTACATATAGGAACGGCCCTCCCGCAGCGCGGGACGCAGCATGGGGCGAAGACCAGGCTAAGAGCGGGCCGTTTGAGGCCGTTCGAGGTCAGAGAGGTCTGGGCTGGGCCACCCCCATTTGCCCCTTGCTCTGCCACCGGTATTGTTTTCATTGCTCTTTACTATTGTTTATGCTGGTTGCTTACTTTTGCTAGATATGTGCACTAGGGTAAGCCGTAGTAGGGCTGCTAAGGGGGGGCTGAAACAAAATGGACCTATGGATGATTTCATTACACGCACAAATATTGCTATAGATAAGGAAATCACCAAACTGCAAACCCGTGTCTCCTTAGATTTGGCGGCTGCTAGAAGATAGTCGCAGGACATCGCTAATTCTAAAAAATCCTCCTTGGGACACATAGCATCTGCTATTACTCCGGAGCGTCTGGCCATTCCGCGCTGCGTAATTAAGCAGGCGGATGTCCATTACACTCCAGTTTCGCTCCTCCCACCTCCAACTTTGTGTCCCACACACCAGTCTCCTAGCCAGACTCCACCCGTGGCTACTCTTGATCAACCAATCATTAATACACCCCATACCCTGGAAATTCCCGACGAATCTGCATGTAATAGCATCAAGGGTAAATTACACAAAAGGAAACGTAACTCAAGGTCTACATATTCACGTAAGAAGGCTAAAATTGTTGGGGCACATCAACTTAATATTGGTAGTTTCCTTGCGACTAGCGCTACAGGAGAGTCTACTCTATCGTTACAGGTACCTCGAGGAACAGATAACGATGGAGCTGCCCCTGCAACCGCTAAAGATAATACAATAGCAGAGGAAACTGCATCACAATTAGAGGAGCAGGAAGGGAGGGATGGGGAGTTTATAGGAATAGTCTGGGAAACTTTAAAAAAGCTCCTATCTCCCCTGGATCTAAGACTCTCACGTATTGAGAACCATCTCTTAGAGATGGAAATGAGTATTATAGCTTTGGCAACCCTTGGTTTGCGAGGTCTAGAAAACCAAGGTCTCCTAGAGAATAACCCAGTCCCACAGACACCAAACCCTCCCCCTCCGGTACCAGCTATAACACGGCCTGTCCCTAAACCTCGTACTAAGGGATTCGAACACAAAACCTCTGATCCTCCGCCTAGGGCGCCAAAGCATCCTATTCCCCAAGCTCCTATACACACTAATGCAGGTGCTCCTCCAAGGCTGAATGCTAGCAACGCTGTCTACCGATCCCCTCAGGGCTCATATAATAAGAGTAATTTTCGAGGGGGTTATATTGATCTCCCCCCTGAGGCCAACCAATACGTGGTGGTTCTGACGGGTGTGCCTGAGATTGAGAATGACCACCACGAAAACCATTGGTCCCTGAAGAACAAGGTTATGCACTGGCTTAATGTGAATAGACCGATCCCAAATGGTCTGAGAAGTAGAGTATTAATGGTGCGCATAGTTCCCTGGGTAGGTCCCTCGCGGAAATCTAGTCCTGGTGACTGTATAGTTGTGACGTTTGAGGACCCATACACGGCCCACCACATTTGCTCATGGTTTATTGATGGTGAAGGCTCATCTATTGTACACAGGCCACTGACTTTCTTTTATCCACCACGCACCAAACATATTCATGGGGGCGATTGGTCCTTCGCACACCATCAGGCCCGGAGAGGGTTAAGAAATAAAGAGCAAGTTCCAATTAGTCGGTGGTTCGGGGCACCTACCTCGAATAGGTTTGGCTGCCTTGAAGAAGTGGATTGACTCCTTAAGCCAGTTGATTCACCACTGCATTCAAAGGTTTCTTTATCTCATGGGGACCCTGACTCCTTATCCTTGGCAACCAAGCCGGACGGAAATAGCCCCGTTACACTTGCCCAATCAACGGTACAAGCCTCGCCAGCGCGGGGAGTGCCGAACACGTCTAACACTTATAGAACACATGCAATAGTGCACGAGATAGCTGCAGCCCCACCGACCCCTCTGTTATTGCACCAATTGGCCCTGCCTACTGGCAAACGGCTCATTGCCACCAGGGCAAATATCCGAATCAAGAAAGAGGACACCCTAATACCATCCAGTGCTGATGCGGTGGCGACAGTGTTGGAACATGGCTCAAGAAGGTTGGGCCCTGTTTCTGATTCTGAGCCCCCTGCTTTTGCCCCAATGCTCAGGCAGAGAGCCACAGGAAATCTACAGCTGAGGATCCTAAGTTGGAATGTGGCAGGGCTTGCACGCAATTTTGACAATCCAGATTGGAATTCCCTTGTGGAACCCTTCGGGATTTGTCTTTTGCAAGAAACATGGTGCTTGGAACCTCGTCACAGGGTAGGGTATACAACCTACTTTGTGCCTGCATCCCAACCACAGGGCAGTAAAGGTCGCCCGTCGGGTGGCCTTCTCATTTGGGTCAGTATTTCATTGGGACTAACCATAAGGCATACAATCACACAATCTCCTGATCTCCAGAGATTAACAATACAGTGCCACGGGGGTAGGAAGCTAGAAGTGTTCAACCTCTACCTAAGGGGGGCTAGGGGCGGGGCCTCAATGCTATCCTCATCCGGAATTGAGGAGGAGCTTGGATCCTGTAACATAGATTCCCTTGTTGTCTTGGCAGGAGACCTTAACTGCTGCTTCGAACCCCTAGCCAGTGAGGACATTTTAGACACCTGGGTAGACGATGCTAGGAGAGGCATTCCCATGCTCTCTCTAGACCCGATCAAAAAATGGACCCAGAGTGCCATAGATATTAATTCACTCTGTATGCAATACGATCTTAGAGCAACTAATGGTCGATCCAAGTCTGATCCCAGGGGAGCACATACCTACAATAGGGTGGGACACACTTCAAGAATCGATTACATATTGTTGAACCACAATCTATGGGCGTATCACCAAGATATGGAAATCCTATTGACTTCCGATAGTGACCATAACCCATTGGCCCTAACCCTCACCCCCCCCGTGGCAAGACAGGAACCCTACCACGTCTCTACACATATGGAAATCATCCCACGAACTTGTCCCCTCGAACTGTGGCAGGCGACTAAAATGGGCGAAAGTTGCCCCTGCGAGGGAAGGATGACCATAATGACATCTGTGAAGTTGCGACTAGATATACCGGAAACCACTAATCATGCGGTCCTTACGGCCTTCTCAGAAACTATTTCAGCCCTAAGTGAGTTGTTCATTGTCCCACAGAGCAGGGCAAGGGACACAAACAGAGCCGCAACTAAGGGTAGAGATAAATGGTACTCCTCTGCTTGCCATGCTGCCAAACGGGAACTCATTCTAGCCGTGAAATCAAAAGTCCCAGGCCACATTAGTCTCGCTTGGAAAAGCTATAAAAAAGCTCTATCCTTGGCTAGGGAAGCACACGAAACCAATTTCTGGAGAGAGCTAATGATTGCAAGTTCTAAAAAGGACTCGAAGGGGTTCTGGGAACTGCTTAGAGCTAGGGATAAGCCTGTCGATTCCCAATTGACTTGTAACATCACAGGTGAGGCTTGGTTTGCCCATTTCTCTAAGCTTTATTCCCAATAGGCGCACCACAATCAAATATGGGTTTTTCGCATAGAGTGCCGGTCGCCAACACAATTAAGGACCACCTCTTTGTTGCTAAGGAAGTCGAAGGGGCAATCAAGTGCCTTGTTGCTAACAAGGCTGCAGGCCCAGATGGCATCCCAGGTGATTTGTTACGGGCCAATTCAGAGGTGTGGAGCATACTTATTGCCTCACTTCTGAACGAGGCCGTGATGGGAGGCTGCCTTCCTGACTCCTGGAGGGGTGCGGAGGTCGTCCCGATTTTCAAGAAAGGATGTCGGGACGACCCTGCTAACTATCGTCCAATCAGCTTGCTTGATTCCACCCAGAAGGTAGCCGGCAAAGTAGTCTTAGGCAGGATCTTGCAGTGGGCTGAAGAAAACCAGGTACTGTCAGACTTCCAGGCGGGTTTTAGATCAGGAACTGGTACCATTGAACAGACATTCCGCCTACTAATGCTTTACTGGAAAGTGGTTGTATTGGGCAAAGGCAGTCTGTATCTCGCATTTATAGATTTGCGGACTGCCTTTGACCTGGTCCCACGTGACCAGCTGTGGAATGCCTTAGAGGGCTTGGGTATCCCTCCGTATCTACTTGGTTTACTCATTAAGTTACTCATTAAGTTCCATGAAAATAACTTCGCACAGATCAGGTGGGGAGATCAGGGGCAAAAAACATCACGTATTCCTGTAGATAGGGGTGTCCGCCAGGGCGGTGTGCTAGCCCCACTCTGTTCTCACTTTATGTTAACGGAGTGGTGGAGCACCTACTCAAACATCCAGCAGATGCACCCTCCCTGGCTGGCAGAAAAATTCCTACCCTCCTATTTGCAGATGACACCCTCCTGATCTCAAAAACCCTGATAGGCCTCCAAACGTTACTTTCTAGTTTCAAGGAATTCTGTGACTCTAAGGGCCTAGTTATTAATGTAAGCAAAACCAAATTCCTGGTCCTAAACCCCCCATGGAAAACTGTCATCCCTCCCACCCTAGACTCAGTCCCACTTGAAAGGGTAAAGGAGTTTGATTATTTAGGTATCCGACTCTGTGACTCCATGAACTGGAAGGCTCACCATCAAAAAGTCTTTCTGACTCATAAGAGGGTTACAGGGGCCCTGCTAAAAAAACAACGTGCCTCGTCCCTTAAACCCATTGGGGCGGTATTAGACATTTATAGGGCAAAGGTGGTGAGCGCAGCGTTGTATGGGTCGGAATTGTGGGGTGTCCAGAAAGCTGATACTTTGACACATCTTGAAAACAAATTCTACAAAGATCTCATGAGGCTACCACATAGCACCCCCACACTCCCACTCTTATTAGATGCAGGTACACACCCAATAAGCGAGCAGGCAAGGCTACGTCCCCTCTTACTGTGGGCTCGAATATGGAAGGTCTCAGAACTGTCCAGTAATGCTGAAGCCCTAAGAGAACTCCTTTCAACACCAGGCTGGCACAAGGTCACCTGGCTCAAGGAAGTTAAGCGGCTTCTTTGTGAACTGGGCCTTGGTGACGCGTGGGCCAATAGAACTGCCCCACCCAAACAGATGCTAAAGAAATTATACTGGTTATGGGTGGCAAACGGGAGAATTAGCAATCCTAAATTATGCAGATCTGCTGTAGAGTTTCTGCTAATCAAGGAGCTCCTCTTTAGAGAACCCTATTTAGACATGATCCTTAATTCGAGGGATAGGTCATTGTATTTTAAATTCAGGGTGGGAGTACTACCTTTAGGGCAGTTGACAGCAAGCTGGAAGCCACCGCTGCAAACTACACCATATTGCCCTTTTTGCGAGAATAGGTATGAGTCTATTGCCCATCTAATGTTTGAGTGTCCAGCCTATGCAGCCCCTCGATGTAGATGGCTGAAACCACTATGCAGGAGCCTTGGCACTAGATCCCACCTGGAGGCTCTACGCATCTTAAGATCTGATGCTCGCCCTTTGTTTGCCTGTTGTCTGGCAAAATTCCTGGGTTGGGTATGGCGGATAAGATCCGTGAGGCAATTGTCTCTCCAATAACACGAACTGCATTGACCCAGTCCCATATTTTAGCTATGTTTATAACTTTTTGGCAATTGAGCTCCTTTTTATGATGTTTTATTGTTAGTCTACATGAAATCAAAGAATTGATAAATTGTATAATGTGAACAGAGGAATGAATTGTCATAATGTACTGAACTTTTAATTATTTTTGTATTGTAATGCTTTTATGATATGACAAATATATCGAAATAAAGCTTTAAACAAACAAACATATAGTATGGTAATCCTGCACTGCGGTGAAGTTGCCTGGAGCAAGTATTTCAATTAGGCAAGTTCTCGTGGTTCAGCCATGTCCTCCACCATTATTGCCCGCATTGATTGTCTCACTCGGTGGAGCTTGTGCTTATATTTGTTCCCATGTTTTCAACGCCACTTCATAGAAGAATCGGAATATCATAATTGATTATCATCTGTTGCCTAAGGTACAGGAACTATTGGCGAACTTGGGAGGTTCCAAAGTGTTTTCTTTACTAGACCTCAAACTAGCGTTCCAGCAGATGCCACTTGCTATGGAGAGCCAAGACCTTACCACGGTTATTACTCCGTTTGGTGCTTACAAAAAAATCCTACAAATGCCCTTCGGTTTGATCTCTGCAGCAAGTGTTTTTCAAAAATTCATGGACACCATTTTATGTGGAATTCCTGGAGTTTTAGACCTTTCAAGGTGATGTTCTTATTCATGTGGACTGTATTATGGGGCACAATCTGATTTGGGAAAGGGTTATATGCATATTTGAGGACAATGGCATCACCTTGAGAAAGGAGAAATGCAAATTCCTAGTCAATTAGTTAGATTACTTTAGCCATTGTATTTCCGATAAGGGTATTAAACCCAAAATGTCATTAGTATAGGCCATACAAGAAACCACCCCCCTGACAACAAAGACACTTTGTGTTAATTCTTGGGCCTCTGTAAATGTGATTCATGGTTCATCCATGGTTATGCCATAAGACTGCTTCTAAAAAAAAGACAAAGATATATTTGGTCAGAAGAGGTTACTGACACTTTTTTGAAAATTAAAACTGATCACTTCTGCACCAATGCTTTCTGTCTTTACAGCTGGGAAACACTGGGGCATATTACCAACAACTAGCGATAATTTTTGTCTCTAACTTGTTTAGAGACAAAAATTATCGCCGCACATCGCAGATAAACCTTGCTATTAGCAAGGTTTATCGCAAATGCGATAAAAAACGGCCGCAATGCATGAATATCGCTGAAAAGTCAGCGATATTCATTCATTATCGAGCAAATGCTCTTAGCCATGCTATCCACCTCCCATTGGATAACATGACTAAGAACTGCTCAGGGCAGGTGTTAGCTTTTGGAGATATTTGCGCTTAGCGCGAATATCTCCAAAAGTTGGTAATAGGAGATAGCGATGTTAGGGACTGTTTCCAGTCGCTAACATCTTGGCACGCCCACTTTGCATGTCATTAGTGATAAATATCACTGACATGCAAAGCGGGGCCCAAGATGGTTGCTATCTCCTTTAGCTGTCACTAACTGGTGTTAGCGACAGCTTGGTAATAGGGAGATAATTTTTTCTCCGCTTTCTTGGCTTTTAAAGCCAAAAAAGCGGAGATAAACCCCCTTGATAATAAGCCCCACTGTTTTATAATGGTCGATGCAAGCCGACTAGGGCAGTGTTATCCCAGTGGGTTAATATGAACAAACATGCTTCCCTTTCTTTGACATCTACTGAAACTAATTGCAGCACAAGAGAATGGGAAGCGCTGGCTTGTTCATGGGCTGTGGAAAAACTAAAAACCTTTTTCTGGGGTACACAATTCGACATTTACACTGATCTGAAGCCAATAATATATATGCCCAATTGGAACGGTACAGAGAAGGCATCTGAATTGTGTAAAGGCTCCAAGAATACAATTTCTGCAATAAGTGCCTTCCAGATGGCAAGAATGCATGGGAGGACTGTCTTATGCAAATGGCTTTGAATGTGGAAGCTGAGGACAGTCATATGGATGATGTAGAATGAGTGGTGGCATTCATTTGGGATGGGTGTGCTGAACAAAATTGTGTACGGCCAAATAAGGAATGGTTGGAGGCTTTAGATAGGGATGTGTTATTGCAGGATAACATTACATTTGTGAAGGCTGCTTGGCCTAGGGAAAGGAATCTTGAATCAGGGCTAAGGGCCTTTGCGCAAGTGTCAGGTGAACATTTCCATGGTTGAAGGGTTTTTAACTAGACATGACCTATTGATTCCACCGGTAGCTCTTAACCGCATCGCTGCGGCGCATTTTCCTGCTGTGCGCTGAAAAATGCTCAGCTCGTCATGAGCGCACAACAGGTAAACCTCATGACGAGCTGAGCTCGTCATCAGCGCCGAAGTGGTTAAGAACTTGTTGTTCAACATCTCCCATGAAGGGCATTTGGGAGTTTTTGCTACTACACATAACATCAAACAATTTTATTGGTGGCCTGGGCTGGATGCTCAGGTTAATAGGTGGATAGCTGAATGTGATATGTGTGCAGTTTCAGACAAACACAGGAAAACTGTTGAGAACTAGTTACATGCTGCTCCTCTTCCTGATGATTCTTGGAAGAACATTTCACTGGATGTTGCCGGTCGATTTGACCTATTTCCTTGTCACATGAAATACATGATTGTGCTGGTTGACTATTTTTCCAAATGGTACTATTTTGATTTTATGTCATCCTCGGATACCAAAGCTGTGATTTCTTTTCTATAGTGGATTTTTTTAAATGGAAGGACCTCCCAGAGAGCTTGTTTCCGACAATGGTACACACTTTAAATCTTCGCATATGAACTCTTTCATTGACAAATTTCACACGACATCTGGAAGTTGCACTATATTCTTCCACCTCCAATGACACTGTTGAACAGGTGAATACATTTTTGAAAGAGGGGGTGCAAACAGCATTGTCCTCTGGGGTCAATGTGGGGACATTTTTAAGGAGGAAGACATGGAACTATTTAGTGACTCTTCATAGTGTTATTCGTTTGTCTTCTTTCAAATTATTGCGTAAAAGGTTACCAAGATGTGCCTTACGCCCCAATTTGGTCAAGGACTTTTTTGGGTCAGATAATACTGCAATTATCAAGGAAGTTGTAAAAAAAGAAACAGGATGTAATGGAACGTTACTTTGACAGTAAACATCATATCAAGGATTTTCTTTACATGATCGGGGATTGAATTATTAAACAAAACAAGGGAGAATCCAAATTTACCCTTCCGTTTAGGATTTCCAAATTATCCAAAGGTGCCATTTTATTAGAGGATAAAGGGTGGTGGGGCAGGAGGAGCTTGGTTAAAATTTCATCTGAACAAGAGAGTAAAATTCAAAAAAGTAAAGAGAAAGGTTTTGTGAGATATTCTGATTACATTGACAATGCGAGCTGATTTGGGGTTGACTCTGAGTATATACTTTCAACCCCTTCTTTTGAAGGGAGTTGCATATTCGCTGTTGGTCTATTACTACTATTCTACCAAAATGGCTGACATGACTTGCCATTACATTCTTCGGCTGATGGACGAACCTCCCGATTATATATGCTCTCCAACGAGAACTATACTGATTGGTGGTGGCCTTCCGACCTTCCTCTTTATATGCAGGTTATGTATAGTCTCCCTGCATTCACCTTTCCTGTCGCTGCGGGAGCGCACGTCGGACCAGTATCCTGATGGTGCGTTTTTTCGTTGACAATCGCACTTTGGTGATTAACGACTGGAACGGTTTAGATTGCGTGGCCTTACTAAAAATTGAGGATCACTTTCTTGTATGTAAGCCCCTTTGTATTTCCTGTTTAAATCTATTTTGCTTCTCCTCTGTGTTGTGTCGGGTGATCTACGCTCAAGGGGCATCTAACCCTGACTAGGCCTAGCACGTGGCCCTAGAATAAACTCAGCCAGACACTGGGGATAAAGTTGCTTGGTCGGTCGGCGCGTATCTCTGAACGCCCTCGCACGTGCTCGACCTCTTTTTATTATAGGGCGGTCACATGACCAACTTGTCCGTCCCTCCGGACATCGGGGGCGGACCCTCGGGAACACAACATTCCTCCTAAAACAAGAAAAACAACAAAACCAAAAACATACTGCAAAATCGCAAACATGGTCTGATCAAACCCATTGTCTTAATAGCATCAGGACCGATACCTTCAGCGTCTTTCAAAATGCTAGCGCATTCAGTTCAAACATTACGTGCACATATGTAAATGAGAACAGTCTTACGTAAAGTAGTCTCTCAGCCAGCCGGAGGGGGTGGGGTTGGCACGTAGCTGGCGTTGGGACCCCCGCTGAGTCATCGGCTCTGTTCCAGCCTCCACCTCGTGGCTTGGCGCCTCGTTGTCGGCCCCCTCCGGATCTGGGGCCTCATCCAGGGCCTCCGTGTCTCCGCCCACATCCTCACTAGAAACCTGCTGCTCGTCACGTGGCCTGACCTCGGGCTGAGATGTTGATTCACCAGGCGGCAACGTAGTTGCAGTTTCGGTTTCTCTGTCGCCTTGCTGGCGCCTTGGCTCGCTGCTCGACGGGTGATAGAGCTTGAAGTGAGACACGTTGCGAGTCACCTTGTCTCGTCCTCGAGTGGCTGTGATGCGGGTGCCCTTCACACCACTGACTCGCCATGGTCGCCTTTCATAACTGAGTTTGAATTTGCCACCAGTGGCCCGATTTTTGATGAGCACTAGGTCACCTCTTTTGAAGTGGGGGGCCACAGCCCTACGTTTCTTGCTGATCTGGTCATAGGCAGAACGTCTCCTCATTTCTACTGTCTGTTCATTTATCAGTTCAGGGGCCCACTGGGGGTGATGGGGAATGGAGTCCGTTATTACCCGCCCTAGGAGAAGGTGTGCAGGAGCTACCCCCGTTGTGGAGTGAGGGGTCTGGCGGTAGCTACGGAGGAAAGTGAAAATGGCCATTTCTACGGACTGTCCTTTATCATGCGCAATGCGGATTACCTTGTTTAAAGTTCTCATGAACCGCTCGGCCTCCCCATTGGCCTGAGGCCACCTTGGGGTGATGCGCCTGTGACGGGTTCCTAGGGACGAGAGATATTCCGCAAAGTCTTGACCCTGGAAGGGCGGTCCATTGTCCGTTCTGAGTTCTCTCATGGCTCCATGGGTGGCAATGATTTTCTCTATCTTGGGAATCACACAGTCGGCACTGGTGCCGGTGATGATTTCGACCTCAGGGTACTTGGAGTGATCGTCGATCATCACTAGCGTGTGCCGTCCATCCGGAAGGCTGCCAAAATCCATGCTGACCCTTTCCCAGGGGCCTCGGGGCCTGGGTTCCACAATGATGGGGGCTTCGCGGGGGCTGTCGCCTGTAGTTTGGCAGGCCGTGCATGTGCGCACAACAGTTTCCACCATATCGTCCATGAGCGGGAACCACACCTTTGTCCGCAGCCGGGCCTTTGTCTTAACCATTCCCTGGTGCCCTACGTGCGCCAGCTGAACTACTCGGCTTGTCAAAGCCGTCGGGATCACCAGACGATGCCCTCGCAGGAGGCACCCCGCCGCGTCCTCGTTCAGTTCAGCCCTCACGTGGTACAGACCGTCCATGATTTTCTGGGCCTCGGGTGTGAGTACCTTCCAGCTCTCCTTGGCTTTCTGCCAGTTAGCCGTCCGGAGCAGATCTTTGGCCCGCTGTATGCAGGCGTCCTGAGCCGTGGCGCTCACCACCTCTTCCAGGGATATGGGGCGCGGGCATGATCTGGCCACGACCCATCGCACATAGGCCTCCGTCTCTTCAGCTTCCTCCATCTCCTCTGGGGTGGCCGCCCGGGGGTGTCGTGACAGATAATCCGCCGGATTCTTTGCCCCTGGCTGGTACTCAATGGCACAGTTGTACTCCTGTAATTGCAAAATCCACTTTTCAATTCTGGGGGGTGGTTTGGATGAGGTACCTGAGAACAGCGACAGCAGCGGCTTGTGGTCCGTTACTACTGTGAAAGGCTTGCCATATACATATAAGTGGAAGTGCCGGCATCCCCAATGAATCGCGATGGCTTCTTTTTCAATTTGGGAGTACCTTTGTTCTGTGTCCGTGAGGGACCGGCTGGCAAAAGCGACAGGGGCCCAGTCTATCTCGTCTCGGGCTCTCTGCATCAGGACAGCCCCCAATCCCGCCGGTCCGGCATCTACTGCAATGAGAGTGGAATGTCTTGGGTCAAAAAACGCCAGCGTGGTGTTGCTGGACAGCGCACTCTTGATATTTTGGAATGCCCTTTCCTGCTCCGGTCCCCAGTTCCATGGCGTGGAGTCTTTGGTTAGATCACGTAGAGGGAGGGTCAGGTTGGCTAGGTCTCTTATGAAGCGACCACAGTAATTCACCATCCCGAGAAAGCTTCGGACTTCCGTGACAGTCGTGGGCGGAGGTGCATCCTTGATGTCCTTGACCTTGTCAGGATCAGGATTGACGCCATCGGCCGAGAACACGTAGCCGAAGAACCCCAGCTTGGTCTGAAGAAACTCGCATTTGTCTCGGTGCAGAGTGAGTCCAGCGCTGCGGAGCCTGCGGAACACCTGTGCCAAGCGTTGGTTGTGCTCGGGAATTGTCCTTGCGTGCACCATGATGTCGTCACTGACATTGATCACCCCCGGTATGCCAGTAACGAGCTCTTGGATGACATTCTGGAACACCTCGGCAGCACTGGATATCCCGAAGCTCAGCCTGATGTACCTGCGCAGTCCGATGTGAGTGGAGAACGTCGTAATGTTCCGGGATTCTTTATCCAGCACGAGCTGATGGTACCCCGCCCTGAGGTCCAACTTGGAAAACCACCGGGCCCCGGCCATCTCTTCGATCAGGTCATCGATCGTGGGGGTGATATGTCGTTCCCTTTTGATGGCCGCATTGGGGAGGCGCATGTCCACACATATCCGGACCGCTCCCGGCTGCTTTGGTTTCCGGGTGACCACGATGGGCGATACCCAGGGGGTGGGTCCGGACACCTTTTCAATGATGCCCGCGGCTTCCAGCTTCTGTAGTTCTTCCTCAACCAGTGGCCTCAAATGAAACGCGACCCGCCGGTGTCGCAGGGCCACCGGTTGGACAGTGGGGTCCACATGCAGGTGTATTTCCCGACCCTTGAAGCGGCCGATCCCTTCGAACAGGTCCGAAAAGTCTGCAATCAGTTGCTGCACTGATTCCTCGTGCACCCCAAACGCAAAAGAGACCACTCCCAGGTCTTCTGCCGTCCGACAACTCAGGAGCATGCCTTGGCCTTCCTCCGACACGAAGATGTTGGCGCGCGTGATCTTGTCTCCGTGTCGGACTGCTGCTTTAAACTTTCCTCGAATGCGGAGGGGCACGTCCTGGCCGTAGGCAAAAACGGTGATCGGAGTGGAGCGGAGGCTGGGTGGAGTAGCCATGCCTCCGTAGAGGGACGCACTCATCAGATTTATTGAGGCGCCCGTGTCCACCGTTGCCATGATGTCCTGATCAGCTACTTGTATTGCACACTGTGGTAGTGTCCTTGTGCGTCGGGTGGCCGTGCCGATCATGTGCACCTTGTGTACAGACCGCTCCTCCTCGTCGTCGTCCATATCACTGTTGCTGGGTCCTCCTTCCGCGCCTTCAGGCTCCGCCACCGCGTGTACTGTCTGGCGGGGCTTGCTGAACTTTTTGGACCGACACACCTTTTCGAAATGGTATATTTTTCCGCACCCGGAGCATATCTTGCCCCGTGCTGGACATTCTGGCGCCGGGTGTCTCGGGCCTCCACAGTAACCACATGATTGCGCCGAAGCTCCGCCCTGTGGAGTTGTTGTTCGCTTCACCCATTTGGGCTGTGGGCGGACTTGCAGTTTGTTCACCGGTTCCACTTTCATGTTGGCCTGCAGAGCTGCTTCCATGTGGGCTGCCCTGGCCTTGGACAGCTCCTTCGTGCGGCCCAGCGTGAGAATGTCTGGGAGGGGTTTCCCCGACTCCTCCAGAATTCTCTCGCGTAGTTTAGCAGAAGCGCAACCCTGAATGATCTGGCCTCTGATTTCCTCCGTGACATCCTGAAATCCACACGTTAGTGCCAGTTTCTTCAACCGAGAGTGATAGGCGTCCAGCGATTCCTCTGGCAGTTGCCGCACTTGTCTGAAAATAAACCGTTCATAGTCTTGGTTGGCCATGGGTTCAAAGTGCGCATTGAGTGCGTTTATGAGCGTGTGGTGGGTTTTGGGAGTTGCTTCCGTAAGGGTGCGGGCGATGGAATGAATGTCCTTGCCACCAAGATGGAGGATCATGGCACGCTTCTGCTCCTTATGGACCTTGGTGGCCTCAAAGAATATGAAGAGCCTGTCCACCCATTCTTTCCACTTCGGTGCGAGAGTGGACGGCGCACCTTCCACCACAAACGGCTCAATGGGCGGAATGTTAGCCATCGCTTTGGACGCCCGGGAGGATGTCCGTGGGCAGCCGGGATATGATCCAGCGGCAGCCGGAGCGCCGGACGCACCTCGCGCGACCAATCAGACTCCTGTGCGCCGCAGAGAGATGCAGGCCAGCGCTGCTCACCTGATGAGAGCCAGGGATCAGAGTATTCCCACCAGGCAGGCAGAGCGGGGGGGGGGTGGTGGCAAGGCACGAGCACCGCGGACACGTGGTAGTGCCCGCAGCCGCCTCACCCCAAGAGGGACACACACACGCACCCCGAGCGGGGGATCAATCACCACCCTCGTCGCCAATTGTTGTGTCGGGTGATCTACGCTCAAGGGGCATCTAACCCTGACTAGGCCTAGCACGTGGCCCTAGAATAAACTCAGCCAGACACTGGGGATAAAGTTGCTTGGTCGGTCGGCGCGTATCTCTGAACGCCCTCGCACGTGCTCGACCTCTTTTTATTATAGGGCGGTCACATGACCAACTTGTCCGTCCCTCCGGACATCGGGGGCGGACCCTCGGGAACACAACACTCTGTACCGTATCTTGCAGAGAATCATGCCGTTTTCCTTTATGCTATTCTCTTGGGACTTTACAGCCATCGTGGGTAGCTGTAGATATGCCTGTACTCCCTTATTACATCAATTTTGAAAACAATTCACAAAGAGTTCTTGGACCCAGTACTGCACTTGTTATCGTAGTAAGGGACTTATTTTATGTGGTCCAAAGATCAAGAGAAACAAGACCCATAGTTTCTCAATAGTTAATATAATTTACATAAAACAATGTGTCAAGAGATGATCAGCATACACTCAAACATAAAGTTAAATTCACAAAGAGGTAATAATTTTTGTTCCTGGACACATGTGATGAGAATTAAAAAAATGAAAACTTTTATTCTTTATTCTTCACACTGTACCCAACGCATTTCGTCCCTTAACAGGTCTTCTTCAGGGCTCAAACAGGTGTGTTATCCACATATAATGGTATTAGAACTCCAAGTTTTGTAGGCCAAAAGTCTTGTTCTGTATAAAAGGTAGTGAATTTCAAATAATCCTTTAGTTTCAGGTTATGGTTTTGCTCCTAATCAAAGTTTCCCGGCCAATGTCGGCCACAGCATCTATATCAATGTGGTCGAGGCGGCAGCCACCCTCCTCCAACTCTTCTCTGGTAATAGTGTCATCAATATTCAGTACAAACACAAACGAATAGACATTAATAGGTAACTGTGTTATCTTAGAAAATATTATAAGCACCCTTTTCTTCTAATTCTGTGCTTAACTTGGTTGTAATCATGAATTTTCAGTGAAGCACGATCTCTTGACTTGCCCAGTCTGAGCAAACTATTCAGGATTCATGTTTCATTTTTCCTGCCATTGATCCAGTGTTACTCGAATATGAATTTACCTCTGAAAAAAATGAAATGCAAGTGGCGTTGGGCAAAGCAGGAAAGGTTTTTTAATTAAACGCAGCAGCTGGGAGATCAAGGAACAGAGTCAGGGATGGAAGACTGTCTTAAAGCACATGAGTTTCATCCGTCATTTTATACTTTACCTCGCTCTTGTGTGAACATACTGCAGGGCCAGTAGGTACATGTCCAGATGTCTGGCATGAGGAGCACATGATCACTGCTTTAGTGTGCATACTGTGTTGTGATTGGCTGTGTTCCTAACTTAGGGGCACATTAGGATGGCGGGCGGACTTTGCTCACCCGCCATCCTCGTGGAAAACGGGACCGCCGCTCAAGCCATGCACATTATGATGTGCCCGCCACACTGGTGGGCGCATCATGCATTTTTAACATTGCAGCGGGCGGTGTTTACACCAGCACCCGCTGCAATATTAAAAATGCATGTTATGCATTTGCATACACAAAGCGACAGGCACCGCGCTGTGCCTGCCGCATTGTGTATGCAAATGCAGGGGGTACCACAGGTACCCCGCATGTGCACCCCCCACCTCGCCTTCACCATGGGGGCCTGCAACGGGCCCCCAAAGTGAAGCCTGCATCGTTGCCGCCGTGGAAAAGCATCGGATCACCCTCATCATAATATGGTTGGCGGTGTCTCACAGACACGGCCACCATAGAAAAGCACTTTTTCCGCAGGTCGCGAAGTCGACCGGCGCGCGGACCCCCCAGCCAATCTAATGTGGCGGGGGCCATTTTGTTGAGGATGGCGGGCGGATTGCCCCCGCCGGCCGAGGGTAGCTACCGCCGGCCCGGCGGGGGCAATCCGCCCGCCATCCTAATGGGCCCCTTAGTGTGACATCTGACTTTATGATGTTTTGAGAATGCGCGCCCCTCCGGCTGAACATGTTTTATTGGCGCCAATCTCTTTAGTGTATGAAAAGAGAGAGGTACCCCTTAAACAAGTCAAGGGAAATGAGGTTCTCCACCCAAAATTTCAAAGGTTCCCTGGAGTCAAATTAGAAACAGGTACACATAAACATACCCCCCAGTGCAAAAAGTACAATTATATATAACACCACAAAATTGACAGTTTAAAACATCATTTATTTTTAATACATTGTGAATAAAACCAATCAATTATGGCCTGCACAATTGAAACTGGAGACAGAAAAAGTAAAACATGAAAATTGTTAAATACAGGTTGTATATTCGGACTCCATTATGATTCCATCGATATTTTGCTACTACAGCATCTGTGCGTCAACATCGATGTCAGAGTTTTGAATTATATCAGGAATGGCGTTGAAGCGTTTCGGTGGATTCTAGTGATAATTACCACCTTTATCAAGACTTTCGTTTATCTGTCACAACCAGGAGGTCGGTCCGATCTCCCTATAATAGATAAATATACAGTTAGAATAGTGCGTAAGGTCTTTTAAGGTACTCCTAATTAGATCAATGTTAACATAAGCTGATAACTCTGGCCCCATTGTATGGCCCGTGATGTTCTAACTAAAAAAGACAAAATAACTCCATAGTGACATTTTTACTAGATTATCAGTCTGTTGAGTTTTCCCTCTGCTACATTCATAGAAAATCATACATGCAGTTATTTCACTTCATGCTTGGGAGAAAAAACAATAACAAAAACAACATGATATACCGCTACCTACTGTCCCTGCTTGGTGACTGTAATTATCCCCAAAATGTACAACAGGGTTGCTGTATGATCGCAGTTAAAGGAGGGTTATTGTTATCAGCCCGTACTTAAGCAAGTTACTTTCAGTTTGCATAACCTAACTAAATTATTGGTCTTAGCTAAACACGGAGAATAATTTATTACTTTCATTTTTGGGGAGTCTAGTTAAAGATCAATCAATCAATCAATCATCGTATTTATATAGCGCACTACTTACCCAGAGGGTCTCAAGGCGCTGGGGAGGGGGATCTGCTACTGCTCGAACAACCAGGTCTTGAGTTGCTTCCTGAAGGCGAGGTGGTCCTGGGTCAGGCGGAGGTGGGTGGGGAGGGAGTTCCATGTTTTGGCAGCGAGGTAGGAGAAGGACCGTCCCCCTGTGGTGGCTCTACGGATGCGGGGGATGGCGGCAAGGGCGTGGCTGGTCGAACGAAGCTGGCGTTTGGGAGCGTAGAAGTTGAGGCGGCTGTTGAGGTATCCTGGGCCTTGGCTGTGTAGGGCTTTGTGTGCATGGGTGAGGAGACGGAAGGTGATTCTCTTGTTGACCTGGAGCCAATGCAGATCTCTCAGGTGTCCGGAGATGTGGCTGCGACGGGGGATGTCCAGGATGAGTCGTGCTGAGGAGTTCTGGATCTGCTGGAGTCTCTTCTGGAGTTTGGCGGTGGTTCCGGCGTAGAGGGTGTTGTCGTAGTCCAGACGGCTGGTGACGAGGGCCTGGGTGACCGTCTTCCTGGTCTCGGTGGGGATCCACCGGAAGATCTTACGTAGCATGCGCAGGATATTGAAGCACGACGAGGAGACGGCGTTGACTTGTCTGGTCATGGAGAGGGAGGAGTCCAGGATGAAGCCCAGGTTGCGTGCGTGGTCTGTTGGTTTGGGTGCGCTGCCTAGGGCGGGGGGCCACCAGGAGTCATCCCAGGCGGAGGGTGAGGATCCCAGGATGAGGACTTCCATCTTGTCCGAGTTCAGTTTCAGGCGGCTGTTCTTCATCCATTCGGCTACCTCTTTCATCCCTTCGTGAAGGTTGGCTCTGGCGGTAGCGGGGTCGTTGGTGAGGGAGAGGATCAGCTGGGTGTCGTCGGCGTAGGAGATGATGTTGAGGTTGTGCTGGCGTGCAATGTCTGCGAGGGGGGTCATGTAGATGTTGAAGAGGGTTGGACTGAGCGAGGAGCCTTGAAGGACGCCGCAGATGACTTCGGTGGCTTCAGATCTGAACGGGGGGGAGGCGGACTCTCTGTGTTCTTCCGGCGAGGAAGGAGATGATCCACTCAAGTGCCTTCTCCTGGACTCCGACGTTGCTGAGGCGTTGTACTAGGGTACGATGGCAGAAAGTGTCGAAGGCCGCGGAGAGGTCGAGGAGGATGAGGGCCGCTGTTTCTCCGTTGTCGAGCAGCGCTCGGATGTCATCGGTGACTGCAATCAGAGCGGTCTCGGTGCTGTGGTTGGCCCGGAAGCCAGACTGTGAGGGGCCGAGGGATCCGTTCGTCTCGAGGAAGGCGGCCAGCTGCTTGTTGACGGTCTTCTCGATGACTTTTCCAGGAAACGGGAGCAGCGAGATGGGGCGGTAGTTCTTGAGGTCGGTGGGGTCAGCCGATGGCTTCTTGAGTAGAGCGCTGAGTTCGGCGTGCTTCCAGCTCTCCGGGAAGGTAGCGGTGTCGAAGGAGGTGTTGATGATGTCCCGCAGGTGGGGTGCGATGATAGCGTCGGCCTTGTTGAAGACGGGGTGAGGGCAGGGGTCGGTCGGAGATCCGGAGTGGATGGAGTTCATCGTGCGGACGGTGTCTTCGGTGCTGATCGGAGTCCAGGCGCGGAGGGTGGTGGTGGGGGGCGGTGGTTCGGTCGTGGTGCTCGTCGGTTGAGTGCTGAAGCTGTTGTGTATGTCCGCGATCTTGTTGTGGAAGTAGGAGGCGAGGGAGTTGCAGAGGTCTTGCGATGGGGTGATGTCGTTGTTTCCGGCGTTGGGGTTGGAGAGCTCTTTGATGATGTTGAAGAGTTCTTTGCTGTTGTGTGCGTTGTTGTCCAGTCATTCCTTGAATGCAGTTTTCTTGGTGGCGCGGATGAGTTGGTGGTGTTTCCGGGTGGCGAGCTTGAGGGCAGTCATGTTGTCCGGTGTTGGGTCTCTGCGCCAGGTTCTCTCGAGGGCTCGGCAGTTCTTCTTGGGACTTCTTGAGTTCGTCGGTTAACCATGGGGCTTTCTTGCTGCTGGGTCTGCTGAGCGGGGTCCTCGGGGGGGCGAGCTCGTCTGCGCAGTCGCTGATCCACTTCGTGAGGTTGATGGCCGCCTGGCTAGGGTTCGTTGTGCTGGTGGGAGGGTTCGTGCTCAGGGAGGATGCGAGCTGGTCGGCTGTGATCTTGTTCCAGTTCCTGCGTGCAGCCTGTTGTGGTGGTGGTTGATCGTGGTCCTTGCGAAGCTGAAGTGGACGCAGCTGTGGTCCGTCCAGTGGAGTCCGGTGGCGTGGCTGAAGGCGATGTCCTTGCTGGATGAGAAGACGGGGTCGAGTGTGTGTCCGGCGTAGTGGGTGGGGGTGGTCACCAGTTGCTTGAGTCCCAGGTTGGCGAGGTTGTCCAGCAGGGTGGTGTTGCGGTCGTTGTTGTTCTCCAGGTGGAAGTTGAGGTCCCCTAGGAGGATGTAGTTAGCGGAGCAGAGGGCGTGCGGGCTGATGAAGTCGGCGATGTCTTCGCTGAATTGTGTGCGTTGTCCAGGGGGTCTGTAGATGAGGGTGCCTCTGAGGATGGTCTTGGCGTTGATGTGGACTTGGAAGTGCAGGTGCTCGGCGGTAGCGAGGGTGTCATCGGTGTTGGTCGTGATGCGGATGGTGTTCCTGTGGACGATGGCGATGCCTCCTCCGGTGTGGTTGATGCGGTCCCTTCGGATGATCTTGTAGCCGTCTGGGATGGCGATGGCGATGTCAGGCACGGAGGAGGCGTTCATCCAGGTTTCCGTGAAGAAGGCAACGTCTGGGGCTGTGGTGTCGAGCAGGTTCCAGATCTCGATGGCGTGCCTGTGGACGGAGCGGGTGTTGAGCAGGATGCATCTCAGGTGGCTGCTGCTGTTGCTCGTCGAGGTCTTGGGCACTGCTGGAGTGGTGCAGGTCCGGATGCAGGTGAACTTGCAGGAGTTGCAGCAGAAGGGTCCGTGGGTGCGTCTCGGGGTGGCTCGGTAGCAGCCCGGGACTCGGCCGGCGTTGAGTGCGTTGAGGGTGGCGGCGTCGTACGTCCGGCGGGTGGGCTGGGGTCTGCGGGGTTCAGGGGTCCTGGCGCTGGGCGCGGTCCAGGCGCGGACGGGCGCGGACGGGCTTACCTTTGGCGCACCTTCGGCGCTCATTCTGTGCTCCCACTGCGCGCGTCTGCTGCGCGGTCGCTCTGGGGGCGTCATAAATCAGTAGCCGGGAGGGCGGGTCAGCTGGGAGGCGGGTAGCGGGGCGGCCAATGGGCTGGAGGTGGGCTGGGCCGCAGGGAGGCAGCGGCGGGAATCGGCGAAGGCGACGGGCGGCTCAGCGGCGGCTGGGTCGCGTAGGCAGGCAGGCAGACAGGAAGGAAGGCGCTTGGCAGCAGGAGGGGTGACCCGGCCTCGTAGAAGGCACAGTGGTCACTCCAGCAACGCCAGCAGCGCTTCCCTTAAAGCAGTAGCCGGGAGGGCGGGTCAGCTGGGAGGCGGGTAGCGGGGCGGCCAATGGGCTGGAGGTGGGCGGGGCCGCAGGGAGGCAGCGGCGGGAATCGGCGAAGGCGACGGGCGGGTCAGCGGCGGCTGGGTCGCGTAGGCAGGCAGGCAGACAGGAAGGAAGGCGCTTGGCAGCAGGAGGGGTGACCCGGCCTCGTAGAAGGCACAGTGGTCACTCCAGCAACGCCAGCAGCGCTTCCCTTAAAGCAGTAGCCGGGAGGGCGGGTCAGCTGGGAGGCGGGTAGTGGGCGGCCAATGGGCTGGAGGTGGGCGGGGCCGCAGGGAGGCAGCGGCGGGAATCGTCGAAGGCGACGGGCGGCTCAGCGGCGGCTGGGTCGCGTAGGCAGGCAGGCAGACAGGAAGGAAGGCGCTTGGCAGCAGGAGGGGTGACCCGGCCTCGTAGAAGGCACAGTGGTCACTCGCTCTTACCCTTATATCCGGGCAGCTAAAATTGTAAATATCAATGTCTGCAGGTCTTATTGTCCATAGATCTGGTAAAGGTCATAAAACTCTGTGCAACCGGTTCTTTATCCTAAGTGGAAAGTATGCGCCAATCAGAATGGTAGCTCTTACATAGTACCATTTCAAGTACCTAAAATATTAATCTGGAGCCTACCTGTTTAAAGTCTGCGAATGATTATTATTTGCGCTGTTACTGGTTAATACCAGTTATCATTTCAGAGGTTTTGTAGAACTACGACCGCTATTATTCCAGTCCCAGGTAACCTAGTGGGGTAGAAAGGACAGGTGGGACTGTTATTCTGGAGACTCTTGCAATTATACTTCCTTAGCTGTCTAAAAGGGACAAACAATATGTGAGAGGCATACCTGCGGTGGTATCTAGATGGGAACAGCTTCTCCCGTAAATCCAGTATAGCTGTGGGTCAATGCCGTCCCGCTCGCTTGCTGTCAGGGTGCTTGCAGCTACCTTGAAAGTAAATAAACACGGTGCCGTATTAATTTACGTTTTGCTGCTAAAATTATGGCAGCCTGCTGTAAAATCGGCATTAAATCTTGGCTAATTCTTACCTCCTGGGTCCATGGTTAAATCGGTGTCTGCTGGAGTTCCGTGATGAATACACAGGAATTGCGCGCCGGTCCTGTTTAAGACCCCTTCAGTGATCTATGATTGGTTCTTTTAGATTGTACACGTGGGCCTATTGCAATCAAGCTTTTGAAGTCCGCAAAATGCGAATTAGAAAGCTGGAAATTCTAAAGGCTTATTCGTCCTTACGTCTTCTAAGCCCCACCCCTCTTCCTCCCTGAAGGAGTTCTCTATCTGGTCCGGATCAGCATCGTGGATATGCAGCGGCTGCTGTTTAAAACTGGCCTTTTTCTAGATAAACTAGGAAATCCATGTCGGCTTCCTTTGACCTAATGTGTATTTACAGATAAAAAAAATACCCTATTTGTTATAAATGCCCTCATTAGATCAAAGTAAACTAACTAAAATAAAGGAAAAATCCCCTAATGCGGCGGAATTAAAATATGTATTTAAACAGCATATGTTGGTCGGGAAAGGTTAAAAGTATGGGTGGCCTGTCGCTAGAGCCAGCGAGCAGGAGGGGAACTATATACCTCATGCAAGCACTCATTGAGTGTATTGCAGAGACTCGCTAAAGAACCAAAAATTGAAAATTAAAAATTAACAATGAGAAAATGTTTATATTATATGAGTGTTGCTATAATCAAAATTCACTAAATACACGTACCACGTGCCGCAACAACGGATGTGTACATGTACGGTGTGTCATACACGCTCACGTATATCACCATTGCAATAGTGATAATAGCCGCACACACGCCATGAAAGTTGGGGTACCGTGCGTCACACGCGCTTGCGTATACCACCATTGCAACAGTGATACGAGCCGCACACATGCCATGAAAGTTGGGGTAAGGTGCGTCACACGCACTTGCGTATGCCACCATTGCAATAATGATACAAGCCGCACACACGCCATGAATGTTGGGGTACAGTGCATCACACGCGGTCGTGTATGACACCATTGCAATAATGATACAAGCCGCACACACGCCATGAATGTTGGGGTATGGTGCTTCACATATGAGGGATGGGTGGATATGACTCCCAATAGTGCCCAACAGTATGGAGGTAGGTGGATATGACTCCCAGCAGTGCCCAACAGCATGGGGGTGTGTGGATATGACTCCCAGCAGTGCCCAGACATAGGAGGGGTGGGTGCAGAGGACTCCCAACAGTGCCCAGACAGAAGAGGGATGGGTGCACAGGACTCCCAGCAGTGCCCAGACAGAAGAGGGGTGGGTGCACAGGACTCCCAGCAGTGCCCAACAGTATGGGGCGGGTGGATATGACTCCCAGCAGTGCCCAACAGTATGGGGGTCGGTGGGTATGACTCCCAGCAGTGCCCAACAGTATGGGGGTGGGTGGGTATGACTCCCAGCAGTGCCCAACAGTATGGGGGTGGGTCGATATGACTCCCAGCAGTGCCCAGACTTAAGAGAGGTGGGTGCAGAGGACTCCCAGCTGTGCCCAGACAGAAGAGGAGTGGGTGCACAGGACTCCCAGCAGTGCCCAGACAGAAGAGGGGTGGGTGCACAGCACTCCCAGTAGTGTCCAGACATAAGAGGGGTGGGTGCACAGGACTCCCAGCAGTGCCCAGACAGAAGAGGGGTGGGTGCACAGGACTCCCATCAGTAACCAGGCAGAAGAGGGGTGGCTGCAGAGGACTCCCAGCAGTGCCAAGACAGAAGAGGGGTGGGTGCACAGGACTCCCAGCAGTGCCCAGCAGCATGGGGGTGGGTGGATATGACTCCCAGCAGTGCCCAGACATAAGAGGGGTGGGTGCAGAGGACTCCCAGCAGTGCCCAGACAGAAGAGGGGTGGGTGCACAGGACTCCCAGCAGTGCCCAGACATAAGAGGGGTGGGTGGATATGACTCCCAGTTGTGCCCAACAGTATGGGGGTGGGTGGATATGACTCCCGGCAGTGCCCAGACATAAGACGGTGGGTGCAGAGGACTCCCAGCAGTGCCCAGACAAAAGAAGGGTGGGTGCACAGGACTCCCAGCAGTGCTCACATATAGGGGGGAACCATCATCATCATCCTCATCATACCACAACTACATGGAGGTTTGTGCACATCGCTAACTTGTGACTTTCATGATAGTGCCATAGCAACACATCACTTACAGCAGTGTCCCACTCCACAGAGGATTGATTCCTGTCATACACTGTGTGACACACCACATGTGGGTGTGATGTCAAATTCCACATGCATACCCATCCATGGAGGTTGCAGGCAACATACACACCCTACAATCATGACACAGTAGTGTATGCGCACCATTGACTTTGCATTGGTGCATGCGTGTGCTTTAAGCGCTGCACCCGAGTCCCGCGGGCCTTTCCCAACTTCTTCACTGTTAGTCCCGAACAGCTCCAGCGATTCCTTAGGCCCTAGCCTACTTCCTTTTCAATTCGTGGTACTTATACCACTATTTTAGTATATGGTTTAGGTGGCCCCTAGGGCTCATCCATATTGTGCAACTTTTGTATATTTAAACTGTGTTTTGTTTTAACGCATTTGCTTCTGTGCTCATAAAGAGTATATGGGATATTTGTAGTAAATAAAAATATATATATTTTCAATATATATCTGCGGGGTGTCCTTTCATTTGATATTCAAGGGGATTGTGTATGGTAAAACAGCTTGCTTCACTTGCCTTTACAGAGTTTAGCCTAAGACTGCTTTGTCCACGCTACTAGGATAGCTGGTCTATAAGGTTGACTTACAACCAATCATCATAAGGGTTGCTTGGCATGGTACAAGGTGATCACTAGAACTAGTGAGCATCATATACCAGGCCAACTTCTCACAGAGGACACAGCTGAAAAACGGAGAGTGGGCCCAGACAATGCTAGACAGCGCAGCAGAAGTGACCATAGCTCGCAAGATCCTGATGAATCTTCTGGAGACAGTGCACACGAATGAATACATTCAGGTGGAAACTGCAGACACACGAGTTAGCGTGCCCCATAAACTATATGAAATAACATTACGTATAGAGGGAGATAAAACAAGGAAAATAAAAGGTCTCTTTTGGGAGAATCTTTCTAAAGGCTATGACATCCTGTTAGCTGAAAAAGACTGGCCACCAGAGTTTGTCAGAGAGTGCCTTTATGGCGAAGAAATGATTATACCTGCCTTCTCGAGTCACATTCTGATTCATAAAAAATACACATTTGCAAGAAAATGGGCAGTGGCCCAAGCCCCTGCATTATACAAAAATCATGTAGGATGGGATGAGGACTCTCCTCACCACAAAATCCAGTTAAAAAATCAACCTACTGCACAAAGGCAGTACCCAGTAAAACAAGAAGTTAAAAAGCAAGTCAGGGAGATCTTAGATCAACTTGAATATCAAGGGGTAATTGAAACATGCACCTCACAAATGAACAATCCTTTGTTTCCTGTCTCCAAGCCAGACGATTCATATCGCCTAGTTTTGGACTACAGACATTTAAACTCCTGCTGCAAAACTTTTGCAGTACAAAACTCACACAGTGCAGCACTAATGAACAACATTGTGCTCAAAAAATATAAAACGACATTAGATATCTCTAATGGATTCTTCTGTCAAAACATTGCACCCGAAAGCAGGTATTTGACCGGTTTCTCAATAATGGGGTTGCAAATACATTTTTGCCGACTCCCAGAGGGATTCAAGAATAGCCCAGGATTATTCTCAGCAAGGGTAATAGAATTACTACAAATATATGATGATGAGGCATTATCCTATGTCGATGACATCTATCTTACAGACGATGACCTGGAGACTCACTTAAAAAGAGTGAACACCATAATTCTTGGGTTCGCATCAGAGGATTACAAATTCAACTTCAAAAAGTCAAGAATTGCCCATCTAACAGTCCTATTTTTAGGATATGAATTATCAAGTGAAGGCAAAAGCCTGGCAGACAACTTCCTAGAGAAGTGTGCAGTACTCCAAGCACCAAAGACGCTGAAAAATTTACAATCAATACTAGGCTTCCTGAATTTTGGTAGAACATACATTCTAAATTATGCAGAGAGGGTTAAACCTCTCTATGAATTAATAAAAGCTGATTTCAAACCAATACATTGGACTCAAAAACACACAGAAATTTTGAGATCACAAACATACATGTTAGGTAAAACAAAACTGCAAACTCTCGAAAACGTATGCAACCTAGTAATCTGAGTCATCCCAGGAAGATGCAGATTCACATACCTGACCTCTAATGAGGGTGAAACGGTACCTATAGCTTACAAATCACATTTGTACACTAAGGCTGAAATGAAATTCAGTTCTACAGAAAAAATTCTGACAGCGGTTCAAACTGCTGTAGCAAGAGAAAGAGCCCTAGCTCAAGGCAAGAGAATAACTGTTTATACAGCAGAATCAGCTCTTGAGGCATTAACAAATCCACGCAATTTGAATACAGTGGCATTAGATCCAAAATGGATACAATGGGAACATTCTCTTGCTACAGAAGACGTGAAATACTATTTTGACCCGAAAATGAAAAAAACTAGATGATCTAGAATACGAACAAGAATATCCTCTGCCAATCGAAATTCTGCCTCTCGAACAATATACCTGTGTAATCTATATGGACAGATTTGCACACCATTACGATGTAGAGAAAAAATCCTACAATGCAGCGTGCGCAATTGTTAAAGGTCGCTGGCGCTCTGGTAAATTCAAACCGATGATTACCAAAACTGAATTACTCAGAAACTGTTCAGCTCAGCGAGCTGAAATAAGATCTTTAAAGATGGCGCTTGAAAATGCCGATCGCGAATTCCCCACACTAATAGTGTGCGATTCGCATTACTGCGTCAAGTCATACAACAGTGACATGCAGACATGGAGCAAAAACGGTTACAAAGGTGACACAGGTTCCACGATAAAGCATAAAAAGCTTTTGGAACAAGTAGTTCTTTTGCAGAAAGAACTACAAAAGACTCATATAATAAATACACTGAGTCATCAACATGATGGCGTTCACGTTGCAGGGAATTCATTGGCTAACAGAGCCACAGCGGAAGCTGTTTAACCGGCTTCCGTAGCCACAAAAAAGCGTCCTAAAAAACACATAGATGGAGAAACCATGCTGGCGGTAAAAGCGTAGTTAAAAGGCGATTATGCAGCATTACCTCTCAACTATCCACTCAGTAATACATACATAATTGATGCAAACTCCGTTTCTTTTGCTCAAATCCCTGGAGTGGGAGATAGAGTAATTCCCAACACGAACCGGAGAGTTTTCTTGATTGAAGACGCACACATGGGACTGGGTCCAAGGCACCAAGAGATCTTGAAATCTCTAATAGAATTACAATTAGAATACTGGTGGCCGGGGATGAGCTTGCAAATTTACAAATTTGCAATGGATTGTCCAGACTGCAACAGAGATCGCAGTTGTGAACCGGACCAGACTGTTGCCAGGACACCTTTATTAGAAAGCATCAGGCTATCTATACGCAGAAATCCAGCCGGAGAAAATGCGTCCCAATAATTATTAAGACTGAATTCACTTAAAAATGTGGCCCCAGCGCTCAGCTGACGCCAGAACTGTTATAAAAGATTTGCGAGTCTTTATCGGCACATATGCAATTGGCATGCTACATTCTGACCAGGGTCCTGCGTTTAGCTCTCGAGCTTCCAAAGAGGCCATGACCAGCATGTACATTGCATTGCGGTACTCTTCTCCCTTCCATCCTGAGGGAAATGCGGTAGTGAAAAGAAAAAAACGTGACATAAAGCAATCTATAACAGCGAGGGTATTAGGCTCGGGTGATGGGTGGGCCAAACATTTAATAAGTGCCCAACGTAGTCCTAATAACATGCCAAGAAATTCTCTAGGAGGTATCAGTCCGTACGAACTTTTGTTTGGTACTAGAATGATTATCCAGGATCTGGATCGTCAAACTTCAGCGGTAGAAGATATCAAAGATCGTTTGGCTGTTTTACAGGACTTGAATGAAACAAGAAAGAGTCTAAGTAACATAAAGTTTAAGCCAACAACCACTGAAAAACCACCTTTCCCAGCAAGACCTGTCTGGATTCCAAAGATTGGGGATCTGGTCAGAGAAATCATCGTGGTGAAGAAGGAATTTGGGCCTTCTTACAGAAAAGCAGTACCTGTCTTAGCTGTCAGCGGAACAAGATCAGTAGTACTACCGCCACTTGCTGGTAAAAAGGAAAACAGAATTGATTCCATCGACCTGGTGAAACCACAAACATGTGGCTGATAATAAATAGCAGGCCCAGTGGATCACCAAGAAATAGCAGAAGACCAAACTTTGCTACAATCCAAGAGGTTCAAACTGAGAGACTTATCACATTCGATAAACCTGCAGTAAATAAAAAAACACTATGCAACAAAGCCATGGAACTCGTGCCTCTTGAAACCCAAATTGCAACAATTCCTGATGACAAACCAATCTACAACGATGTAGCCTCAGACTGTGCACATCAAACAAAAGAAAATGCAAAGATCAATGGAAATTCGGAAGCAATCCCACCAATTGACAGAACTGCATCTGGCTATTTTATCAACTTTGATGACTTTTCCGATGATCCAAGTGAACATGGAGACAAGCCAGCAACAAAAACTTTCAAAGAAAAAATAACCAAGCTTTTTCACCAACTAAAAGAAACATATCTGATTTCACCATGGATTGAATTTTGGACTGTGTTAGGTGTACTTTTCCTCCTGCTTTGGCTCATCATGGTTTTATGCTTGGGTAGATTCATTGATGGAAAATATAGTATAATGGACACAGCAAGTCAGAACATCAACTTGGTCCTAAAGTCTCACAGATCCTCTCACATCGAGAAAAGAGAACTATCATCAGTGAACATCACAGCCAACCCAATACCTGGGGGTATAGCATGGGACAGAACTGACTATGATAGTTATGGCCCGATTGAGCCCTTGAAGTATCCACACCAGTTTAAGGTTTCCTTAAGTGATTTTGTGATACCAATTTCTTTTTCTGATGATTGGGACTTTGAAAATATTAATAATATGATGTCAGATTTAGTAATGTCAGCTAAATTTACAGAACATGATTATTTACAGGGTTCATCAATTTATGAAGAGTTATACTGTTACAATCACTAGGGTAATCACTATTTGCATAAATCTTCTCAACCTAGAAATGTTTTTACTTATAATCAATGGGAACATTGTCCAACTCCACCAAAAGGAGGTTCGAAGATATTTTTTGAGAAATTTCCATACTTCTCAGGGTTTAACAACAGTGATCCAGAAACTTTTTATTTTAAAGTGTTAAATAAGACAGGAATGAAAACAATGTTGACAAATACTAAATTAATTTATTCTGAAAAGTTTTATGACAAAAATGTCTACATTTGGTTTTGATTTTTGTAAAAATAACATTGAAACAAAAACCATCTGGGGAACAAAAGACTGGCAGGTACAAAGTCTTGAATCATTATTTAGAGCCTGCATGATCCCAGAACAAATTATATTCCTGAATGATACCATTCAACGAACTACTTGTCTTGGTTTAGCTAAGATAAAAGACTTAAATAAACCGTCTATTCCGAAGCCCATACCTGATAGTAATAGTTTTTTGGGGAAAACATGGCGGCCGGCTAGTTGCGGGTTGCGAGTGCACGGAGGTGGTGGTGCGCTGATTATGTGAAGGAGAGATGTTTGCGGCCGGTAGGATTGCGGAATCGAGTTAGACTGGGCTGGGTTGCTTCTGAAGAATTTCTGCTTTCTTCAGCGTCTTTTCGGCGTCTCTCTGAGTAGCGGTATCGCATGGAGACAAACGCCGTGGTGCCTGCAGGCGAGGACGGCAGCAAACCTCTGGAGGCGTGGTTAGCTGTTCATGGAAGCGCCGCGGGAGAGGCGAGCCCCGAGGCGAGGCCCGCAGCAGTAGTAGCAGTCGGCTGGACAAAGGCTGCCCAGGAGGTAGGAAGGGGGAGAAGGTTGGCGGCGAAAATTGCATTAAGAGCCGGTGGCGGCCGTGGAAGAGGACTGGAGCATACATATGATTTAAGTGCCAAAGCAGGGAACAGCAAACCCGCTCCTCTAGGTGAAGATACCACCACAAGCACGAGGACGAGGGTGGACTCAGGAAGAGCCGCATATACACTAAGAAGCGCAGGCTTGGCTGTAGCAAGTAAGGCGGGGGTGGGAGATTTACAAAAACAGCCAGAGAATCTTAAAGAAAGGAAGGGGCAGACTCGAGGTAGGTCATTAAAGCGGCACAACGTAGCTTCGAGCAAGAAAGTGAAGCATAAAGCAGCCCCTTCTCCTTCTCTTAATACATATTTCAAAACAATCCCAAAAATGCTAATTTTGCGACCAAACATTGACAGGGTGAGTTTTGAGCAAGGCCAGATCCTTCCACTGAGTCCCAATAGGTATCAGGTTTTAGGGGAGGATTCGGAAAGCCTGAGTCAGGGAGAGGGAGAGGAGAATATGGCTGACGGAGGAGAGGTGGACAAGGCTGTAATAAGTATATCGGGCAGTGAAGACATGGAGCCTTCGAGGGTGGCTGTGAGCAAGGTAGAGGTCACAGGGGGGACACAGGAACCCTCAATACAAGAGGACAATTTGCACTCTGGGGGAAACACAGGGTTGCCTGAGAAAGATGAGGATAACTCAGATAACCCAGACATACATATAGTCACCCTTTTGAGGAAGTTAGATAGAGATATGAAGGAAGGATTTTATGTTGTGAAGGCTAAACAGGCAAGCATTCAGGCTTCATGCAACAGTTTAGAGGCCAAGTTTAGCTAACTAAATCAGCGTACAGAGGCTCTGGAGTTAGAGGCGAAGAAACTTTGCGAAGAGGTAGTGACTAATCAAAAGGAAATTGAGGACAATAAATTATTAAACAGATAGAGCACAGGATGAAAGGATGGAGCGCTTAGAAAATATGCAGAGGCGCAATAATTTAAAAATCTTGAAGTTGCCCGAAAACAGTGAGGGCACAGATATAAAAAGATATGTGGCGCATCTTTTGAGCACAGAGTTAGAGCTAGAGGTAGATGAGGAGACTATTTTTGCCGATATACAGAGGGTACATCGAGATCCTTTTAGGTTTAATTCTAATAGGACTAAACCGAGGAAAATTTTAATTAATTTTTTGACATATAATCTAAAAGAGAGTATCTTGTCAGTTGCCTTGAAAAAGAAATCCTTAACAGTCGATGGAGCAAAAGTAGAGATCAGATCAGACCTGTCCCCCGTAACGGCAAACAGGCAATGGGAGATGAGAAAGCGAATGGAACCTCTAAGGAACTTGGGTGCCACAGTTCAGCTTAAATTTCCGGCATTTCTTAAAGTTATGTGACGAAATAAGATGCACTCTTTCCGTGCAGTTGAGGATGTCGACGATTTTATTGAGAGATGTACAGAGATGTCACGTGATGCATCCACTTTAAATCAGGGATTGTAATTGTTCCCCTTTTGTAATAGGCCAAAGACAACAAATATATAAGATTACTCAGATCTAGAGAAGCACCACCACCATTGCACGCATAAGGCCTATGGCCATGGACAGACAGGAAGGGTTTTCCAGAGGGTGGGGGGATGGGGGGAAGGTTAGGGGGTGGGAAGTGGGGGGGGGAATTCAGAAAATAATCCTCAGAGGCCAAAGGGCCACCAGCGATGTAAAGATCAGTTGTTTTTTTTTAAAGAGAATGATGGGGGCTAATAAGAAAGAATTAAAGATTTTGTCCTGGAATGTTAATGGGCTACGGGTGAAGTCCAGGAGAAGGATTATTATCAAATACTTAGAAGACTCATTGACTCATATAATTATTTTGCAATAGACTCATTTAAATGAAGTAGAGAGCAAGGATATGTTTGGAACACAGAAGTGGATAACTTATAAGTATTATACACCTCAGATTATGGTGACTAAAGGGGTTGCAATTTTAGTTAGGGAAGGAGTGCAGTTTTCTTTTGGTGCTATGGCGGCAGATCCTGGGGGGAGGTGGCTCATAGTACAGGCCATGGTGGCTGGGAAAGATCTTGTCTTGGTTGGATATTATGGGCCAAATATTGATGACTTGGTTCCTTTGGATAAATTAGCAGCCGAATTATTAAGCTTTTCTGGCAACATTGTTATGGCAGGAGACTTTAACACGGTTATGGATAAAGACCTGGATCGTTCACGAAAGAGAGCGCAGAGGAATGTTAAGATGTCTAACAGAGTAAAAGTGCTGTTAACACAGTATGGAATGTGCGATATTTGGCGTATTAAATCGGGCCAGAAGGTGGGCTATACATACTATAACCAAAAGTATAGACATAGGCCAAGGATAGATTATTTTCTGTTAGATCTAAGGATGGTGGAGCATGTTACAAGTATTAACCATGTAGGTGTACATTTATCAGATCATTCAGCTATCCACTTACATCTGACATTTGGCCAAAAAACGCACAACCCAGTTTGGAGATTAGATCATACGATTCTGTTAGATCAAGAAGCCACAGAGACTATAGAAGGTGAACTGGATGTTTTTCTGACTGCAAACATAGATTCTGCCAAGCTAGATGTGGTTTGGGAGACGTGCAAGGCCTTTATGAGGGGGAGGCTGGGAGCCTTAGGTGCAAAGAAGAGAAGGTTATATTATAGTAGAATTATTGACCTGGAAGAAAAGATCAGACAAAACGAGGCAAGGATTGTGGAAGAAAAAGAGCAGCAGCTAAGAGACCAGGCCATTTCTGACATTTTAAAACTGAAGGATGAATTAGTTACAGTTCTTGCAGCCAGAAACAAAGAGAGATGGGATGCTAGCAGCCTGGCACATTTTAGCTATGGAGAAGGGTGTGGCAAGCTTCTGGCGTGGAAAGCAAATAAAGACCTGGTTCGAAACTTTATTAAGGAAATAAGAGTAGACGGGCCCGAAGGAGACACAGCCATCACAGACAGTGGAGAGATCGCAGAACCTTTTTTTGAGCATTTCTCCACGGTTTACAAGGAGGAGTTAGTACCAGACTCACAAGAGATGACAGCATGGGCACAGCTAATAAACCCACTCCCAATCCAATACAAACAGATTTTGAATTCAGAAATCTCACTGATGGAGGTGGAAAAAGCTATAAAGAAGGGTAAGAGGGGTAAGGCCCCGGGGCCAGATGGTCTTCCTCTGGAGGTCTACAAGACCCTGATTGGCTCAATTGCTCCTTTTTTACATCGAGTTTTTAATAACATCTTTAGAGGAGACATAGCGATGCCGGAGACTTGGAATGAGGCGGTAATAGTCTTGATCCCAAAACCCGGCAAATCACCTAAATATTTAGATGCATACAGGCCAATATCATTATTAAATAATGATTACAAATTGTTTACTAAAATTATGGCCGATAGATTGAGTCAAGTTATCTCACACTTAGTCCATGACGACCAAAAGGGATTTATGAAGGGTAGATATTTAAAAGAACTCACCTTCTCAGTGGTTGGTGCAATAGACATGGCAACAGTTTTTAATCTCCCTCTTGCTCACATTGCCCTCGATGCCGCCAAGGCGTTTGACCGTGTGAATTGGCTTTATCTGAAGAAACTCATTCAACATCTAGGATTAGGTCCAAGCTATACTAACACCTTGCTATCACTGTACAGCTCTCCTACCTCTAAGGTGCTTGTTAATGGCATTTTGACACCCTCCTTTAGAGTAATGAGGGGCACGCGTCAGGGATGCCCGATTTCTCCTTTATTATTTAATTTATATATAGAGCCGCTTGCCAGTAGGATTAGAGCTATGGATACAATAGCCCCCTTTAGGGCAGGCGAGTGGAATACGAAGATTGGTCTCTATGTGGATGACATTATTATTTTCACTTCAAATTTGAAAGAGTCAATGGGAAACATTTTTAAGCTCACTAAAGAATTTGGCAAAGTTTCAGGGTATGAAATTAATGAGAGTAAAACAGAGCTAATGGCATGGAACTTGGACACTTAAGACATTAAATGCAAGAAGGAGATGAGATATTTAAGAGTGAGAATAATGCAGAATATAGCAGAATTAACAAAAATTAATTTTTCTAGGGTGAAGAAAGAAATAGGGGCGATATTGCGAAGTTGGAGTCATCTACCTCTCACTCTGTTTGGTCGTACCAACTTGATTAAAATGGTGATTTTACCAAAACTCACTTTTCTGATTGAAACAATTCCCTGGGACTTTGACAAGAAGGGGCTTAAGAGATTACAAAGCGAGATTTGTTCTTTTATTTGGGCCTATAAAGGATCTCGCTTATCTTGGAAGAAAATTAGAAGAAGATGGGACAAGGGCGGGCTATCAGCCCCAGATTTTTTGTTATATGACTGGGCTTTTCGTTTAAAAAATTTGAGAGAGTTTATGGGAGTACCGAAGGCTACAACCATCGGGCGTATTTTCTTGGCTATGTTAAGTTTGAGTAACTATGATGAAGACGGATTCATGTATAAATTTTCAGACCCAAAATTTTTCAAAAAGGTGAAATTGAAAACTCTCCGGGAAGCAGCAGAGCTCTGGTATAAAATCAGGAAACTAGCAAAGTTGAGTTATTGTGGATATAGGTCGTCTATTTGGGACACACCAGGATCACCGTCGTGGGCAGAGGATGCATTGGCTGTCCCGTTGAAAATAGCAGGATTAAAAACTTGGGGAGACCTATTTCCAGAGGGAATATTGATTGTTTGGATACTAGGGGCACAGGAGTGGGGTAAAGGGTTATCTAAATTCAAATACTTGCAGATGCAAAGTTGGGCAAATAAGTCGGACACAGTTCTAGGTCTCCAGAATGACTTTGAAGACAAAATATTTTCTTCACAATTATTCAAGAAGGAAGTTGCGATGTGGTACTGGGCAATGGTGGAGATGGAAGATGGCCCGTTCACATTGCCGGAACTGCTATGGGGAGATTGCTTGCCGGACATCGCTACAGAAAATCAATGGCAAGTAATGATGACTATACTTTATAAAACAGTAAAATCTGCAAATTTAAGGCGAAATGTTCTGTTTACTATCCATAGAGCCTATTGGACTCCCCGCAGATTATCGAAGTTTAAAGCTGGAGGACGGGTTGAGTGCCCAAAATGCGTAAATATAAATGTAGACGACCTGCACCTGTTTGTGGAGTGCTTAAACATCAGGGAATTTTGGGAGGCGGTAAGCAACTGTTTATCACAATCAATCGGCTGCACGATAGAGGTAAGCCCTGAACTAAATATTTCCGGGAGACACGATTTACATGATAATAGAATGAATGATAAAGCAAAGTTTGTTTTTTATGGGGTTCTGTTAGCTCGTAGGGAAATCTGTAAAGTATGGCTAGAAGCTATGACACCGACACTTATGGACTGGTTAAAAAGCATGAGATACTTTGCGACATTAGATTCCTAAGGTCGGATGAATAAGAAACACAGATTTTGGCTACTTTTTTTGCAACATTATGGGTAATGAGCGGGCCTCCGCCGTGGTATATTGTAAGAGATTAGGACATAAATGAAAAATTCCTATGATTAAGGCCTTGGCCTATCTCGCAGGTATGTGGAGCAGGTCCGTCCTTCGTGAAGGCGGAGATGGAGACCGGGCCGCGGCCTCCAGCGTGGCTGTGCCATTATCTACACAGGACGGTACAGAAGATTTTGGCCCAGTGCGGGCTGGAGAGCCGCATATACCTGAGTCTATAGCCAGCATATGAGATAAAAGCCCAGGGCGGAAACCATCGAACATGGGTGGCGTAAAGGCTAATGAGGATGAAAAAAAAAAAAACAGTGATCCAGAAACTTTTTATTTTAAAGTGTTAAATAAGACAGGAATGAAAACAATGTTGACAAATACTAAATTAATTTATTCTGAAAAGTTTTATGACAAAAATGTCTACATTTGGTTTTGATTTTTGGAAAAATAATATTGAAACAAAAACCATCTGGGCAACAAAAGACTGGTATGTACAAAGTCTAGAATCATTATTTAGAGCCTGCATGATCCCAGAACAAATTATATTCCTGAATGATACCATTCACCAAACTACTTGTCTTGGTTTAGCTAAGATAAAAGACTTAAATAAACCGTCTATTCCGAAGCCCATACCTGATAGTAATAGTACTACGGATGTGGAAATAGACGTATCCCATATTTTTCACCAAAAGAGAACAAATCCTGATTGGAAAAAATGGTTGATCTGGCCCACAGACACTAATAACTGTCAAGATACATTACTGAACAAAAAACAGGGGTTCAAACTGACAAGGCCAGACCCGAGATATTCCCAGAGACAACATCCAGGGATAGTTACAACATACAGTGTAGGGAAATTATGCCTTAAGTGGCTACAGGAATCCACAGTGGCTGAAATTAAGCAACACTTCACTTTACTTAAAGAAGGTGCTGACTTGCGAGATTTCATAATGGGACCTCGCAAACAGAGTCAAAAACGTTTCATAGCGGCCGGTATATACGCTGCATACAACGAAGCTTGGAAAGTAATGCAAATTGAAACAGCAGAAAAAATACGAGACATTGATCGTATACATTTTAAAAATCACTTTCTGTAGTGGGCAATGGGTTAACGACTCTGTCTTCCAGAAATTATTCACTGGACAGTATTGTATCATCTGCCTTTGATATAATAGAGCAAGACTTGCTAATGTTACAACATGGTCAGTCCCAATTGCGTTCTATTGTACAGCTTGGCTGGACATTGCAAAACCTACGTTCAGGCTACGTGCCATGGCGTCTAATCAACATAACGTCATTATTTTCTATCTTTAACCTTACTGATAAACAAATAGGCTGGCACAAAAAGGAGCAGATTATACGATTCTGAGCATTGAAAAACTTGAAAGATTACCATTGACAATGTCAGAGAGACCTGTCGTTGAATGGATAATACACGGAACAATTACAATTCCGATAACAACTTTCCAGTTTAAATATTGCCAAGAGTATATACCAGCAGGCCAGTATGAAAGGTTGGGTAAAGGATACATCAAATCAACCTGGGATTTACCTTACACACATAAATGTTAAAGTGAAGGGAAAAAGGAGGTATTCCTTAGTGGCAATAATTGTAAAAAATCACTAAGCGGTACACTTCTGTGTCAAGGTATTAACTTGCATGGAGCTTGCGAAGGGTCTTCAAATAACCTTTCATGTCACCTGCAAGGCACTCCTGCAACACAGATAGAACCATTCTTCAGACAGCTTTCCAACGGGAGCTACATTTTAATAAATGTCCACAGCTGTTGTGGAATGGTGCCAGGAGAATACTATCTCGTAACTGTTACTTCCAGGGTCGTTTGCTGTATGCAAGTATTGTATCCAAACAGCAATCCAGACATGGAGGCGGCAATTTGGCCTTATATGAATATCTCTTCTATTCGAATCGATACTTTAAGCAGAATGAAGTCTATTCTTTTACAGACTACTGTGCCACTGACGTCGTCCAAAGAAACGTAGGATCTGCAAGTTGCAAGGACGACATCAGAGATACATACCCTTTTATCAACAAATTGCCCTGTGCATTTCGTAGAAATGTTAAGTCAAATTTTAAACATGTCTGATACCAGTGGCATCGCACATGTATTTAAGACACTTTTTTCGGGACTGTTAACACCATTTGAAACAGTTCTGGGCATCTTCCCGAATTTTGTCCATTCTGTCTTTGGCGGCCTACCTTTAATTTTGGGACTCGTAGCAGGAATTTTATTTTTGTTCCTTCTGTTCCGATGTGGCAAGCCAGTCCACAGACAAGACTCCAGCAACGATGGGAGAAACGATCCTTGCAATACGATAACGAGACCGTATCAATAAGGTCCTCGGATTGGCACGGCTAAGAGATCTGAGTACAACTTGGTTTCTTTCATTCAGACCAATCTGGCAGGATTGCATCTTACCTGTGCTTCGATGTCTGCTATGCGGAGAAGAATGCGTGTTGGGCGTCTGTCTTACACTACCATCAGCAGTACCAATGGATATCGATACTTTGCTTTGTCCTGTAACGACTCATGCAACGTGGTGTCCCCAGCGGCTACCTATTCTGATGACGGCATTCGTTGAGACTTCACCATTACGAGTAGGTGGCGGTGAAGTACGAGAGGAAAGCAGCACCAAACAGGTACAACCTTCTGTGAGCATTGCTGATCCAAACATCGATGATAGCAATCACGCACAGAACTGCACAGTTTCAGTATTTTCAAACTTGGTCGAACTTTCACCTGATGTTGTAGACCAATTTTTTGCAAGCCTGTCTGATATGATGTTCTCCCCTGAACAACGAGAATAACTTTTAAAAACAACAAGCACACAGCGTTCCCTGAACTCTGAATTTGACCTTCAGTTCTGTTAAACAAAGCAACTGAAAACATTTGGAACTATTTTTTCCCCTGAAAGCGAAATAATTTTTCTTTCAAATAAAAAATATTTACCATTTTTTCCGGCACATGGTACTTTGCTTAAAGTAGAACTATTCTTAGAGAACAGAGCTTCTATTTTTGGAGACATTAGAGACAACACTTTTCCTCAGCCTCTAGCACATGTACATTATCGTATAAATATGTGATGAAATGGTCTCAACCTTCTTTTCTGTATTCAGAGCCATTTCATGTGTAATTTTTGCAATTCATTCAGCTGATATATATATGCATTTAACTGAATGATAACCATGCTTAAGAAACGTACAGTACTAATACTCATTTTCGTGTATAAACCATACACCATTTCAAATGCAATTATGTATTTTGGGGTGGGTTTGAAAGCACACATGCATCGTATGTTTAATATTGCCTAATTTTTAGTAATGATGGACATTAATACGTGGAGTGAGTGTTGTATTTCTATCTAGGACCCTAATTCGATATTCCCGATTCATGCCCTTATGTGGTTATAACTAATAATATCCTTATAAAGGCATAAGAATCATATCCATATTTAGTAATAGCCCATGCAGTCCAAAACACGGCAAGGCTACTCCCATAGACTCCTAGAAAGCACAACGTGTTCTTTAAACAAACCAAGCCTCCAGCAGCCCAGGAATTCCCCCCTGCTTCTGTTTTGATTTGCACAAGAACTCCTGGAGTCCAGAAAGAACTGTTAGTTCTTAGTGACATCTTATGTCCAACCTTACGTCAAACCCGGCACCTTTCAGGTATAAATATACCAACGTTGCCTTAAGCAAACACACAGTGGTGGGGAGCAGAGCGACTTTCTACTTGTCCGAGAGCCCAGCTGCAGCCAGAGCCAAAGGAAAACGCCCCTCCCTTCGATGCACTGAGAGAGACGCTGTCTTTTTCTCCAGCAGAGAAAATCCCGCTCCAGGGTTCCCAAGTCAACCTCGCGGGTTGCTGGGAGATCGAGTCCTGAGAAGCAAGATACAAGACCTCCTTCATTCTATAACCAAGGTACGGAGCTGATTAAAACATTAGAGAGAATTCTTGATTCCGATACTTGGCAAAAACCTAACTTAACTTAAACTGCAACTTACTTACTCCTTCCCACGTATTAGGCTTAGGTCAAGTACACCGGGGTAAGCGTATCTTAGAAGCACCAGTTGAGTTTGTTAGTCAATGTTTTTATGTATGTATATATTTTATCCATTTTAAAGTATCAAATGGCTAAGAAACCATATCCATGCTTTTACAGTATTATTTCATAATACTACTTTTACTGTATGCACTTTACTTTATAATAAGTATTGCAATTGTGGCAATTCATTTCTCTTGCATGAGAAAGACGACTGCTCAATAAAATAACACATTTTATTGAAAATGCTTGTCTCTCTATTTCTCTGCACACTGGTGAAATTAAGCATGTACGATTGACTGAGTGAAATAGCTGTCTATTGCTTTCACACAACTCTAGAGATACACTCTTTATTCTGAGGGAGCAAAGTTGTCATGTTTATGCGGTTGTAAGAAACTAATCCCTTCTTGTCTAAATCAGGACGGTTAACCCTTTCCTGAACATTCGAGAAAGTTTCTAGTGACCTCTGAGCTAGCTGGCAAAACTAATTAAGTCTAACATAGTCAGTAGAGACCTAGATGACCTCAATCCTACGTCTACACTGCTGTTTATGTTATTCCAATGCGCAGAGCCTACACTACACTACAACACATGACAGACCATGTCTGTACAAGCAGGTCATGTGCCTCCTACTGCACACCCGCAACTTCCACCAGCATGCCATTGGACTCTGTCACCTCAGCCAACACAACAGCCCCACACATCGCCTTCATTACAGTGACCTGGTTGAACGCATCCTCAGCACACTACATCAACATTGCCATCACAGACGGATGCAAGATCACCCACAGGGACCACACCAACACTCAAGGAGGATGACTAGCAATTTTATCAAAAGTAAGTACCCCCTCAGAGTCACATACAACAGCAAGGATACACTCAGCATTGTCAAAAAACTGCACTTCAGGTTTCACACCAACCCCCAGACCACCCTCAGTTTAAATATCATCTACAGATCTCCAGGCCTACACCCACAATTCTGCTAAGCCATCTACAATTATTATAATAGTCATGTTTTGAGCGCACATGTAAGCCAATGGGGTTGTCCCAGCGCTGTAGTATGCCGAAAATGAGGCAGCATACGAAAGAGCAAGCAATCTAGCAGGCTAAATATCCAGGTATTAAGGGCTTAGCGAGAATCACATTCATACAGAATCAGACGCAGCGGAAGAGGTAGCTTAGTCCAACATTGGGTGGTTACTACCTGAGAGGTTTCACCTCCTGATCTAGGTTTAGCTAAGCAAGGACTGATGAGCAAGTGCTTGTCATTGGAACGTAGAGATTGTGATTGACAATAGGGATGCAGTCTCCTCCTAAGGTAGACCGGACCACGGCCTTGTCCTGTCCACAAGGCGAGTGTAAGCGTCTTGAATTCTATTTGTGTAGCCATGGTAGCCAATGGAGTAGTCTGAGACACGGGGAGATATGTTGTCAAAGTGAGACTACACATACCAGGCAGGCAGCAGCATTTTTGCCCATCTGCAGTATACGGAGCTAGCCTAATATGAGACGTACGTATGAGACTTTCGCTTAGTGTAAATGGGAGGTAATCAGTGCGTGAAGCACCGTTTTACGGTTTACAATGTGCAGATAGTGCATAATTCTCTTGATGAGTTTAATCTTGCAAAAACAAGCGGCACCCACCACTTGTACCTGTGTGGCAAGGTATAGCTGGTTGTCCCATCTTACTCCCAGATTCCTGACCAAGTCCTTGTGTGCCAGAGCAATGGCCAGTTCCTCTGGCCACCACAGATTGGAAGGGGAGATGGTTGGTTAAATAAATAGGAACTCTGTGTTAACTGTATTAAGTTCTCAGAAATTGTGGTACATCCATGCCCTAATAATCTAGAGACTATTTTCTAGTGTGTCAAAATTAACGGCACACAAAGCATTCAAGGTGAATAGCAGCTGAGGCTCATCAGCATATGATATGATTTTGACTTCAAACATGGCAATTGATGCAGCCAGCGGGGTAAAGTAAATATTCCAAGACAGAGGGCTCAGAGCAGAGACCATCAGAACGCCCTACTTCAGTGATTTGACTGGGGAGATGGACGGATCGGTCTGGACCTGCTGTGTGCAGTCAGATAGTAAGGATGATATACAGTTCACCATGAAGTCACCCACGCCTATGGTCTAAAGTAGGTTCAGAAGAATGGGATGGGCAACGGTGTCAAATGCTGTAGACAGGTCTAACAGCACCAACACCGCCTTGGAACCTCCGTCAACCGCCCAGCGTATCGAGTCTGCCATTTCAATGAGGGCCGAATCTGTACTATATCCGGGGTTGTAGCTGGATTGAGAGTCATGAAGGAGGCTATTATTTTCCACAAAGACCATCATTTGCTGCAAGGAATTGTTCACTTAAAGCTTGGCCTGAGCTGGGAATGAGAGTTAGGTCAATGATTCCAAGGAGATACTGGATCTGCGTTGACTTTCCTTAAGATGGGAAGGAGGGACACATGTCTCCACACATCTGGATTAGAGCCCAATTTGAAGAAAAGGTTCCAGGTGGTGCTTAAATGGTGATTGGTACTCTTAGCTAGGATGTTGTATAGCTTGGCGGGCAAGGCGTCAGTAGGGTAACCGGATTTACACATCTGCAATTAGAGCAGAGAGGCTTCATATGAAAATTTGTTAAATATACTGAGACCACAGAGATGGGAAACGGATTTACAGATTGGTACTCAGACAATGGACAACTACATCAGCACGCAGGCCCTCGCCTACACAGACTACATGGGTCAGGGATACAGCAACTCCTGGCTGGAGGACAACCACTGCACCATCATGCATTGGTACATCAACAAATGAAGACCATCTCTACCTCATGCTGCAAGTCTCTCTGCATGCAGCAATTGAATGAATAAATGAATGAATTTTGGATTTATAGAGCGCGTGGTTACCCTGGGGCGTCCCACCGCTGTACCACTGGGGAACCCATCCTGGCTTTCCCTGTGAGATGGTCCCTTTACTGGGCATCCCCAAGGTGCAGCCAGGCATCCCCAGCGGTGATAGGGCCGGAGTGGAAATTAAACAAGCTATTGCCCAGAGTTGCAGCGTGGGACCCCATGGTTTACAGTGGCACCGAGGCGAGATTTATCGGGCCTGCTGACATTGGTCCTGCACCCGGCCGCGTCGGAAATTGAACCCTGGTCCCGATCCGTCCTCTGCCTCCGGGTCTGCCGCCTCTAACCGTTAAGCCACACTTCTCCACTACAAATGTTGATCAGATAGATCCACACCTAGTCAAGACAGACAGTCACCCAGGTACACGACACCAGCCAGCTCTACTACAGCAACGCCCTCTATGCAGGAACAACAGCCAGACTCCAGGAGGACTTGTGCACATACAGGGTGCATCGGCACCCCTCATCCTCAACATCCCCTGCCACAGCCACATGACCGTCCACCTGAGATACCTACAATAGGCTCACTCTCCACAGCAGGATCACCTTCATACTCCTCAGCCACACTCAGGAGGCACTCCACAACCCCAGCCCCAAACACGAACATGGACGTCTCCCATCCAACACTCCATTGCACCAACTCCGTCCAGCCAACCTTGCCCTGTGCACCATTCTTCACATCCACAGTACAACTGCATGCAGAAGATAGTTCTCCCACATCAACATACAGACCTAGTACTCCCTCCCTGGGTACCTCCACATGACCCATGACCTCTACACCTTCATCACACTCTTCCAAAACTGTCTGTCTGAGCAGTATGGCAGACCCGCCCCCCCCCAGCAGATTGAAACCATCACAGGTGAGTATAGCGCTCCATGTATGTATTTGATGATACCTTGTGACCTATGTGTGTTCTCGACCGGACTCTGATCCCAGCGTATGGATGGATTGAGTTTGTTCTACACTGTGGCATACTTTGACATATCCCCACACGTATGTTGTAGAATGATGGTAAATGACTGCAACATCAATTTCAGTAGTGCTGGTTTTGTTTATTTATCGCTCTTGTGCGGGAAACGTGAGTTAGTGATGGGTGCTGTACAAAAATGGGGGGAATCCAAAGTTCACAAAGGGAGATGTGATGTCTTGCCGTTTGAGTCACCAGAGTCCAGACCCCAGTGCTTGGCATCATTGGTCAGACTGCAACGAGCAAGTCCATGTGGGAGATTAGGACAGTCAATGAGGTGATGCTGTTGCACACAGACTCCAGGTGCCAGACCAGGTGTCCTGGGAGATGCGCATGGCCCACTGCCTCTCACTGTCTTTTCCGTGTACGACCTACCTTCCTTGGGGGACCCTCATATGCAGGCCTTGACGATGCATGGGACGCTCCGTCGGACGATTCCTCCTCCTCCTCCTCCCTCCCTGTGCCTGGTGGACGTCTTTCCCTTGAAGTGTCTTGCCTGGTGACACAGGGAGGGTGCTGCATGTTATCAGCAATCCAACGGAGTGAATGGCTTATGTCCTTTTGCACCGGCAGGAGCTCAGCCAGTCTTGCCTCCATCTGTCCTTGGTGTTGTTGTTGACTGGCGTGTTGCTTGGCCTGCAGGTTCTTGATCTCTGTGAGGGCACCCACTACCTGGCTGAACTCCCTGGTGTCCCACCGGTATGCCTCCATGATGTTGCGGAGCTCAGATATACCGGGACCTGCAGCTGCCTGGTCAGGTTCTCGCCTCCGCCTGCTGCCACTCCTGCCACCCCTTCCCACACGAGCCTGGCATGCTGTTGTGGGCACATCGGCTCGACGGGACCCCTGAGCGATGCAGTGGTGGTATTGTCTGCCCCCTCCTGGGTGGCCGTTGAACCCTGTCCCTCATTGTCAGACTGGCTCAGTTCTTGAATGTGGCCAGGGCTCGGAGCTGTCTGCTGGGATGTGGCAGGAATGGTGGTGGCGGTTGGCGCAGGTGTGCCTGATCCAGATGCTGCACGGTTTGGGGCACCAGAGGTGCCAGGTTGGTCGCGGTCTTCAATGGAGTGGTGAGAGGCGTCGCTATTGGTTTGATGAGGGTCCTGCGGAGCCTGGGACTGTGAATCATCTTCCCCATCGTTGGGGTTCGGTTCCGCACGTTGCCCTGCGGGTGTGAGAGACAGACAATGTTAATGCCATGTAATGCAACATCCATTTCTCATACACATTGTAATTGGCACTGTTCCACCTGGTAGTTGTCCATGCTTTGGATTGCCCTCAATGTTCACTTGTGGATGTCTATGTTGTGGGTTCGGATTGATATGTGCTCCTGAGTCATTGGCATGGGGGGGGGCATATTTACTATAACTGGCACAGCCCTGCATATCAGGAGGGATTCATCAATCATTGTGCACCACACCTATGCCCGCACAGATGCTACGCATTCACATTGTGGAGCACCATGGTTGAAAAATGGGGCAGCAGTGTCACACATTTGTGCTGTATAAGTAGGCGCATTGCTGGATTAGCATCACCAGCGCAAGACAGCTCCAGCAATGGTCTGTGGGGCCCTATCTGCACAATGTAGCTTCATTCCTTACGCCTGCATCAGCCATGCACAGGGTTTTGACGCAGCATGTGCTTAAAAGTGACAGAGTGAAATCTTGTAGATTTCACATAGCCACTTTTGTGAGGCATGGCTGCGCCGTGACGTCCCCCCCTCCCTGCTCCAGTACAACTACTTGTGGTGCAGGGCTTTAGAACGTGACACATCCCCAGATGCATCACTTGTAAATTCCCAGCACCATCGCGCCTCTTATGTGCCGCCACTGTGTCACGAAGGTGACGCAACGGCGTCGTGAAAGAAGTGCAAGGGGCTTGTGAATGTACACCGTGCATTTGTTGCTTGGATGCATCATCAGATCTGAATTGGTTTTGTTGTGTTACATGACCATTGTGACAGTTGGGCACTCCATTGCCTGTCCCAGGAGGGTATGTTTGTGTAAGGGGTGTGTGTGACAGGCCGTGCTGGTAGTTGGAGTCTGAGTTGGCACTGGGCCTCCCTCATGGTGCGGCTGTTCCCCCATGGAGCATGCTGCCATGACAGGGGTTGCGAGTTCCTGCCCAATATATCTGACCTTGTTGTCCTGGTGTTTGTGTTAGCACTGGTCACAGGAGTGCCGTGTGCTGCCGACACCAGGGGCCAGTGTCAGCTATCTTGTCAGTACATTCACACTCCATGTCCATTGAGCATGGTGCATGGGTGTGTACCTGGGCCATATGGGATGAGTGCGATTGGACATGGGCATCCACAGAGATGTTTATAGGGGTGGGCAAAGTTTTAGCTTCATCACCATCCCCCTTGCACCCTTCTCATCCTCCCCCTTGCACCCTTCTCACCCTCCCCCTTGCACCCTCCTCCCCTCTGCCTTGCACCCTTCTCACCCTCTGCCTTGCACACTTCTCACCCTACTCCTTGCACTCTCATCCCCACCCCCTTGCACCGTTCTCACCCTCCGCCTTGCACCCTTCTCACCCTCCGCCTTGTACCCTTCTCACCCTACCCCTTGCACCCTCCTGCCCTCTGCCTTCCAGTCTTTAGACCCTCAGCCTTGCACCCTCCTCCTCTCTGTCTTACACAATTCTGGGCAACCCCCTTGCACCCTTCCCACCCAATGTAGGGTGCTGCCACCTGGGACAATGGGACCATTTGTAAAGCATGATGGACTAGGGCCGGCCCTGATTGGGCCGACACCAGAAACACTGGCGATCCAGGGGGGGCCAAGAGCCCCCCTTCCCCCCTTGCAGACGCAGAGGGAATTGGGTCTGATTTGGGGTCCCGCAATGCATTTAGTGACACCCAACCCCCCAGGATACTGGACATCTATTCTTGGGTCTGTGCTTCCTGTAGCATGGGACTTGGCATTGCTTTGGTTTGTCAATGGGACATACACATGTCAGTGGCATTTGCATTGTTTTTTCCTGTAGTTATGGGCATCTGGCGCTTGGCCCTTGTTGCGGGCATTTTTTGTACTTGGAGTGTAGATGCCATTACCCCCATGTTACATGAGTTGTTTGTATACTCACCGGGCTTCACGACTCCTTCAATGCCATGTACTCCCACCGGTGGTAGCAGGGCCAAGACCTTCTCCACCCAGGGCTGGTGCTGTACTGGTCTGCGTGGACCACCACCTCCAGTGCTTTGACTCTGTTGGTAGTCGTTGTCCATCTTCCTCTTCACCATCCTCCACATATCATACCACCTGAACTGGCAATCCTTCCTGGCGCGTCTGATGGGTGCAACAGCATTCTCCTTATAGATGTTCCTCTCCCACATGCGTGTTTTCTCCGCTATGCTCGTCTGTCTGACCAATGCACCAAACAGCTGTGGCTCGACTCTGATGACTTCATCTACAAGGATCTCCATCTCCTCCTTTGTGAACTTTGGATTCTTCTGTGCGGAAATGGTGTGGGGTGAAGGTGATTGGGGGAGTGAGGGTGTGTATGGATGTGGGTGTGTGGGTATGAATGTGAATGGGGGGTGTGGGTCTGTATGTGATTGGGGGTATGTGTGAACGTGGATTTGTGCAGTTGTTTGTGTGTTGTCTGTCTCTGTGGCTAAATGGGTGTGTTGCAAAGGATCATGGTTTGTGTGTGCGGGCCCTTTTTATTGGTCCATTTGTGGGTGGGGCTTAGTTTGAAACTTTAGTGGGTGTGTTATAAGGGATGGATCTGAGTGGGGCCCTCTGTTTGCCTGTTTAGATCTGGCCAGGACATTCTTTTCCAATGGTTTGTACACAGGAGATATGTATTGTGGTGTTGTGTGAGTCATTTGCACCCTCCTTGTGCTGTTTTAATGGGTTTGCATGCACTTCGTACGGGGGGGTTTGGTTCGTATTTGCTTTTGCGGCTCGCTCATACGTGATGTTTTTCCGGGGTTCGCATGTGCTTCGTTCAGGGGGGTTTGATTCATATTTGCTTTTTTGGCTCGCTCATATGCAACGTTTTTCCGGGTTTCGCTTGCGCTTAGTTCAGGGGGGGTTCGAATCGTATTTGATTGTGTGGTTCGCTAATACGCAATGTTTTCTGTACAAATCGCAGTTCATACGCGGCGACGTGTTCCCGTACGAATCGCGATCTCGGTCCCTGGTCTGGATCGTACTTGTCGGGTCGTACGGCATGATTACGAATTGTACAGTTTGTTTTCCAAATCCGTATCCACCCATTCTTGCTTGAATTTCGTACGGTTTTCAATAATTCGGACGTATTTTAGAAGAATGAATCGTACTACGCGATTCTTACGGATTTGTACGATTCGTACAGAAACGGCTACGAATACGTATCGTCAGATGGTTTTCTTTCCCGAATTGGAATTGGCCCGTAATGTTTATTTTTTTAGTATTTATGTAAACAAAATAAATAGGAAAAATTGAAAAAATGAAATACAAATAAAATATATTGAGATTTTCCCAAGGTTTGGTCCATTTGTGGGTGGGGCTTAGTTTGAAATTTTAGTGGGTGTGTTATAAGGGGTGGATCTGAGTTGGGCCCTTTGTTTGCCTGTTTAGATCTGGCCAGGACATTCTTTTCCAATGGGTTGTACACAGGAGGTATGTTTTGTGGTGTTGTGAGAATCGTTTGCACCCTCCTTGTGCTGTTTTAATGGGTTTGCGTGAGCTTCATTCAGGGGGGATCGATTCATATTTGCTTTAGTGGCTCGCTCATACGTGACGTTTTTTCCGGGGTTCGCGTGCTCTTTGTTCAGGGGAGGTTCGATTCGTATTTGCTTTTGTGGTTCGCAATAATTCGGATGTATTTTAGAAGAACGGATCGTACTACACGATTTGTACGGATTTGTACGATTCGTACGGAAACGGCTACGAATACGAATCGTCGGATGGTTTTCTTTCCCGAATCGGAATCAGCCCCGTAATGTGTATTTTTTTAGTATTAATGTAAACAAAATGAATATGAAAGATTGAAAATATAAAATACAAATAAAATATATTGAGATTTTCCCAGGGTTTAGAATCGTTTTGTTTCAACCATATGAATGGTTTACTCTCTGTTTAGAGCTTGTTTTGGAGGTGGGTTCCCTTTTTCCTTATGGTTGTTGGGAGTGGTTTGGTGACAGAGGCAACTAGTTCTAGCATCCATAATGGCTCTTTGTGGAGTCCTGGTCCTGGGTTGGTTCAAGTTCAGTGTTAGTCTCTACAGGGTTTATTACTTATGGAGACAATTGTACTGTACATAGAGCTTGACATAATGTTTCTGTACCTGTAATATTTAAAGATTAATATATGTAGTGAAACATTGAAATATGTGCATTTAAAATGTATATGTATATATTCTTAATCTTATTTAGTTTTAGCTTTCTTGTTTTAATTTGTACAAGTGGAAGGGTGGTGTTGTTTACGTATTAGTTTCTGGACATCTCATGGTGTGTCACGAGATGCACAGTAGTCGTTCTAAAGGTTTATTGTTGTGGTTTGATTCTGGCTGACGTTCCACATTCCGGCTGGTTGGGAGTTGCGGTTAGAGTCTCACTCTGACTGCTGCTCTGGACCTGTGGAGACCTGGTCGTGGGCTCCTTGTACAATGAGACATTAATAAAGTCTCCAACGTTTCACTGCATGTTCTGTAATTATTTACCCTTCAACACCATCTTCAAAGAAAAATAATGGCTTTATCAGAAATGTGCTGGGGGGGTGATGGAGCAGGGATTGGCAAAAATTGAAACCTGCTCGAATTGAGTACCCCTATATTATGTATTAACTATAAGTAGAAGTAGTACACTAATGTGCACCGCACATAAACACGAGGGAATCTGCTATGTGCATGTCTGCACTAACATGAATTAATTTATGAAAGAATTAAACCTGTATTTGCAGTGTTCTTTAAAAGAAACAAGAGATACTGCATGAATAGGCCGCAAGTGCACCAGTAGTTGGATGTGCATCTTGCTGTGAAATAATAAATAATGCCGCTTTTGCTCAATGCTTATGCTAGGCAACACTAATGGGGAATCACATACAGGTGGGTGGCAAATTAATGAATGTCTATATTTCATTTGTTTTAGTAGAGTGGATGAAGATCCATTTTCTTAGATTGAGTATTGAAAAGGGAGGGCCCTGAATGGGAGCGAGACGGTCATGACAAAGCAGCAAGAAGCACTGAGCACAGCAGAAGATGCCTAAAAGTTGAAGGTCGTGATGCTGACTGTCTGCCAAGGACTTCGATCGACCGTGTGAAGGGTGACAACTTCCATGCATGCTGTCTAATTTGAATAAAAGAATGTTTATTTGTAACTTTTGTAAATTTCATGTGTCAAAATTTAAGTGAAGTCACGGTGGTGTGACATCCCGTCCCCCAAACCCAACCAATCCCTTGCCAAGCTTCATGAAATTTTGCGACAAATGTGGGACGGACATGTAGGTTTTAGACTATATTTGGGGTACCTTTATTGGTGTGGTTTTTAGGTCTCGCGACCTATCAATGCACGAAGCGCATTGAGCGGAGCGAGAATTCAAGTGCACAAAATACTCGTGAAACCAAGGGTTTCGTTCGTGCGGTTTTCTTCGAGTTCACGTGAATCACGTGACCAAACAAGCACGCGCATCAGCCTCCCTCCCTCCCTCCTAATTGCATTTTTTCACGGCCGCACAGCACATCAAAGGGCTTCTCCCAGCGTGTGCTGTGCGGCTTCTCCTCCCCTAATTAATGATGGCTGGCCGGCAGTACTTTCAGTTTCCCGGCCGCTCTTGTTTAAATAAACGGAGGTCTGCTTTTCATAGCAAGCCATGTGTATGTAGGCGCGCGGCTTTAGATTAGCCACATAAAGACAGCCATTTCACCCGTATAACTCATGTGCGCTGGCTTTTCAGTCTGGGAAACACCATGAGAAAAAGAGGTATATCTTGACAGCAAACGTTGGCCGTGGTGCCTTTTGCCCCTAGCTCAAAGTGCCGCCCCGCTTTCAATTCAAAGGTTGGCCGTGGTGTCTTTAGCCGCTCCTCATGCTGTCCATGTTGAAAATTCGACGTGGTCAATGCTTGTTTAAATGTCCTGCTCATGTTCCCTGCCCGCAGCTCAAAGCGCTGCCCCGCTTTCATTTCAACCGTTGTCCGTGGTGCCTTTAGACCCCCCCCTCCTTATGCTGTACATGTTGAAAATTCCCTTCCACCCTCCTACGGTCACCGTGAAGCTGTCCGTGCCTCAGGCAAGCTGAACAACGGAGGAGGCAACATTGCGGCATGTACTCCTTGTAGATCGCTTCCGTTGTCCATGTTGTTACTATGAAGCACGCCCGTTCCTCAGGTAAGCTGAACAGAGGCGGCATTGCAGTCCGCACTCGGCCTCCGCGGCGAAAGCTAAGGTTTTGTTGCAGCAGCTGCCGGAGTGCGAGCCTCACCGATTTTGATGTTCTGGCTTAAATTCTGAAGTCACGTTCCAGCTCCGTAATTACTAACTCAGTGGAAACACAGTACAGCTATATTGGCAAGAAAGGTCTTTCTGATTAGCATGCTTAGATTAAAGATCTTCAGCAGGGGGAGTTATGGCAATATTTCAGTATGTACGTAAATGTCGCCTGGAGACCACATTGTTCTGCCATCCTTGCACCTCAATGCATACAATTGCCTACTTTTGAGACCATTGTGTGTTTACTCCACATCAGTGCGAAAAGCAATGTTCGCCGAAGCATGAATATAACACAAATTTGAGGGGGAGACTTCCGTTTACAGGTATCTCTGGCTGCTCAGAAACACGCACCCATCAATGTCCGTTGCGGTATGTCCTTTACCATTTTCTCACTGCACTCCGCGCTCGTCCCACATACAAATCTTTTTTTCAGTCCACATCACAAAGCAGCCAATTGAAAGGGGACTCAATTTATTCACAAAAAAACATGTTGGACTTCGCCTCTGAACCTTGCTTGGCAACTACAGTAAAAAAACAATTTTAAAACACGCCACAGACATGCCCTATAGCTGGAAACCAAGAGATTAGTTGAGAAAAGCTGGCTGAAGCCCCTGGTGTCTACTCACTTCACAGGCAGTGGGTAGGGCCTAGATCATTGACAAGCGGTCCAATATCCCAGCAGCAGGGAAGGAGCAGAAATCCTGGAGGGAATCCCCAAGGGGAAGGGTACCAATCTTAGAGCTTTCTCTTTCAGGACGTTTTGACAGTGAATTAAGGTAGCATTTAATATTGTATGTGAGTATGCTTTGTAGTGCTTTTGTAGTGTAGTTCCTATTTTCCCAATAGGCCCTGCGCATTGGAATAACATAAACAGTAGTATGGACGTAGAAGTGCGGATCTTCCAGGTCTCCACTGACTATGCTAAACTTAATTGGGTTTGTTACCAACTAGCTCAGAGGTCACTGGAAACTTTCTTCTCTGCATAGGAAGTGATCAGCTTCCCTGGCACAGACAAGAAGGGATTCAGCTTTCCAACAACCGCATAAACATGACAACTTTGCTCCTTAGAATAAGAGTCAATCTCTAGAGTCGTGTGAAACAATAGACAGTTATTTTACTCAGTCAGTTGTGCAGATTACTTTCACCAAGATGCAGAGAATAGAGAGACGGGCGTTTTCAATAAAAAGGTATTATTTATTGAACAGTCTTTCTTCTCGTGCATGAGAAATGAATTGCCACAATTGCAAGACTTGTTATTATAAAAAGTGCGTACAGTAAAATGAGGATTGCGAAATAATACTGTAAAAGCATTGATATGGTTTCTTAGCCATACAATGGTTTAAAATGAATAAAATATATACATTCATATATACATTCAGCTAACGTACTCAACTGGTGCTTCTAACTACGCCTACCCCAGTGTACCTGACCTAAGCCTAATACTTGGGAGGGAGTAAGTAAGTAGCTTTAGTTAAGTTGGTTTTGCCAAGGTTTGCTTCAAGAATTCTCTCTAAGGGTTTAGTCAACATCATGCCTCTGTAATAGAATGTTGGAGGTCTTGTATCTCCTTCCAGGACTCGATATCCCAGTCACTCGCAAGAGTAGGCTGGAAACGCCGGAGCTGGATTTTCTCGGCAAGAGAAAAGGCAGCGTCTCTCTCAGCGCGTCAAGGAGGAGGAGGGGCAGCGTCCGTGGGCAGCTTGCATCTGCTGGGCTCTGCAGGGGACAGCTGTACTGCTCCTGTGTTCACCACACCATCGCTATCATCAATGTCGTTGAGGCAGCGTTTGCTTAAGGCAGCGTTGGTAATATTTATACCTGAAAGGTGCCTGGTTTGACGTAAGTTTTTGGACATAAGACGTCAATAAAGATGTCACTAGGAAGTGATCGTCTCTGAGTGCTCATTAGAGTTCTATTGCTGGAAACGCCGGAGCTGGATTTTCTCGGCAAGAGAAAAGACAGCGTCTCTCTCAGCGCGTCAAGGAGGAGAAGGGGCAGCGTCCGTGGGCAGCTTGCATCTGCTGGGCTCTGCAGGGGACAGCTGATCTGCTCCTGTGTTCACCACACCATCGCTATCATCAATGTCGTTGAGGCAGCGTTTGCTTAAGGCAACGTTGGTAATATTTATACCTGAAAGGTGCCTGGTTTGACGTATGTTTTTGGACATAAGACGTCAATAAAGATGTCACTAGGAAGTGATCGTCTCTCAGTGCTCATTAGAGTTCTATTACTAATCAAAACATAGCAAGTGGGGTTTTCCCAGGTTGCTGAGTTTTATCTTGTTGAAGAACTCGGAGTGTAATCTAGGAATCTTAGATAGTGGCTTCTACTGTGCCATTTGCTCTAATGAGCTGCAGAGGAAGAGATTCTGAAATGTGGCTCTGATCGTGTTAGGCCAGAGACGAGTTTCTGAAATATCACTCTTGATCGTTTATGCCATTATAGGGGTACAAATGGATTATAGCCGTATAGGGGCATAAGGTCACAGTATTGATCGGGTCCTAGATTAGAACACGACACCCACTCCACGAATTTATGTCCATCATTTTACTAAAAACTATAGCAAAAGATGCATGTGTAACATTACCCACCCCAAAATACATATTTGCATTTGAAATGGCGTATTTGAAATACATGGATGTACTGTACGTCTTTAAGCATAGAAATCATTCAAAATTATAGCATATGTAATCAATGAACGATTTTTTGAAAAAATTACACATGAAATATCTCTTAATAAAGAAAAGAAATGCGAGATAATTTCATCACATATAAATGCATTGCTGTAACATGTGCTAGAGGCTGATGTAAAGTTATTATGTCTCTAGAATTACCTAAAAATAGTAGCTTCTGTTCTTTTTGAATAGGTCTACTTTAAGCAAAGAATTTTTGTGCCAGAAAAAGGTAAATATATATTTTTTTAAAATGTTAAATTAAAAAAAAAATTCTTGTTGAACAGGGGAATAGAGTTCCAACGCTTTTCAGCAGTTTTTGTTGATCAAAACTGAAGGTCGAATTCAGAGTTCATGGGAACGCTGTGTGTCGGAATGCTTTTCTAAAGTTATTGTTTCTGTTCGGGGGAGAACATCATATCAGACAGGCTCTCAAAGAATTGGTCTACAAAATCAGGTGACAGTTCGACCAAGTTCGATAGTGCTGTAACTTGGCAGGTGTGAGAGTGATTGCTATCATCAAAGGCTGGATCAGCAATGCTCACAGAAGGTCGTACCTGGGTGATGTTGCTTTTATTTCTCGCTCCACTGTCACCACCTAGTTGTAGCACAGGAGTCTCAACGAATGCCGTCATCAGGATTGGTAGCCGCTGGGGACAACACAATGCGTGAGCCGTTATAGGATTTAGCAAAGTATCGATATCCATTGGTACTGCTGATGGAAGTGCAAGACAGGTGTCCAACACGCACTCATCTCCTCATAGCATACATCGAAGCACAGGTAAGATGCAGGTCTGCCATATAGGTCTGAATGAAAGAAACCAGGTCATATTCAGATCTCTCAGCCTGGCCAATCCAAGGACTCTAGTTATGCGGTCCCGGTAGCGTATTGCTAGGATCGTTTCTTCCATCCCTGTCGGAGTCATGTCTGAGTTTTGGCTTGCCATATCGAAGCAGGAGGGTCAAAAATAAAATACCTGCTACAAGTCCCAAAATTAGGGGTATGCCGCCAAAGACTGAATGGACAAAATTAGGAATGATTCCTAGAATTGCTTTGAATGGTGTTAACAGTCCCGTAAAAATGGTCTTAAATAAGCCTGGGATGCCTATGGCACTAGACATGTTAAGAATTTGGCTAAGCATTTCTGTGAAATGCACGGGGCAATTTGTTGATAAAAGGTCATGAATCTCTGATGTTGTCCTTGCAACTAGGAGTTCATACGTCTCTTTTGATGACGTGATGGGCACTGTTGTCTGTAAACGTACAGACTTCATTCTGCTTAAAGTATCAATTCGTATAGAAGAGAAATTCAAACGAGGCCAAATGGGAGCCTCTGTGTCTCCAGGGCCATTTGGAAACAATGCTTGCATACAGCATTTGACCATGGAAGTTACGCTTACGAGATATGCTTTCCCTGGCAAAAGGCCACAACAGCTGTGATCCGTTATTAGAATGTAACTCCCATTCGAGAGTTGCATAAAGAAAGGCTCTATCTGCGTTGCAGGTGTGACATGTTGGTGGCATGAAAGGTTGTTAGAATTTCCTTCACAGGCTCCGTGTAAATTAATACCCTGGCACAAAAGTATACCGCTTAGTGAATGTTTACAGTTTTCACCACTAAGAAATAAATTTTTGTTGCTGTCACTATAGCATGTGTGTGTGTATGGTAATTTCCATGCTGTTTTAATGTACCCTTTACCCAATCGTTCATACTGGCCAGTAGGTATGTATTCAAGGCAATTTTTAAATCGGAAAGTTGTTATCGGAATAGTGATAATTCCGTGTATTATCCATTCAATGACAGGGCTTTCTGACATTGTCAAAGGTAATCTCTCAAGTTTTTCGATGCTCAGGATTGTATAGTCTGCTCCTTTCTGTACCAAGCTGATTTATTTATCAGTAAGGTTAAAGATGGAAAACAATGACGTTGTCTTGATTAAACGCCAAGACACATAGCCTGAACGAAGATTTTGCAGCATCCAGCCTAACTGTACAATAGAACTCAATTGCGACTGGCCATGCTGTAACATTAGCAAGTCCTTGTCTATTATATCTATGGCAGATGATACAATACTGTCCAGTGAATATATTCTGGAGGACAGAGTCATTAACCCATTGTCCACAACAGAAAGTGATTTTTCCAAATTAATACAATCAATTTCTCGTATTTTTTCAGCTGTTTCAATTTGTGTGACTTTCCAAGCCTCGTTGTAAGCCGCATATATACTGGTCGCTATGAAACGTTTTTGACGCTGTTTGCGAGGTCCCATAATAAAATTGCGCAAATCAGCACCATCTTTAAGTAAAGATAAGTGTTGCTTAATTTCAGCCAGTGTGGATGATTCTAGCCATTCAAGGCACAGCTTCACTACACTGTATGTTGTTACTATCCCTGGATGTTTTCTTCTGGGAGTATCTAGGGTCTGGTCTGGTCATTGTTAACCCCTGTGTTTTATTCAGGAATCTATCTTGACAGTTATTCGTGTCAATAGGCCAGATTAACCACTTTTTCCAATCAGGATGTGTTCTGTTTAGATGTAAAATTTTAGATACGTCTATCTCAATATCTGTTGTTGCATTATCAGGTATTGGCTTCGGAATAGACGGTTTGTTAAGGTCTTTGATCTTAGCTAGGCCAAGACAGGTTGTTTGTTGAATTGTTTCATTTAAAAACATTATTTGCTCTGGGATCATGCGGGATCGAAAAAGTGCTTCTAGGCCTTGTACCTGCCACTCTTTTGTACCCCAGATGGTTTTTGTTTCAATGTTATTTCTCCAATAATCAAAACCAAATGTCATCATATTTTCATAAAATGCTTCTGAATATATCAATTTAGTATTTGTCCGCATAGTTTTCAACCCTGTTTTATCTAACAGTTTATAATAAAACGTTTCTGCATCACTGGTGTTAAACCCTGAGAAGTACTGAAATTTCTCATAGCATGTTTTCGAACTGCTTTTAGGTGGAGTAGCACAATGTTCCCATTAGTTATATTTAAAAACATTTCTAGGTTGTGCAGATTTATGCAAGTAGTGGTCACCATAGTGTGTGTAGCAGAACATCTGTTCATAACTAGACGAACCTTGCAAATAATCATGTTCTGTAAATGTTGCTGACAACACTAAATCAGACATCATATTATTAATACTTTCAAAATCCCAATCATCAGAAAATGTACTCGGTTTTACAAAGTCACTTAAGGAAACCTTGAATTGATGAGGATATTTCAGGATTTCGACCGGACCATATATTTCATAGTCAGTTTTGTCCCATACTACCCCCCCCCCCCCCCGGGTATTGGAATGGCTGTGACATTTACTGTTGACAGTTCTCTTTTCTTCATGTGGGATGATCTGTGTGGTTTTAGGACTAAGTTGATGTTCTGACTTGCTGTGTCCATTCAATTGTAATGAACTTTCCTAAAATTAAAACTAAAATTAGGCAGAGTAGGAGTATGAATACCCCTGAAATAATCCAATGCTCAATCAACGGTGAATCCAGATATAGTTCTTTGATTTGTTGAAGGAGTCCTGTTGTATTTTCTTTAGAATACTTTTTTGTTTCTGGCATCACTTCGGGGTCATTTAAATCTTCAGAGAAGTTGTCGAAGTTGATGAAATAACCAGAGGCAGTTCTGTCAATTGATGGGATTGTTCTTTCAATCTGTCTTTCGGTAGCACTTTCTGATGCCACATCAGTGTAGACTGGTGTTGTTTCTTGACGAACTGTTTCAATCTGTGTTTCAAGAGGCACGAGTTCCATGGCATTATTGCATAGTCCTTCATTGTACACTGCAGGCTGATCGAATGTGATTAGTCTTTCAGTTTGAACCCAAGTGCTTCGCGCAAAGCTGCTGCCCACGCTCACATACGGCAGCGAGGCCTTGCGAGGGTCGGACGAAGAAACCCTCAATAAAACGGTTGCTAAAGCTTTAAGAATAATCTTCAAGCTTCCTAAATACACCTCCCCAGCCCAACTACGCCTCGAATTTGGAATAGTAAACCAGAGAATAAGCAGGAAGGCCGCGTATGTAAAGAACTGGTATAAAATAAAGAGTGCAGAGGCGGGCTCGCTGAACTCATTCCTATGGAAGGAAATCTCAAGGAAACATGCCTCACCGGCCAAAGACTACCTCCAATCAGGGATCAGCTTGTTAGCCCTGGAGAATATATGGGAGTCAGGACTCCCATTCAAGACCGTAAAAGACCTGGTGAATAAGTCAACAAAGCTCGTCTCCACCGCAAATGATAAAGAATGTCTAAATAAGAGGGCCCATAGCTGGTTCGTGATACAAAGCTATCCAAAATGCTCACCACAACCGTACTTCAATACCAGCTTTTCCGGGCCTTTAAAAGAAGGCTTCTTGGCCCTGAGGATGGGCATCCTTCCTGTCAAACCACATTTGCCCCCCTGGAAACGAATATTCACATCTACACAATGCAGACTATGTGGCGAAACTAAAGAAGATATGCTGCATCTCCTATGCATATGTAAGTTCCTAGACCGGGAGAGGAGAGAACTGCTAAAACCGCATCTAAATGAAATGCATATCCGGACGTGCAGACAGGCAGTGAAGGCGTGCTTCAGCGGGGCCAACGTTAAACTAACCTGCAGCTTCGTCCGCTACATGAAAACTGCCCAAATAAAGCTTCTCGCCGCAGCCTGAGCACAGTTGCGCTCACCCAAGCTCTTTTATCCGGCAATTCTCTTTGACTTCCACTACGTTCCGACCCTGAGGCAGTCGTCCACAACCACACAATAGACTATTAGAACTACGGACACTGGCGTCACCCCCAGACGGGGACTCACCCTTACTTCTTCCTTAAATTTTATACCTTCATCACAAACAAACTGTATGTCATTTTAACCCGAAAATTGGTCGATTTTAATGCATATCCATCACGTTGTTTTTTTGGTTTTTTTTTAAGACAATATGAAATGATGTCACATATATGTATCCTTTTATAAATTTTTTACTGATGTGTGTACTGCTAAGATTTTAATTAATCAAGCAATAAACTTACTTACTTACTGGTGTTAAACCCTGAGAAGTACTGAAATTTCTCATAGAATGTTTTCGAACTGCTTTTAGGTGGAGTAGCACAATGTTCCCATTGGTTATATTTAAAAACATTTCTAGGTTGTGCAGATTTATGCAAGTAGTGGTCACCATAGTGTGTGTAGCAGAACATCTGTTCATAACTAGACGAACCTTGCAAATAATCATGTTCTGTAAATGTTGCTGACAACACTAAATCAGACATCATATTATTAATACTTTCAAAATCCCAATCATCAGAAAATGTACTCGGTTTTACAAAGTCACTTAAGGAAACCTTGAATTGATGAGGATATTTCAGGATTTCGACCGGACCATATATTTCATAGTCAGTTTTGTCCCATACTACCCCCCCCCCCCCCCGGGTATTGGAATGGCTGTGACATTTACTGTTGACAGTTCTCTTTTCTTCATGTGGGATGATCTGTGTGGTTTTAGGACTAAGTTGATGTTCTGACTTGCTGTGTCCATTGAACTGTAATAAACTTTCCTAAAATTAAAACTAAAATTAGTCATAGTAGGAGTATAAATATCCCTGAAATAATCTAATGCTCAATCAATGGTGCATCCAGATATACTTCTTTGATTTGTTGAAAGAGTTCTGTTGCTTTTTCTTTAAAAGTTTTTGTTTCTGGCATCACTTCGGGGTTGGTTTGATCTTCAGAAAAGTTGTCGAAATTGATGAAGTAGCCAGAGGCAGTTCTGTCAATTGTTGGAATTGTTCTTTCAATTTGTCTTTAGGTAGCATATTCTGATGCCACGTCATTGTAGACTGGTGTTTCTTGACGAACTGCTTCAATCTGTGTTCCAAGTGGCACGAGTTCCATGGCATTATTGCATAGTCCCTCTCTGTGCACTGCAGGCTTATTGAATGTGATTAGTCTTTCAGTTTGAACCTCTTGGATTGTTGTAAGTTTGGGTATTCTGTTGTTTCTTGGGAGTCCACTGGGCCTACTGTTGATTATAGGCCACATGCTTGTGGTTTTACCAGGTCGATTGATACAACTCTGTTCTCCTTTTTACCAGCAAGGGGTGGTAGTACTACTGATCTTGTTCCGTTGATTGCTAAGACAGGTACTGCTTTTCTGTAAGAAGGCCCAAATTCCTTCTTCACCGCTATTTTTTCTCTGACTAGATCCCCAATCTTTGGAATCCAGACAGGCCTTGCTGGGGCTGGTGGTGCCTCGTCAGTGGTAGTTGGCTGTTGCTTTAACTTTATGTTACTTAAGGATTTTCTTGTTTCATTCAAGTCCTGTAAAACAGCCAAACGGTCTTTGATGTCAAAGTCTGTATTCTTATCTTCTACCACTGATACCTGACTATCTAAGTCCTGAATGTGCATTCTATTTCCGAACAATAGTTCATATGGGCTGAAACCTTTTAGAGAATTTCTTGGCAAATTGTTAAGACTTAACTGGACACTTATTAAATGTTTGACCCATCCATCACCCGAACCTAATACCTTCGCTGTTATAGATTGCTTTATGTCCCGGTTTTTTCTTTCTACCACACTGTTCCTTTCGGGGTGTGACGGACAAGAATACCGCAAACCAACGCCCATGCTGGCCATGGCCTCCTTATAAGCTCGAGAGCTGAAAGCAGGACCCTGGTCAGAATGGAACATGGCAATTGCGTATGTGCCGATAAAGACTCGCAGATCTTTTATAACCGTTCTGGCGTCAGCCGAGCGCTGGGGCCACATTTTTTAAGTGTGTTTTGTCTTAAATGATTAATAGTACACTGGATGGCATATAGAAAGCATTACGCTGTTTCTAATTGGTAGCCGGGCAACAGACTGGACTGGTTCACTACTGCGATCTCTGTCACAATTGGGACAGTTCTTCACATATATTTGATGTTGCACGCTCATCCCCGGCCACCAGTATACTGATTGTAATTCAGTCAGAGATTCCTTGATCTTTTTGTGTCTTGGACCTTCACCCATGTGTGCGTCTGCTATTAATAACTTTCTCCGGTTCATGTTTGGAATTACCCTATCCCCCACTCCAGGGATTCAAGCAAAAGGAACGGAGTTTGCATCAATTACGTATGCATAATTGAGTGGATAGTTCACGGGTAGTGCTGCACAGTCGCCTTTTACTGACGTTTTTACTGCCAGCATGGTTTCCCCGTCTATGTGTTTTTCGGAACGCTTTTTTGTGGCTACGGAAGCCGGTTTAGTTGCTTCCGCTGTGGCTGTATTAGCCAATGAATTCCCTACAACGTGAACGCCATCACGTTGATGACTCAGAGTGTGTATCATGTGAGTCTTTTGTAGTTCTTTCTGTAAAAGGGCTACCTGTTTCCAAAGCATTTTATGCTTTATTGTAGCACCTGTGTCATCTTTGTAATCATTTTGAATCCAGCTCTGTAACTTGTTATTGTAAGAGTTGACGCAAAAATGCGAATCGCACACGATTAGAGTCGGGAATTCACGTTCTGCATTTTCAAGAGCCATCTTTAAACATCTGATTTCAGCTCTCTGAGCCGAACATTTTCTAACTCATTCAGTTTTTGTTATTTTCGGTCTGAATTTACCGCACAGCCAGCGACCTTTAACAATCGCACAGGCTGCATCGTAGGATTTGTTCTCTATGTTGAAATGCTGTACAAATCTATCTGTATAGATTATACAGGCGTACTGTGGGAGAGGCAGAAGTTTGATTGGCAGAGGATATTCTTCTTCATAAGTCAATTCATTCAGTTTTTCGAACTGCGGGGCGAAATAGTATTTCACATCTTCCGCTCCAAGAGAATCTACACACTGTATCCATTTCGGATCCAGTGACACTGTAGGCAGGTTTACTGGGCTGAATAGCGCCTCGAAGGCGGATTCCGCTGTGAGGATATTAATCCTTTTGCCATGTGCTAGTTCTCGCTCATTTGCTAATGCAGTTTCTACTGCTTTCACAGTATTTTCTGTTGGACTGAATGTTTTTTCTGCTTGTGTGTACAAGTGAGATTTAATTGAAATTGGTACCTTTTCTCCCTCATTAGAGGTTAGGTACGTGAATCCGCATCTTCCTGGGATGATTCGGATTACAAGATTGCGTGTGTTGTCACGTGTATCTAATTTTGTTTTTGCTAACATGTCTGTTTGCAGTGATCTCAAAATTTTTGTGTGTTTTTGAGTCCATGTGATTGGTTTAAAATCAGGTTTAATTAGTTCGTAGAGAGGTTTAACCCTCTCTGCGTAATTTAGAATTTAAGTTCTTCCGAAATTCAGGAAGCCTAGAAATGATTACAGCGCACTTCTCTAAGAAGTTGTCCGCTAGGCTTTTTCCTTCACTTGATAATTCGTATCCTAAAAATAATACTGTCAGATGGGCAATTCGAGACTTTTTAAAGTTGAATTTGTAACCCTCTGCTGCGAACCCAAGTATAATGGTGTTCTCTCTTTTCAAGTGAGTCTCCAAGTCGTCGTCTGTGAGATAGATATCATCTACGTAAGATAATGCCTCATCATCATATATTTGTAGTAACTCTGTTACTCTGGCTGAAAATAGTCCGGGGCTTTTCTTGAATCCCTATGGGAGCCTACAGAAATTTTTCTGAGACCCCATTACTGAGAAAGCGGTCAAGTATCTGCTTTCTGGTGCAATATTTTGACAAAAGAAACCATTTGATATGTCTAATGTCGTTTTATATTTTTTCCTAACTATGTTATTCATTAGTGCAGCACTATGCAAATTTTGTACTGTAAATGTTTTGCAACATGCATTAAGGTGTCTGTAATCCAAAACTAGACGATATGAATTGTCTGGCTTAGAGACAGGAAACAAAGGATTGTTCATTTGAGAGGTGCATGTTTCAATCACCCCCTGGTATTCAAGTTGATCTAAAATCTCCCTGACTTGTTTTTTAGCTTCTTGCTTAATGGGATACTGCCTTTGTGCAGTCGGTTGACTTTTCAACTTAATTTTGTGAGGAGGAGAGTCCTCATCCCATCCTACATGATTTTTATATAATGCTGGTGCCTGGGCTACTGCCCATTTCCTTGCATAAGTATATTTTTTGTGAATCGGAATGTGATTTGAGAAGGCAGGCATAATCATTTCTTCGCCACGAGGGCACTCCCTGACAAACTCTGGGGGCCAATCTTTTTCAGCTAACAGAACATCATAGCCTTTTGAGAGTTTATCCCAAATAGACCCTTTATTTTCCTAGTTTTATCACCCTCTATACGCAGTGTTATTTCGTATATCTTAAGGGCTCGCTAACTCTGGTGTCAGCAGTTTCTACTTGAATGTATTCATTCGTGTCCACTGTCTCCAGATGACTCATCAGGATCTTGCGAGCTATGGTGATTTCTGCTGCACTGTCTAGCATTGTCTGTACCCACTCCCTGTTTTTCAACTGTGTCCTCAGTATTCTCGGCATGTTCGATTACTCTAATACTGGCTACCTTCTTTCTTGGAAATTGAGATTTTTTACTTTGAGCAGGTTCCTTGTCTTGACCGTCCTCTTCTTTCCGATTTCTGCTAAAAAGATCGAGAGGGACGTGTATCAATACTTTGATATCTATCAGGCTTCTTCAAATTATCCCTATTTCTAAGGTTATATCTTTTCTCAGAGGGCTCCCTCTGGGGAGACTGGTGTTCTCGAGTCGGAGTTCTTTCCCTCCGTCGAGGAGACCTTCCTCTGGACTGGAAAACTTTTTCTTTGGGAGTGGACTGTTTATTTCCATCCCAGCTCTTTTTAGGAGTGTTTGAATTATTTGTAATAAATAATTTTTCAGGATTTTCGAGCAGTTGGGGCTTTACTGGTTTTCCACCCAAGCTGTCTCTACCTAGTTCTTCATAACATTTTTCTATAATTCTGGCAAGCTCAATTCGTTGATCTGTTATATCTGTTTCCTTCAACTTCTGGCGGATCGCCACAGATGCTGCTTCTCCTTTTATATTGGCTGGTAATATAGCCGAGACCCGCTTGAAGTCTTTCAGTAATTTCATACCAAGAGTTAAAGCAGGTTCTGGACCGTATTCATTCTGAATCTGTTTTAGCACTTCTGGTATTACCACCATTGTCAATTGAACTAACTCTCTATATGCCTTTGTTAATTCTCTTATTTTAACTAAGAGTTCTTTACTTGACATTTTATTAATGTCTGGGTGTGATGTGTAGCTGGCTAGAACCGGCCACGTTGCTCCTGGTCTACCTAGTGGACCGAGCCTGGTAATATGATCATTGTGTTTTAGGGCGCCTTTAAACCAGAGCAGGTGCTCTTGGAATTTTAATGAGATTTCAATCTCCTTGAAAGGAGCGTACTCTTCCGGTGGATCCCCTATTTTGTAATAGTGGAACTCGTGTGTTGCGGTGTTTGCCGCTGGAAATTTTATCCAAGAATAGAATACCTCTGTCTGCCGATATTCGTGTGCCTCTATCACGAAGACAACTCTGCCACCTTGTGTGATCAGTCCATTTTCTATAAGTTTTGACGTTATAGATTTTCTTATGTTGACCGGGATGATTATTGCACCCGGTTCAGTAACACCGTCGGGACCCTGCTCAGTCGCATTTACTGCGGGTGCAGCGGTTCCGTTTTCTCCTGGCATTGTATAAATGCAAGGTTTGCAGATCAGGTCTCCAAGGAGACAAAGATTAGGTGCACAATATTTTGGAACACTGTATCCTTCAAAATTGAATAAACCAGAGCTTTACATAGGAATCTCTTCCTACTAAGTTCGGGCGGATATTAACCTTTCACCCACTCCAGACGTCTATTGGAGTATTTATGGTAGAAAGGGGTCTGTGTGAAAAATGCACGACTGAGTTACTCTAACGTCTTGCGTCAGTTTTATCGCCTTACCAAACGTTGGGCGCCATGTAGTGTAGTTCCTATTTTCCCAATAGGCCCTGCGCATTGGAATAACATAAACAGTAGTATGGACGTAGAAGTGCGGATCTTCCAGGTCTCCCCTGACTATGCTAAACTTAATTGGGTTTGTTACCAACTAGCTCAGAGGTCACTGGAAACTTTTTTGACTGAATAGGAAGTGATCAGCTTCCCTGGCACAGACAAGAAGGGATTCAGTTTTCCAACAACCGCATAAACATGACAACTTTGCTCCTTAGAATAAGAGTCAATCTCTAGAGTCGTGTGAAACAATAAACAGTTATTTTACTCAGTCAGTTGTGCAGATTACTTTCACCAAGATGCAGAGAATAGAGAGACAGGCGTTTTCAATAAAAAGGTATTATTTATTGAACAGTCTTTCTTCTCGTGCAAGAGAAATGAATTGCCACAATTGCAAGACTTGTTATTATAAAAAGTGCGTACAGTAAAATGAGGATTGCAAAATAATACTGTAAAAGCATTGATATGGTTTCTTAGCCGGGGGGGGGGGGCGTGGTTTGGGCGCCAATGGAGCAGGCGGCGTAAGCCGATAGCTCCGCGCTCGATCCCCAATTTATCCTGTAAATTGGGATGTCCGGTGGCCTGCAGGCGCGGGGCTTGGGTCGGAATGCCCGCGGCACAATCTGAGCCCGACGGCACGGCTGATGGGGCCTCGGTGACGGAGCTTTCTTTGTTGTCACCGAGGACCGGGCACACCGTAGCGGAGCTCCCAAGATGGCGGCGACGTCTGCCCGATAGTGCTGCAGGGGGCGGATTCCCCCCAGTGCAGACAGGACGATCGGCGGAGGCGTGGATACAGAGAGGCTGCAGCTGCGGAGTGCTGTGACCGGCGTCTTACGGAGGAGTAAGCGGAGCCGATCGCCGCCGGCCGGCGGCCAGCGTGAGTGGCTGGGTGCCCCGAGATGGCGGCTGCCTAGACAGACAGTGAGGAGCAGTGGGGACCCCTGATCTGGGGCCGAGGTACCGGAGAGGCGCGGAGCTGAGCTAGCTCGAGAGCGGCGCGGGTGCTGACAGACCCTGAGCCAGCATTGAGGCAACCCACGGGGCGTCCGGAGTGCAGGGTGGAGAACTGAGCAGGGGCCCGATATAGACGGACTGCTACCCCGGAAACCAGGTGACGCCCCCGCTGCGACCATAGGGGGTCTGCACTCCATTGAGACCGGATTTGTTAAGGCGGTGCAGCACTTGGAGACCGGCGCCGGTCGCGAGCGGACGCCCTGGGGCGTGAGGAGATGTGCACTGCGTGGTCGGCCCCGGCCTGCTGAGAGCCCTACAAAGACGGCGCCTCACTGAATGGAGTGGGGGGGCTCCTTCTCTGGTGTTGCAGCCCAATACAGAGGCGGCGAGAAATCAGCCTAGATGCTGAGCGGTGCCTACGTTCACAGACCTGAGGCGGCCTGCTGTGCAGACTCCGGGCCCACCTGGGATCAGCAGCGGGAGCGGACCAGGAGCCAGGTACAGGTGGGACGCTTGGGAAGGGCCTGGGTGATCACGCGACCACTGGAATCCGAAGGGACCTGCAGCTGCCGTGGGCCCACAGGGACCAATTGGGAAGAGCTGAGTGGGGGGTGACCGCGTGACCAGCTTCGAGCTCTTGCTGAGGAACTGCTACCCCCCTGGCCCGATGAACGGCCTAAGTCTGGATTCGCTTTGCATTAAGTATGGAGGCACCCTCTGCAGCTCAGACACAGGGGTCGAAACGGAGGGTATTGTTGCACAGTGCTGGGTGAGGTGCGGCCTGCATGATGAAGCCGGGAGCGGCAGGAGGAGGTGAGGCGACGCAGAGTACCGCCCCGGAGGGTGAAGTGGTGATGGGGGGCTCAGCATCGGAAAGGAGGTTGAACAAACTCCTAGACCAGATCCTAGAGGCCATCACTGCGACCAAAGAATCCCTTCATAATGATATTACGCAGGTTGCTACGGGGCTGGGCCTCCTGAAGGCTGATCACTCGAAGCTGGTGGACCGGGTGAAAGACACTGAAATTACCGTGCAAGAGCTGAAAGCGGCGGTGGTGACTGTTGAGCGGAAACTTGAGGGGGCGCTACAACGGCTGGCGGCGCTAGAAAGGAGAACGGAGGATGCCGAAAGTAGGAACAGGCGCAATAACGTGAGAGTGGTCGGCCTGCCGGAGAAAATTGATGATGGAGGGGATATGCTTACCTACCTGGAGAACTGGTTCAGGACGCAGGTGGCCCCGGAGGGGTTGTTCCCCTTCTTCACGCTAGAAAGGGCGCATAGAGTTCCGGCCAAGCCGCCATCCTTGGGACGCCCGCCCAGACCTGTGGTGGCACGTCTCCTCCACTACAAGGACAGAGATCTATTGATTCAGAATGCGAGATCCGTAGGACTTTTACAGTGGAGAACAGCTCGGTCACAATTTTCCCAGATTATACCCAGGATGTCCAGCGTCATAGGGCATCATTCCTAGCGGTCAAAAAAGAACTCAGGGCTGAGGGGATTCAGTACACCTTGCTGTTTCCGGACAAACTGCGGATCATACTGGATGGCACGACACAGTTTTTCATGACACCCGAGGAAGCCTGGACTTGGCTGGAGTCCTACAGAGCGGGAACTGATCGCAGGCACAAGGCCGAAACCGACCGTCCTAAGCCGGCAAGGGTGCGCCAGTCGCAACGTCTCCGTAAGCGACACAAAACCCAACAGGCTCTGCTGCTCGCACAACTGGCAGCGGACAAACAGGGGGCTCTGGCGGCGACGGCAGCAATTACGGGGTCGCAGAGGGAGGATTTGGTGGGAGGATCAGCATCGGATGATGACAAGAGACACTCTGGGACTGAAATTTCGGATGTGGACAGTAACGCTGGACCGGAGGTGACTCCCCGCTCGGCGGATGACTTGTGATTTGTATGACCTCCAGGGTGGAGTGCGGAGCACAGACAACTGCGGCAGAGGCGGGTATTCATGGTAACCTGATGGCATGCTGTAGCTGTGCCGGGCCACGGGGGGATCATGGGGCGGGGAGTTGGGGCGAGAGCTGCCGCCTGTTGGGGCACCACCGCGTTCCTACTGCCCTTAAGGCAGCCTGCAGTGGCTACTGCAGGGTCGTTTTGTTTGATTGCTGTGTACGGTTTGGATGGGGGCTGATGTGCAGATGTTGGTTCCTGTTCTGGGGGAGTGGGCGTTGGGGGTTCTGGGGGTTGGTTGGGAGGCGGGTACTTCTGATGCTGGTGTGGGCAGGCGGGCTGCAGAGGGGGTGATGCAACGACAGGGTGGCGATGGGGACTGCACCTGAGCTGAAGTGCGTCACATGGAACGTGTGAGGACTTCACACCATGTCCCGCCGTCACAAAGTGCATGCATATTTGGTGCGCCGAGGGGTTCAGATAGCGATGCTCCAAGAGACCCATCTAACCAAGCTAGAGTGTACGGCGCTGCAGAAGCGGTGGAGAGGGCAAGTGTTTGGTACAGCATACTCTGCATTTGCGAGGGGGTACTGATTTGGGTGACGGCGGGGATCCCCTTTCAGAGTCAGACGGTTGATCCGGATGGGAGATATGTGGGGGTGGCGGGGAGGCTATATGGCCGGGAGGTGGCGCTTTGCTGTATTTATGCCCCGAACACAGACCAGTCCCGCTTCTTTGACTCCATCTCGGGACTCATGGCACAGTATCTGGCCGGCCGGTAATACTGGGAGGCGATTTTAATTCCATTACTGATGTCACTTTGGACAGATCTCACCCACCACTGATTGCATCCCCGGTGCGCAGAGTGGCGAAACAGAGGAGAGATTGGCAGGATGAATGGGGGCTGATAGATGTGTGGCGAGGGCAGCATCCGGGGGACAGGGACTACTCCTTCTTTTCTGCGCTCCATGTTAGGATTGACACGATCCTCTGTGACCTCACCACCGACAACGTGACACACTGAGTACCTGGCTAGGCCCATCTCAGATCACAATCCCCAGCTGCTCTCCCTCCAATGGCAGCGAGTGAGGACGGCGATACCTAATTGGCGACTGAACCCGGATACGCTAGAGGATCAGGTCTTTCAGACTGAGGTCCGTGAGGGAGTGGAGTCCTACTTTGCGGTCAATAAGGGGACGGCCTCTAACAGGGGGCTAGAATGGGACGCATTTAAAGTAGTGGTGAGAGGTTTATGCATTGGTAAACATTCGGGGGAGAGGAAGGTGGTATTGGAGGAGGTCAGGAAGGCGGAGGAGACGCTGAGGGAGTTCGAGAAGCAGAGGCCGGAGCAAAGGGCGTTGCAGGCACAGCTCTTGGAGGCTAAGGAATTAGTGGCATCGGAGACCGAAAGGTTGAGATGCTATGATTACAGACAGTATGCAGCGAGGGTTCATGCGGAGGGCGACAAGGTCGGCAGGCTGCTGGCGAGACTGGCGAACCCGGAACCACGGGGGTGTGCGATAATGAGTGTGCAGACGGAGTCAGGGGACATCGTCTATTCCCAGGGGGCGATCCTGTCGTGTTTTACTAGCTATTATCAGACCCTATACCAGAGCCCTCTAGAAACGGGGGAAGGCGACTTATCCGAGTACATGGCAGAAATCAATCTCCCGCAGCTGGAGGAGGAGGAAGCTAAGACCCTGGGCGCTATGATCACGCTGGCGGAGGTTAGGGGGGCAGTCAAACACATGGGGAGGAAGAAGACGCCCGGGGTAGACGGCCTCCCAGTCGAATTTTATGTGAAATTCATTGACACGTTGGCACCCCAGTTGTTAGAAGTCTACAATGAAGCATTGAAATAGGGCCCCCTACCCGGCTCGATGAGGGAAGCACTGGTTGTGCCCCTGCTGAAGCCTGGGAAAGATAGTACGGATGTGACCTCCTACAGGCCACTGTCTATGTTGACGGTGGACTATAAAATTCTGAGTCGCATCCTGGCCACCAGATTGCTACCACACATGACGTCGCTGATCCATGAGGATCAGGCGGGCTTTATCCCCACTCGGAATACCTCGGCTTACGTCCGCCGGCTAGTGCGCATCTTGGGGAGCGAGCCGGACCCGGGAGACTGGCCCGCAGTATTATCCATCGACATAGAAAAAGCATTTGATAGCTTAGAGTGGGACTACTTGGAGAGGTGTTGGGGAGGTTTGGCCTGGGTGCCGGGTTCAGGCGCTGGACGAGAGTGTTGTATTCCTCGGCCACGCCAGGGTGCGGTTAGGCTCGGTGATCTCCTCGGCATACCCAGTCCAGAGAGGCACGCGACAGGGGTGTTCACTGTCGCCTCTATTGTTTGCTTTGGCGATAGAACCCCTGGCGATACGAGCTAGGTCAGGGTTGATTTGCGGGGGGATAGTCTGCCGAGGCGAGCTGCATCATATTTCGCTCTATGCGGATGATTTACTACTGTTCCTGGAGGACACGGATGGAGCGCTGAGGGGGGCGATGGATGCACTTACCGTGTTCGGAGCCCTGTCGGGCCTCAGAGTGAACTGGCGGAAGACTTGCCTCTTCCCACGTAGGGCAGGGACGCCCCAGCCGCCGCTACCGGCAGATGTGATTTGGGAGGCCTCCTGTTTTACTTACCTGGGCGTGAGGATCTACCATAGTCCTGAAGATTTGCTGGTAGGGAACATAGGTCGGTGTCTGAGAGCCCTGCGGGGCTCAATGGCATTTTGGGCCATGCTCCCACTATCGGTGGTGGGTAGGGTGGCGCTGCTTAAAATGGTGGCCTTGCCGCGCCTCCTGTACTATTTTAGGACCTTGCCACTATGGATCCCGCCGGGGTTTTTCAGGGAACTGCGGACCCTCACCATTGGGTTCATATGAGGGACCGGGAGGAGACGGGTGGCATTGGACACACTGCGACAGCCGAAACTCGAGGGAGGAATGGCAGTCCCGGATTTTGAATTGTATTATTTGGCGGCGCAGTTACAGATTCTCACGCAACAAGTGGCTAGGGAATTTTGCGGACCTCATTCGCACAGAGGGAAGGGGATCCCAAGACACGTCTTGTCGTACATCATTATGGATCAACAGCTTGATGTACGGGATCTGACACTAGAAGAAAAAACATTGCGGAAGTGCTGGCATAGAAGCAAGAATCGGGCAGGAGTGGAACACCCATATGCCCCGGAAATACCTCTGGGCATGTTAACGGCGCTGCCACACGGAGGAGATTTGTCCCCCCTTCTGGAATGGGAGGAGCTGGGGCTCCAAGTGGTGGGCGATTTGTACGCCGAGGGAGAATTGTTGCCCTTCCACGCGGTGCAGGATCAGTTTGGAATCCCGGTTGGGAACTTCCTCTTGTACATGGCCGTCACAGCGGCGATTAAGAAGCACTGGGTAGAAGGCCAGATAGAGCCAGCGACCACGTTGGCGTGCCAGCATGTTGTGATGTCCGCAGGGTCGTTCAAGGCGATTACGTGTTTACATTCACGAATGCTCCGCGAGGGCCTGACACCCCTCACCGGGTTGAAGCTGAAGTGGGAGGAGAGTGTCGGGAAACCCATACCGGATGAAACGTGGGGTCAGCTCTTGCAGAGAGCGGGGAAGGGTTGCAGGAATGCACGCTTCCAGCAGATGCACTTTTTTGTCGTCCACAGGGCATATTTAACCCCGGGCAGGATACAGAGGCACTTCCAAGTCAAGGGGGCGGAATGCCCCAGGTGCTTTCACCCAGGGACGGAGTTGGACCATATGTTTTGGGACTGTCCGAAGCTAGGATCCTACTGGGCAGAAGTGGGAGAACTCTTGAATGAAGTGACAGAGAGGCAGGTGACCTTTGATAAGGCGGCCTGCTTGCTGCTATGGTTTCCTCACACACGGAAGACGGAGGTTACCAGCAAGTTTGTAGATCTAGGGCTGATATTAGCTCAAAGGGAGCTCACTTGGTGCTGGAAGTCTGCAGAGGGTCCATCCAGTAGGCGCTGGGCGATGGAATTGAGTAAATGGGCCAAGAGTGAAAGTATGATCCGGCTGCGACAAGTGACGCGCACCGCTGATGAGAGGGGCTTGGAAGTGGCATGGGCATGGGAGTGTTTAGTGCAAGCGCTGATTGAATACTTGTCACAGGACGAGGACAAGGCAGAGTGAGGCCGATAGTAAGTTCCTGGATGGCGCACGGTTGCGTGAGTGTTGTTCCCTCAGCTCCTGAACGACGGATTACAGTCCTGCCGATGGCTCACACCAGTAGCTATTTAGGGAATGGGTGGGGGGTGGGAGGTTGGGGAGGCCCTGAGGGAGGCGTGAGGATGCTAATTGTGCAAATGGACAGTGAATGGTGGCAGCTGAATGGGACTATTTGGTCCAGTTTCCTGGCGTGGAATGAGGGCACTGGTCTGTTCTATCTTTCCTCAATGCTAACCGGTAGGGGTGAGTTGTTGGGTTGGGGGTTTGGGGGGGGAGGGGTAGGTTCTAAAAAAGCAGATCCATGCGATGAGCCCACGTAGACCGATGTCGAATTACTGTTATCATTGTTGTCTTATCACCCGGCTTACTCCCGGATCCTCAACTATCGCCGCCCTGCCTCCGGGATGTGGGCTGAATGGCTGTGTGATGCTGAAGTAACCATATGGGGTGGGTGATGAGCGGAGAGGGGCGAGGATGCTCATATGCTGTAAAATCCTGATTCTGCAATAAAAACTGAATTAAAAAAAAATAAAAAATGGTTTCTTAGCCATACAATGGTTTAAAATGAATAAAATATATACATTCATATATACATTCAGGTAACGTACTCAACTGGTGCTTCTAACTACGCCTACCCCAGTGTACCTGACCTAAGCCTAATACTTGGGAGGGAGTAAGTAAGTAGCTTTAGTTAAGTTAGTTTTGCCAAGGTTTGCTTCAAGAATCCTCTCTAAGGGTTTAGTCAACACCATACCTCTGTAATAGAATGTTGGAGGTCTTGTATCTCCTTCCAGGACTCAATATCCCAGTCACTCGCAAGAGTAGGCTGGAAACGCCGGAGCTGGATTTTCTCAGCAAGAGAAAAGACAGCGTCTCTCTCAGCGCGTCAAAGAGGAGGAGGGGCAGCGTCCGTGGGCAGCTTGCATCTGCTGGGCTCTGCAGGGGACAGCTGATCTGCTCCTGTGTTCACCACACCATCGCTATCATCATGTCGTTGAGGCAGCGTTTGCTTAAGGCAACGTTGGTAATATTTATACCTGAAAGGTGCCTGGTTTGACGTAAGTTTTTGGAGATAAGACGTCAATAAAGATGTCACTAGGAAGTGATCGTCTCTCAGTGCTCATTAGAGTTCTATTAGTAATCAAAACATAGCAAGCAGGGTTTTCCCAGGTTGCTGAGTTTTATCTTGTTGAAGAACTCCGAGTGTAATCTAGGAATCTTAGATAGTGGCTTCTGCTGTGTCATTTGCTCTAATGAGCTGCAGAGGAAGAGATTCTGAAATGTGGCTCTGATCGTGTTAGGCCAGAGACGAGTTTCTGAAATATCACTCTTGATCGTTTATGCCATTATAGGGGTACAAATGGATTATAGCCGCATAGGGGCATACGGTCACAGTATTGATCGGGGTCCTAGATTAGAGCACGACACTTTAACTTAGAGTTGTGCCCGCTATTTTGTACCTTAACTGAAAGGGTGCCATTCCACACTCAATATCTTATTTTCTTTTACTGTGTTTTACAAAAGGGGATGATGGACGGATCTGTTGACCGGGTGTGAGTGTTTGATTGGTTCAGATGCTCCGTCCATCACCACCCCCTTTTGTACCACTTTACTGTGTTTTAGTCCGCATTAATTGTAATCCCAATTCTTGGAAAACTCGTTATCTTGTCCCCTTTGTAAATGTGCATGAACACACGTTTTGAGGATGTCATTGTTACATTTTTATTTGTAAAGAGAGAAAAATAAATGAAATATAATAAAAGGTGCTGTTCTTTGTTTGACAGCTTAATATCTGCTAGGTGTGGGAGGTCTGGTTCTTCTCTGACAATATCTTTTACAGTGCGCTAAAACGGCCACCACCATCCCAACAACCGGCGCACACATTCAGCTAAAAAGAGCTCTGTCTACCATGAATAGATGCCCTCTGTTAATCCACTTCCGCTTCTTTTCTCATATTAATTGAGCTGATCAGATTGAGCATATTAATTTGCCTTTGATGTATTTGCATGTTTAGTTGACACTGTGGTCTCTCTCTCATTAGCAGCTAACAAAGCTCTTAAATAACAAGCATTTGCAGATGGCAGATGGTACAGACGAACCCCCATGGTCACTGCGTAACAAAGTATTGCAGTGGTTGAGCCAAAACAGACCTCTCCATCCATCTAATCACAGCAGAATTATTTCAATGGGAAGAGTGTTCTGGATAGGCGAAACCAAAAAAAGTTTGCAGGGCGACTGCATCGTACTCAATTGTGAGGACCCTGCTACAGCTGATTATATTTCCTCATGGCCAGCTCTGGAGAAAAGGGGGGGGGGTAGATGTACAGCGTCTCTCCTTCTTTTATCCACCTCGAAATACTTTTAATTATGGCGACTCTACTAGCTGGGAGGAAGCCCAGGACTGGCCTTGGACACAGGTGGGGCACTACAACAGGAATAGAAATAGGAATAGCAATAACCACTGGAACAGAGGGTGGGATGATCGTCCCTGGTTTAACAGAAGAGAAAATCTAAATCCTGACTATTGGAGGGGGGCCCCCACAAGGAACAGGTATGACTGTTTAGACATGGTCGATTGACCAATAATGACAACAAACGGGAAAGGTAACAACTTAGGCATCCCAGTTGAGAACCATAAAAATGATCATCAGACTCTCAACGCTAATATCCTGCCATTAGGGAACATACCCGACCCCACAACAGGGGAAGCACTGTCATTAGCTCAGCAATCATCAGACCAACCAATTAAGGGCGCAAATGGGGAAGGTCCAGTAGTCCAAGAGAAATCTAATGATGGGTCCATACCCACAAATCTGCGGGACATTACACAAACCCAAAGGGAGGTAGAACATAGCTTAGAGGGCGCTGAGAGGCAAATTCCTCAGACACTGGCAGCAGAAGCCAGCCCACATAAATCCAAATTAAAAATAACTTCCTGGAATATCGCAGGGCCAAATAATAAATCAAGGGACCACACATTCTTAACCTTTATGGAAAAACAGGACATAATCTGTTTACAGGAGTGCTGGGATCAGGAGGAGACCCACATTGAGGGCTTTAGTACTTTCTATATCCCGTCGATACAGGGTAATCGAGGCAGAGGGTCGGGGGGTTTGTGTATTTTTGCCTCCAATCTGTGTAACACAAAACTGACCACACTGGTGGCGAGTGGACCCAAAGTAGCTGCAGCTAGATCATTACAAGGTCTTATGGTTAAAGCAAATGGGCGGTCCTTTTTCCTGATTAACAAGTATATCAATGTGCCAAAGGTAGATCCCAAAGCTTTAATAGCTGAGCTCACTACAATGCTTAAGAGAGGTGGGCAGGACGCAGATTGTACCCTCATAGTAGGAGATTATAACTGTCATCTATGTCCTCACAGTGCAACAAAAAATTGTGGCATTTATAACCTTAGAGGGGAACCCACCACACATTTTGAACATTCCATTGTGGGTAATATGTTAAACCAACTCATGCATGATTGGGACCTGGGGTTTGCTAATGAACTATGTGAGCCATCTGTACCTTTCCAGACAACCTTTTTTGGTCGAGGGTCAGGCACTGTAATTGATTACATCTTAGTGTCAAATAGGAATCAGGGCTGCTTGGAGGAGTTTAATACGGAAGATTTGGCATTAAGCGACCATTTTCCGATTAGCGCTAGTATCTCGGTCGGGAAGTCCGGGAGCCTTACAACAAGCACACCTAGTATTCTTCATGGTCACTCAGTGCCATTGGCAAGAAAAAATGGATATGCCATAAAATGGGCAAAACTTAACTCCACAAATTTCTTGAAGGATTTAGTCCAGAAAGAATTGAAATAATTCTCGACTTGTCTAGAATTTAACATTAATCCCCAGTTAATTATAGAGGCTTACGGCAGGATAATTGCCACTATAAATGACAAGTTAACCAAAAAACAAAAGACAGGGGTAGAAAAGAGAGTATATGGCTGGTTTAATTCCACCAAAGCCCATAAAGACCTCCTACAGGCATTAAAGACAGTCCCTAAAGACAGTAGCTCGGTTAAGGAGGCCAGGCGAGTCTATAAACAGACCCTTCGAAACCGACAGGATGAACTGAAAAACCAGGCCTGGGAAGCCCTGTTAAAGGCAAGTGCTCTAAGGGACAATATTTCTTTCTGGAAAGAAATTAATGCCCCCTTCTTCGCGGATAGCAAGGCCGACTCTATGGAGATAGCCATATCGGAAGATGTGTGGGTCGATTATTTTACTTCCCTATATAAAAAAGATTCAATAGCAATGACCCCACAATATGATTGTAATAACAGGCAGGTGGAACATGCATTGATGCAAGGTAGTTTCCCCTTAAATGTAGTTATCACCCCACTAGAGGTTGAGCTAGCAATTACCCAGGGTGCTAATTTAAAGGCCCCCGGCCCAGATGGAGTTCCCATTGACTTATTTAAAGAAAATGCAGATCTTTGGGCTCCTCTATTAGCAAATGTAATAAATGCGTATAGTAAAATAGGTTTTCCTGACACATGGCACGAAGCCATAGTAATCCCAATATTTAAAAAAGGGGACAGGCAGGACCCAAAATGCTATCGCCCTATTTCCTTGCTAGACACCCTGATGAAAGTCGCAGGCAGAGTGTTGCTAACTAAACTACAAACCTGGTCCAAAAGCAAAGGGATTCTTTCGAAATTACAATATGGTTTTAAAACTGGTGTAGGCACTGTTGAGCAGGGTTTAAACCTGGCCTTAATAACAAACAAATACATTGGAGGAAAAAAAGGAAACCTGTTCCTAACATTCGTCGACTTAACCTCGGCTTTTGATTGTTTAGACCATAGTGTGCTATGGAAAACCTTGGTCAAATTGGGGATAGACAAAAACATTTTATATTTTATACAGGAACTGTATAGAGACGCAGGTGCTACCGTCAGATACGGTAAAAATGGAGAGCGAACCAGAAAATTCCCAATAGAAAAGGGTGTTCGACAGGGCTGCATCCTTGACCCATTCCTTTTTAATTTTTTACATTAATGAGGTAGCAGACTTTTTAAATGATCTTGAAGTGGATTACCCTAAAATAAATGGCATCTCAGTACCACTACTTTTATATGCTGATGATGCGGTGATCATGGCTCGCACACAGCTGGGACTTCAGAAGGCACTAACGGGATTTTCAACCTTTATGAGCTCGAGAGGTTTAAAAATAAATGAGGGAAAAACATTCACAATGTCATGCACAATGAGGAAAAACATACCAGATTGCAAAACCTTTGTTAACAACACAAAGATAGCCATGACCAAAACATTTTCCTATCTAGGGATCATATTTAACAACAGGGGCACATGGTCAACAGCAATAACCTCCCGGAACCTGGCTTTTTCCCGCACGACAGGTGCCCTCAAACAATTTGCTAAAAGACTGGGCAGGAAACCGGTAGATACATTACTTAAGATCTATGCAGCTAAATGTGTGTCTACTGCTGTATATGGGGCTGGTATTTGGGGTCACCGATTTGATAAAGATAGCGCCAGTGATGCTATGGTTTAAGATTTGGACATGTGATGACACAGGATTCAGCAGGGAAGTAATCCAAGACTGCTTAAATCAATCCGCTTCTAGTAGGCAGCCATGGTTAGCCTACGTGAAAAAGTTTTTGTACTCGATTGGTAAACCAGATCTCTATCTAAACCCTATCTCATGCTCACAAATAGCAAAAAAAAGATTTAAAAGTGGCATGCCTTGACTTATTGGAGGAAAGGAGATGGTATTTAGACGGGCACAAGTCTACTATAGTAGCCCACCGTAACATCCTCCATGGTTCGGGCCTTCATGCATATCTGGCGCCAACCTATTCGTGCTATCATAGAATGCTTTTGACACGAATGAGGACTGAGTCTTTTTACAGGTTAATATCATTTCCTGCTCCGAATGATTGGTCTGCTAATTTGATAAAATGTCCGTGCGACAATGTATCTAAGCAGTCAAACCTACACTGTATTCTCTTCTGCAAGTATTATCAGTGGGGGAGAAAAAGATACCTGTTACCACTGTTAAAAACATGGGGTTTGAGAACCTGCAAATCTGCACTGGTCAGATTGTATATGATGCAAGATGAACTTACCATAGTGACAGCGATAAAATTCTTGACCTCCACTGTAAAATGCAGAGGGACCATGTGTAATGATTAGGACCTTATGGAAAACAGTAAAATTGTATTATATCGTGCCTTATCACATCAAATAATACATAACACAGGAGACTGTATGAATTTTATGAGTTTTTTAATGAATTTTAGAACTCTTTTTATGCATTTTAATGAACCTTATTTGTTCTGTCTATATGATGTGTATTTCGGTAAGAAGTTTTTAATGAGAAAAGCTATTTAGTCTGCCCACGTTTGTATTTTGTATTTGTCTGCTTTTATGGTTTTTTGTCAAAATACCGAATAAAGCTATTTTTGAATTTGAATTTGAACAAGCATTTGCAATGCAACAGGTCTCGCATTCACGAGAGTTTGAGCTATTACAATTGCAAATAACAATGCCTTTTATTTTGGTTTTCATTTTAAAAACTTAAAGGCTTTGTCATTTACAAAACCAATAGCTCCAACTTTCCTACTGCGAGACCTATTGGCAACGCCAGTGCTTGTTAAGCTTAGGTTTGCTGGGAGGCCTAGCTGTTTCCTATCCTATCCTGTTCCTGTTAGAGATCTTGCGTTCCTGTATACCTTGGGAAACCCCGTCATCACCTGGTTCCAGGGGTGGTTCTTCCTATAGACCGTTAGGTTTGTATTTAACTAATTACTTTATCAGATATCAGTATAATGTTTTATCTCTGAATTCTCTTGTCTCTCCACCTATCCACTCTGTCAACAAATTATTGATGTATTATTTTAGATGAACCTATTGTCTCCTTATCTATCCCTCTGTTAGGTATAATATTTTTTGGCATAATTATTTTGCTGACTCTTTGTCTCTTACTCTATCCACTCCTTCAGTGCATAATCTCATTGCATTGTGAATCTTTATCCATTGTATAATATTACCTGTCATGAGATTTCAATGTTTTGATTGTGACCAAATTGCAACTGAGCATTTAACCTTTAATTCAGATAAATTCATTTATTAACCTTACCGAGAGTCTGTTATTAATTTTGACTAAATGATTGGTAAATTAGTATTATCATTACCATCCACTATTCAACTAATTGGTCCATCGACCAAATAGAGGAAGAGTTGATATCAAGATTAGATATATGACAAATGTCCCGAAAGGATCAATAAAGAACATTCAGTGTAAAGGAAACAAATTGGCACCGATGCCTCAGGGATACTGGGTGAATGTGTATGGGCCATTGTATTATGTTGATGAGTATCGATCCCTGATCAATTATTGGTATGGGCGCTGGATCAGGGGTAGACAAATGTTGCACGCCTGTCTGACATATCTGCTAACAGCACTGGCCAAGGTGTTAGGTGGAGGTGGGGGGGGGGGGTGTTGCTGTGAAAGTGTTATGTTGCCTGGATTAAATCTGCATTACTGTTATACTTTTACCCATAAGACAACAATTTTTCAAAGCTCTTTTTATACCTATTAGACTCAGAGGAAGGGCCTCCCACAAACCCTTCCTGATGTTATGAAACCCTTCTATCAAAAGGCTGATGAAGGAAATAAGAGTGGATGGAGGGTCATAAGTACTGGGTCAAGGAAGGAAGAATTGGAGTAATGAAGATAACTGGTAAGTAATCCATGCATTACATGCTCATATCCTTCCTCTCCCATCCCTTAATGAAATGAGTAAAACCCAAGCAATATGCCTTCAAAGATTGATAGGTCTACAAATATAATAATCACAGCTGGAGTGCAGCACCCCAAAACAATTTTATTTCTACAGTCACCAAGTTTTACAAACAAAAGGGAAATTCAGTGGACAGCTCATTCAATATTGCTGATAGAAACAAGCATTGGTAAATCCAACTGTGGCGTTCTAATCTAGGATCCTGATCGATACTGTGACCTTATGCCCCTATTCGGCTATAAATCCATTTATTCCCTATATTGGCATAACCGTTCAAGTGCAATATTCAGAAACTCATCTCTGGCCTCACACGAACAGAGCCACATTCCAGAATAGCTTTCTCTGCCACTTCCTTTGCAACCAATTAGTGCAATGACAGAGCAGAAGTTACTATCTGAGATTCCTAGATTAACACTCTGAGTTCTTCAACAAGATAAAAACTCAGCAAACCTGGAAATCCCCGCTTGCTGTGTTTTGATTAGTAATAGAACTCTAATGAGCACTGATAGACGATCACTTCCTAGTGACATCTTTATTGACGTCTTATGTCCAGCAAACTTACGTCAAACAAGGCACCTTTCTGGTATAAATATTACCAACGTTGCCTTAAGCAAACGCTAGCTGCCTCAATGCCATCGCTGCTATCTTCGCTGCTGCTGACGAAGCTGTCATGCTGATGATACCATAGCTGCTATCGCTACTGCTATCGCTGCCAACTAGCGAACGATGGTGTGGTGAACTTAGGAGCTGAACAGCCGTCCCCTGCAAGAGCCCAGCAGATGCAAGCTGCCCGCGGACGCTGCCCCTCCTCCCCCTCGACGCGCTGAAGAAGAGACGCTGTCTTTCTCCTGTAGAGAAATCCAGCTCCAGCGTTTCTAGTCTACCCTTGCGGGTGACTGGGATATCGGGCCCTGAGGGAGATACCAGACCTCCATCATTCTATTCCAGAGGTATGGTGTTGACTAAACCGTTGAGAGAGAATTCTTGAAGTAAACCTTGGCAAAACCAACTTAACTTAAAGCTACTTACTTACTCCCCTCTCAAGTATTAGGCTTAGGTCAGGTACACTGGGGTAGGCGTAGTTAGAAGCACCAGTTGAGTATTTTAGCCTAATGTATATATGAATGTATATATGTTTTATTACTTTTAAACCATTGTATGGCTAAGAAACCATATCAATGCTTTTACAGTATTATTTCGCAATACTTATCTTACTGTACGTACTTTTTATAATAACAAGTCTTGCAATTGTGGCAATTCATTTCTCTTGTATGAGAAGAAAGACTGTTCAATAAATGTTAACCTTTTATTGACAAACGCCCGTCTCTCTATTCTCTACATATTGTGAAAGTAAACTGCACCAACCTGACTGAGTAAAATAACTGTCTATTGTTTCACACGACCCTAGAGATTGACTCTTGATCTGAGGAGCAAAGTTGTCATGTTGCACGGTTGTTGGAAAACTGAATCCCTTCTTGTCTGTGCCAGGGAAGCTGATCACTTCCTATTTCAGTCAAGAAAGTTTCCAGTGACCTCTGAGCTAGTTGGTAACAAACCCAATTAAGTTTAGCATAGTTAGTAGAGGCCTGGAAGATCCGCACTTCTACGTCGATACTACTGTTTATGTTATTCCAATGCGCAGGGCCTATTGGGAAAATAGGAACTACGCTACATGGCGCCCAACGTTTGGTAAGGCGATAAACTAACGCAAGACGTTAGAGTAACTCAGTCGTGCATTTTTCACACAGACCCCTTTCTCCCGTGAATACTCCAATAGACGTCTGGAGTGGGTGAAAGGTTAAAATCCGCCCGACCTTAGTAGGAAGAGATTCCTATGTAAAGCTCTGGTTTATTCAACGTTGAAGGATACAGTGTTCCAAAATATTGTGCACCTAATCTTTGTCTCCTTGGAGACCTACTCTGCAAAGCCTGCATTTATAAAATGTCAGACAGTGAAGAAGAAAGGGAAGCAGCTAGGCTGGCAACCCTACTAATAGAGGAAGACTCGAGTCTCCTACAGACTGACCCAGATGCCATCGACATCCCGGTCCACTTAAGAAAATTTATAACTTTAAAACTTATAGAAAAACGGACTGACACCACAAGGTGGTACAGTAATTTTCGTGATAGAGGCACACGAATATCGGCAGACAGAGGTATTCTATTCATGGATAAACTTTCCAGCGGCAAACGCTAGAACAAAAGAGTTTCACTATTACAAAATAGAGAAACCACTGGAAGAGTACGCTCCTTTCGAGGAGACTGAAATCCCACTAAAATTCCAAGAGCACCTGCTCTGGTTTAATGGCGCCCTAAAACATAATGATCATATTACCAGGCTCGGTCCACTAGGTAGACCAGGAGCAACGTGGCCGGTTCTAGCCAGCTACACACCACATCCGGACATTGCAAAAATGTCTAGAGAAGAGCTGTTAGTACAGCTAAAAACACTAATTAAAATACATAGGCAATTAGTGCAATATGTAATGCGGACTGCAACAGTCCAACCAGCTGTTAATGTACCACAGCTGACCCCTCATCAGGGGAACAATAATAAATAAACAACCCCAGAACATACAGTCATGTCTTGGTAAAACACCCATAAAACGGGAACAAATTCCTTTCTGGTTAGCACAGAAAATCACTCAAATAGAGGCAGTATTTCCGGATACTACCCCTATTGAGAAACACAGAATCTTGACCATCTGCCTTCCTATGGGAATCGCACCACACGTGGAGGACTGTGACACTTGGGGTACAGTCTTTGCTTCCATTTACACAAAAACACATGGTGTTCCATCTATGGCGGTAATACCAGAAGTGCTAAAACAGATTCAAAATGAATACGGTCCAGAGCCAGCTTTAAATCTTGGTATGAAATTACTGAAAGACTTCAAGCAGGTCTCAGCTATATTATTAGCCAATATAAAAGGAGAAGCAGCATCTGTGGCGATCCACCAGAAGTTGAAGGAAACAGATATAACAGATCAGCCAGTCGAGCTTGCCAGAATCATAGAAAAACGCTATGAAGAATTAGGTAGAGACAGCTTGGGTGGGAAACCAGTAAAGCCCCAACTGCTCGAAAATCCTGAAAAATTATTTATTAAAAATAATTCAAACACTCCTAAAAAGAGCTGGGATGGAAATAAACAATCCACTCCCAAGGAAAAAGTTTTCCAGTCCAGAGGAAGGTCTCCTCGACGGAGGGAAAGAACTCCGACTCAAGAACACCAGTCTCCCCAGAGGGAGCCCTCTTATAAAAGATATAACCTTAGAAATAGGGATAATTTGAAAAAACCTGATAGATATCAAAGTATTGATACACGTCCATCTCGATCTTTTTCGCAGAAATCGGAAAGAAGAGGACGGTCAGACCCAGGAGAGCACACCAAGTCCAAAGACAAGGAACCTGCTCAGAGTAAAAAATCTCAATTTCCAAAAAAGAAGGTAGCCAGTATTAGAGTAATCAACCATGCCGAGAATACTGAGGACACAGTTGAAAAACGGGGAGTGGGCATTGACAATGTTGGACAGTGCAGCAGAAATCAGTATAGTCCGCAAGATCTTGATGAGTCATCTGGAGACAGTGGACACAAATGAATACATTCAGGTTGAAACTGCCGACACCAGACTTAGCGAGCCCCATAAAATATATGAAATAACATTGCGTATAGAGGGTGATAAGACTAGGAAAATAAAGGGTCTATTTTGGGATAAACTCTCAAAAGGCTATGATATTCTGTTAGCTGAAAAAGATTGGCCCCCAGAGTTTGTCAGGGAGTGCCCTCGTGGCGAAGAAGTGACTATGCCTGCCTTCTCGAATCACATTCCGATTCACAAAAAATATACATATGCAAGGAAATGGGCAGTAGCCCAGGCACCGGCATTATATAAAAACCATGTAGGATGGGATGAGGACTCACCTCCTCACAAAATCCAGTTAAAAAGTGAACCAACCGCCCAACGGCAGTATCCCATTAAGCAAGAAGCTAAAAAACAAGTCAGGGAGATCTTAGATCAACTTGAATACCAGGGGGTGATTGAAACATGCACCTCTCAAATGAACAATCCTTTGTTTCCTGTCTCCAAGCCAGACAATTCATATCGTCTAGTTTTGGACTACAGACACCTTAATGCATGTTGCAAAACATTTGCAGTACAAAACTCGCATAGTGCAGCTCTAATGAATAACATAGTTAGGAAAAAATATAAAACGACATTAGACATATCTAATGGTTTCTTTTGTCAAAACATTGCACCAGAAAGCAGATATTTGACCGCTTTCTCAGCATTTGGGTCGCAGAAAAAATTCTGTCGACTCCCACAGGGGTTCAAGAACAGCCCAGGACTATTCTCAGCTAGGGTAACAGAGTTACTACAAATATATGATGATGAGGCATTATCTTACGTAGACGATATCTATCTCACAGACGACGACTTGGATACTCACTTGAAAAGAGTGAACACCATTATACTTGGGTTCGCAGCAGAGGGTTACAAATTCAACTTTAAAAAGTCTCGAATTGCCCATCTGACAGTACTATTCTTAGGGTACGAATTATCAAGTGAAGGAAAAAGCCTAGCGGACAACTTCTTAGAGAAGTGCGCTGTACTCCAAGCTCCAAAAACGCTGAAGAATTTACAATCCATTCTAGGTTTTCTGAATTTCGGAAGAACATACATTCTAAATTACGCAGAAAGGGTTAAACCTCTCTACGAACTAACTAAACCTGATTTTAAACAAATCAATTGGACTCAAAAACACACAGAAATTTTGAGATCACTGCAAACAGACATGTTAGCTAAAACAAAATTAGATACACGTGACAACACATGCTATCTTGTAATCCGAGTCATCCCAGGAAGATGCAGATTCACGTACCTGACCTCTAATGAGGGAGAAAAGGTACCAATTTCAATTAAATCTCACTTGTACACACAAGTAGAAAAAACATTCAGTCACACAGAAAGAACTGTGAAAGCAGTGCAAATTGCATTAGCAAATGAAAGAGAACTAGCACGCGGCAAACGGATTAATATCCTCACAGCGGAATCCGCCTTCGAGGCGCTATTCAGCCCAGTAAACCTGCCTACAGTGTCACTGGATCCGAAATGGATACAGTGTGTAGGTTCTCTAGGAGCGGAAAATGTGAAATACTATTTCGCCCCGCAATTCGAAGAACTGAATGAATTAGAATATGAAGAAGAATATCCTCTGCCAATCGAACTTCTGCCTCTCCCACATTACGCCTGTATAATCTTTACAGATAGATTTGTACAGCATTTCAACATAGAGAGCAAATCCTACGATGCAGCCTGTGCGATTGTTAAAGGTCGTTGGCTGTGCGGTAAATTCAGACCGAAAGTAACAAAAACGGAATCATTGAGAAACTGTTTGGCTCAAAGAGCTGAAATTAGATCTTTAAAGATGGCGCTCGAAAATGCAGAACGTGAATTCCCGACACTTATTGTGTGCGATTCTCATTTATGCGTCAACTCTTACAATAATAAACTGCAGAGTTGGATTGAAAACGATTACAAAGATGACACAGGTGCCACAATAAAGCATAAATTGCTCTGGAAACAGGTAGCTCTTTTACAGAAAGAACTACAAAAGACTCACGTGATACACGCACAGAGTCTTCAACGTGATGGCGTTCACGTTGCAGGGAATTCATTGGCTAATACAGCCATAGCGGAAGCAACTAAACCGGCTTCCGTAGCCACAAAAAAGCGTACAGAAAAATACATAGACGGGGAAACTATGCTGGCAGTAAAAACGCCCGTAAAAGGCGACTGTGCAGCACTACCAGTGAACTATCCACTCAATTATGCATACGTAATTGATGCAAACTCCATTCCTTTTGCTTGAAACCCTGGAGTGGGGGATAGGGTAATTCCAAACAGGGACCGGAGGGGCTTCCTATTACAGGAAGCACACATGGGGTTGGGTCTGAGACACCAAACAATCAGGGACTCTCTGAGAGAATTGGAATCAGAGTACTGGTGGCCGGAAATGAGTAAAGGCATTCATGAGTTTGCAAAAAACTGTGAAGACTGCAACAGAGATCGCAGTGGAGAACCGGCCAGTGAAGTGTCAGAAGCCCTAATAGAAAGCATCAGGCAATCTATCCGCGCTATCAAAAAAGAGAAACGCGTCCCATTGTACATCGTTAAGGCTAAACACACTTAAAAAATGTGGCCTCCAGCGCTCGGCTGACGCTAGAACGGTTATAAAAGATCTGCGAGTCTTTATCGGCACATACGCAATTACCACGTGCCATTCTGACCAGGGTCCTTCTTTCAGCTCTCGAGCTTATAAGGAGGCCATGGCCAGCATGGGAATTGGGTTGCGGTATTCTTGTCCGTCGCACCCCGAAGGGAATAGTGTGGTAGAAAGAAAAAACCGAGACATAAAGCGATCTATAACAGCGAAGGTATTCGTTTCAGGCGCTGGGTGGGTCAAACATTTAATAAGTGTCCAGAGCAGTCTTAACAATTTGCCAAGAAAATCTCTAAAAGGTTTCAGCCCATACAAACTATTGTTCGGAATTAGAATACCAATTCAGGACTTAGATAGTCAGGTATCAGTGGTACAAGATAAGAAAACAGACTTTGACATCAAAGATCGTTTGGCTGTTTTACAGGAACTGAATGAAACAAGAAAATCCTTAGGCAACATAAAGTTAAAGCAACAGCCAGCTACCACTAACGAGGCACCACAAGCAACAGCCCCAGCAAGGCCTGTCTTTATTCCAAAGATTGGGGATCTAGTCAGAGAAAAAATCGCGGTGAAGAAGGAATTTGGGCCTTTGTACAGAAAAGCAGTACCTGTCTTGGCAGTCACCGGAACAAGATCAGTAGTACTACCGCCCCTTGCTGGTAAAAAGGAGAACAGAGTCGTGTCTATCGACCTGGTAAAACCACAACCATGTGGCCTATAATCAAAAGTAGGCCCAGTGGACTCCCAAGAAACAACAGAATACCCAAACTTGCAACAATCCAAGAGGTTCAAACTGAAAGACTAATCACATTCGATCAGCCTGCAGTGCACAGAGAAGGACTATGCAATAATGCCATGGAACTCGTGCCTCTTGAGACACAGATTGAAACAGTTCGTCAAGAAACACCAGTCTACAATAACTTGGCATCAGAAAATGCTACCGAAAGACAGATTGAAAGAACAATCCCAACAATTGACAGAACTGCCTCTGGTTATTTCATCAACTTCGTCAACTTCTCTGAAGATCAAAACGACCCGAAGTGATGCCAGAAACTAAAAAGACTTTTAAAGAAAAAGCAACGGAACTCTTTCATCAACTAAAGGAAATCTACCTTATTTCACCTTGGTTAGAGTTCTGGTTCGGTCTAGGTGTATTTTTCCTCCTGCTTTGGCTCATCATGGTACTTTGTTTGGGAAAATTCATTGAGGGAAAATATAGTACAATGGACAACAGCAAGTCAGAACATCAACCTAGTCCTCAAACCACACAGATCATCCCACGTGAAGAAAAGAGAACTGTCAACAGTAAATGTCACAGCAATTCCAATACCTTGTGGGGTAGTATGGGAGAAAACTGACTATGAGATCTATGGTCCGGTCGAGATCCTGAAGTATCCTCATCAACTGAAGGTTTCCTTAAGTGACTTTGTAAAACCTAGTACATTCTCTGATGATTGGGACTTTAACAGTAATAATGACATGATGTCTGATTTAGTAATGTCAGCTAGATTCACAGAACATGATTATTTACAAGGTTCGTCTAGTTATGAGCAGACATTCTGCTACACACATTATGGCGATCATTATTTGCATAAATCTGCACAGCCTAGAAATGTTTTTAAGTATAATCAATGGGAACATTGTTCTACACCACCTAAAAGCAGTTCTAAAGCATTTTTTGAGAAATTCAAATACTTCTCAGGGTTTAACACCAGTGATGCAGAAACGTTTTATTACAAACTGTTGGATAAAACAGGAATGAAAACAATGCTAACAAATTCTAAATTGATATATTCAGAAGCATTTTATGACAAAATGATGACATTTGGTTTTGATTATTGGAAAAATAACATTGAAACAAAAACCATTTTGGGTACAAAAGATTGGCAGGTACAAGGCCTAGAAGCACTATTCAGAACCTGCATGATACCAGAACAAATGATGTTTTTAAATGACACAATTCACCAAACATCCTGTCTTGGCCTAGCTAAGATCAAAGACCTAAACAAACCGTCTATTCCAAAGCCAATACCTGAGAATGCAATAACAGATATTGAGATAGACGTATCACAAATTTTACATTTTAACAGAACACATCCTGATTGGATAAAATGGTTAATCTGGCCTACTGACACAAACAGCTGTCAAGATAGATTCCTGAACAAAACACAGGGGTTAAAAATGACCAGACAAGACCCTAGATACTCCCAGAGACAACATCCAGGGATAGTAACAACATACAGTGTAGGGAAACTCTGCCTCGAATGGCTAGGATCATCCACACTGGCTGAAATTAAGCAACACTTGTCTTTACTAAAAGATGGTGCTGATTTGCGCGATTTCATTCTTGGACCACGCAAACAGCGTCAAAAGCGTTTCATAGCGGCCAGCATCTATGCTGCGTACAACGAGGCTTGGAAAGTCACACAAATTGAAACAGCTGAAAAAATACGAGAAATTGATCGTATTAATTTGGAAAAATCACTTTCTGTAGTGGACAATGGGTTAATGACTCTTTCCTCCAGAATATATTCGTTGGACAATATTGTATCTTCTGCCTTTGACATAATAGACAGAGACTTGCTAATGTTACAGCATGGCCAATCTCAATTACGTTCTATTGTACAATTAGGCTGGACGCTGCAAAATCTTCGTTCAGGCTATGTGCCTTGGCGTTTAATCAACACAACGTCATTATTTTCCATTTTTAACCTTACTGATAAACAAATCAGTTTGGCACAGAAAGGAGCAGACTATACAATCCTGAGCATCGAAAAACTTGAGAGATTACCATTGACAATGTCAGAAAGTCCTGTCATTGAATTGTTAATACACGGAATTATCACAATTCCGATAACAACTTTTCGATTTAAAAAATGCCTTGAATACATACCTACTGGCCAGTATGAACGATTGGGTAAAGGTTATGTTAAATCAGAATGGAAATTACCATACACACATTCATGCTACAGTGACAGCGACAAAAATGTATTTCTTAGTGGTGAAAATTGTAAACATTCACTAAGCGGTATGCTTTTGTGTCAGGGTATTAATTTACACGGAGCCTGTGAAGGTAATTCTAACAACCTTTCATGCCACCAGCTTGTCACACCTGCAACTCAGATAGAGCCCTTCTTTATGCAACTTTCGAATGGGAGTTACATTCTTAGAACGGATCACAGATGTTGTGGCCTTGTTCCAGGGAGAAGTTATCTCGTAAGCGTAACATCCATGGTCAAATGCTGTATGCAAGCATTGTTCCCGAGCGGGCCTGGAGACATAGAGACTCCCATCTGGCCTCGTCTGAATCTCTATTCTATACGAATTGATACTTTAAGCAAAATGAAGTCTGTGCTTTTACAGACAACAGTGCCCATAACGTCATCAAAAGATACGTATGATCTTCTAGTTGCAAGGACAGCTACGGAGGTTCATGAACTTCTATCAACAAATTGCCCCGTGCATTTCGTAGAAATGCTTAGCCAACTCCTTAACATGTCTAGTGCCACAGGCATCCCAGGCATATTTAAGATGATTTTTACTGGACTGCTAACACCATTTCACGCAATTCTGGGAATCGTTCCAAATTTTGTCCACTCTGTTTTTGGCGGCATACCCCTATTTTTGGGACTTGTAGCAGGGATTTTATTTTTGACCCTCCTGCTTCGTTATGGCAAGCCACAGCTCAGACATGACTCCTATGGGAATGGAAGAGACAATCCTAGCAATGCGCTACCAGGACAGAATAACTAGAGTCCTTGGATTGGCCAGGCTGAGAGATCTAAACATGACCTGTTTCCTTTCATTCAGACCTATATGGCAATCCTGTATCTTACCGGTACTTCGATGTATGCTATGCGGAGATGAGTGCGTGTTGGACATCTGTCTTTCACTTCCATCAGCAGTACCAATGGACGTCGATACTTTGCTCAGTCCGATAACGGCTCACGCATTGTGTTGTCCCCAGCGGCTACCAATCCTGATGACGGCATTCGTTGAGACTCCTGTGCTACGACTAGGTGGTAACAGTGGAGCGAGTGACAAAAGCAACATCACCCAGGTACGACCTTCTGTGAGCATTGCTGATCCCGACTTTGATGACAGCAATCATTCTCACACTTGCCAAGTTACAGCACTATCGAATTTGGTCGAACTGTCACCTGATTTTGTAGACCAATTCTTTGAGAGCCTGTCTGATATGATGTTCCCACCCGGACAGAAATAATAACTTTGGAGAAGCTTTCCGACACACAGCGTTCCCATGAACTCTGAATTCGGCCTTCAGTTTTGAACAACAAAAACTGCTAAAAGCGTTGGAACTCTAATTTCCCCGTTCAAGCATTAATTCTTTTGAATTGAACACTTTTTAATATTCACCCTTTTTGGCACGAAAAATTCTTTGCTTAAAGTAAAAACTATTCATAGAGAACAGAAGCTTCAACTTCTATTTCTACATACATCTAGAGACATAATAACTTTACACCAGCCTCTAGCACATTTATTGCAATGCATTTATATGTGATGATTTATCTCGCTCTTCTTCTGTTTCAGAGATATTTCATGTGTAATTATTTTTGCATAATCGTTCATTGATTTCATATGCAATAATTTTTGAATGATTTCTATGCTTACCTAAATTTTCACGTATTACAATATACGCCTATTTCAAATGCATATATGTATTTTGGGGTGGGCAATGTTACACATGCATCTTATTGCTCTAGTTTTAGTAATTTGATGGACATGAATTCGTGGAGTGGGTGTGGCGTTCTAATCTAGGATCCTGATCGATACTGTGACCTTATGCCCCTATTCGGCTATAAATCCATTTATTCCCTATATTGGCATAACCGTTCAAGTGCAATATTCAGAAACTCATCTCTGGCCTCACACGAACAGAGCCACATTCCAGAATAGCTTTCTCTGCCACTTCCTTTGCAACCAATTAGTGCAATGACAAAGCAGAAGTTACTATCTGAGATTCCTAGATTAACACTCTGAGTTCTTCAACAAGATAAAAACTCAGCAAACCTGGAAATCCCCGCTTGCTGTGCTTTGATTAGTAATAGAACTCTAATGAGCACTGATAGACGATCACTTCCTAGTGACATCTTTATTGACGTCTTATGTCCAGCAAACTTACGTCAAACAAGGCACCTTTCAGGTATAAATATTACCAACGTTGCCTTAAGCAAACGCTAGCTGCCTCAATGCCATCGCTGCTATCTTCGCTGCTGCTGAAGAAGCTGTCATGCTGATGATACCGTAGCTGCTATCGCTGCCAACTAGCGAACGATGGTGTGGTGAACTTAGGAGCTGAACAGCCGTCCCCTGCAAGAGCCCAGCAGATGCAAGCTGCCCGCGGACGCTGCCCCTCCTCCTCCTCGACGCGCTGAAGAAGAGACGCTGTCTTTCTCCTGTAGAGAAATCCAGCTCCAGCGTTTCTAGTCTACCCTTGCGGGTGACTGGGATATCGAGCCCTGAGGGAGATACCAGACCTCCATCATTCTATTCCAGAGGTATGGTGTTGACTAAACCCTTGAGAGAGAATTCTTGAAGCAAACCTTGGCAAAACCAACTTAACTTAAAGCCTCTTACTTACTCCCCTCCCAAGTATTAGGCTTAGGTCAGGTACACTGGGGTAGGCGTAGTTAGAAGCACCAGTTGAGTATTTTAGCCTAATGTATATATGAATGTATATATGTTTTATTACTTTTAAACCATTGTATGGCTAAGAAACCATATCAATGCTTTTACAGTATTATTTCGCAATACTTATCTTACTGTACGTACTTTTTATAATAACAAGTCTTGCAATTGTGGCAATTCATTTCTCTTGTATGAGAAGAAAGACTGTTCAATAAATGTTAACCTTTTATTGACAAACGCCCGTCTCTCTATTCTCTACATATTGTGAAAGTAAACTGCACCAACCTGACTGAGTAAAATAACTGTCTATTGTTTCACACGACCCTAGAGATTGACTCTTGATCTGAGGAGCAAAGTTGTCATGTTGCACGGTTGTTGGAAAACTGAATCCCTTCTTGTCTGTGCCAGGGAAGCTGATCACTTCCTATTTCAGTCAAGAAAGTTTCCAGTGACCTCTGAGCTAGTTGGTAACAAACCCAATTAAGTTTAGCATAGTCAGTAGAGGCCTGGAAGATCCGCACTTCTACGTCGATACTACTGTTTATGTTATTCCAATGCGCAGGGCCTATTGGGAAAATAGGAACTATGCTACACAACTTGTCTCACCTTTGGGACCTATTGGCTTTGCCAGTGGTTTTAACCAGGCTATAGAGTATCCCAGATGCTGTGTAGCATGGCTTTTAAAAAAAAAGGAAAATAAAACATTCACGGCTGTTACATCAGTTTGTAGGTGCACAAACCAGCATATTTAATGACGCTATAAGGGGAAATAAGAAGCAACAAGAAGGGGCAACAGAGGGGGCTGGGCAACATGGAGGAGGGAGGCACAACAGGAGGGGCTGAGCAAAGCAACTTTGGGTTTCAGAGGAAAAGGAGAGCAACAGGAAGGGGTGGGTGATGCAAAACAGGGGCAAGAGTGGGGGAAAGTCACACAGAGGGCATGGGGAAGAACACAGAAGGATAACAAACAAAGGGAGGAACTCAGGAAGCAAAGAAACAAGAGAGAGTGCAACACAGATGTTGGGAGAGAAGTACATGGGTGAAAAATCAGTGCAATGAGAGATAAGCATACAAGAGCAGGGATGAAGCATAGGGGAAACATACATGAGGGAGGCAGCAGGAAAACGGAGCAGTGGAAGGAAACAAGTAATGTGTCCATGTTCCAGGGTAGGGACAACCCCAGATAAAGGAGTGCAGCAAACATGCAGCCCAAACCTATTTGTTTGTTAATAAACCCCATGGACCTTCAGCTTACAGTTTGCGTTGCTCAATTAGTGCCTGGATGCCTACGGGTCGCCACACACTTAAAACATTTCCTTAACATAACATAAGAAAATGTATTTGAAGCAAACAATTGAGAGCAACACACGAAGCCAACCAATAGTAAGAAATGTGTGATCTCTAAGCCCACTGTAAACTAACAAAATGTTTTGCAACAGATAGCACATGCACTGTCTTAGGCAAGACCTAAAAAGAAGTGGCAATTAGGAACTCGGATCACGTTATCAAACATAGGGGCTGATTATGATGGAGGATTTTCCGCATCCTCCGGGCCGGCGGAAGCCACCGCCGGCCCGGAGGATGCGGAAAATCGTCTGCGGATCCACCAAAGACCCATCGCCACATTAGGATGGCTGGTCGGTCCTGGTCTCAGTCCGCCGCTTTTCCGCAGTGGTTGACTTACAACCGCGGCGGAAAAGCTGTAACGTGGCTGGCCGTGTCTATCAGACACCGCCAGCCACATTAGGATGGTGTAAAACAGATGATTTTCCACGGTGGCTTTTCCGCCGTGGAAAAGCATGTGTAACTTCAGTGCGGGGGCCCGTTGCGGGCCCCCTGGGTGAAGGGAGGGTGGGAGGGTGCACATGGGGGGGGTACCGTAATCGGCAGGCACCGCACGGTGCCTGCCACTTTCTGCATATAAATGAAACGTATGCATTTTTACCATTGCGGCGGGTGCAGCTTGAAGCCGCACCCGCAGCAATGGTAAAAATAGAGGATGTGACCACCATGGTGGCGGTCACATCCTAATTTGACAGTAGGGAACTCCGCAGGCTATGCGGAGGTACCCTCCTCCTCTATGGTCGCGGACGGACTCAAGTCCGTCCGCGATCATAATGAGCCCCTATGTTTCTGTAAATCTAGTCTAGTTAATATTTTTGGTACAGTAGGGGTTTCAAATACTTTAAACAAACAATGACAACCTAAAATTATGCCTATTATCATTGTTGTATTTTTCTTTCAACTTCACTTGAATTCTGTTGTACTGCGCTTTAAAGTGCGTGCACTTTAGTTACTTCCAAAGTACCGGATCTAGGTTAAATATTTGAATTATGGGTGTCCAAGGACAGAACTTCAATATCGTTTCTCTGGTATAACATGCAGTTTTGGTGCCTTTCTAATATTCACTTCTTTCAAGTCCATTTTGAAATGTATGCAGCCACAATATCAACACACATTCATGACTGAACAAAGTAATGAAAAAAACACAAATGAAGGTTGCTATGATTTTGAAACCGAAAAGGCGTCGCACTTTTTGGAAAAAGGGCATATTTTACACAGAACATTTGAAACTAATGAACCAACATTGTATTTACATATTGTTACATCTGTCAGCTTTGGGGTGGTCTTATCCCAATCCTTTTGCATTTGACGTCCACGTTTTTGCTGTATATTTTTGTCGGCCTTAGCACTCTGAGCACTTTACCACTGCTAACTGGTGCTAAAGTGCATGTGCTCTTCCCCAAATATGTTTGTAATTGGGGTATACCTGATTGACCTATTTAACTTACTTGTAAGTCCCTTATAAATGATACACCATGTATCCAGGGTATGTAAGTTAAATGCTGTTAGTAGGCTTGCAACAAGTATTGGGTCACACACAAAAGTAGCCTTCCAAACCTGTCTCAGGACTGCCATTGCACGCCTGTGTGTGCAGTTTACTGTCACTTAGACTTGGGATTTTAAGGGATGGACAGGGTGGGAGAAAGATGGCGTCCGACTAGTGGACGATAGCGGAGCTAGAGGGCAGAGGTCCGGATTTTAATGCGCCTGGTGTGAAAGCAGCATAATTTCTTCCACGCTCCAACTCCAAATCCCCTCCTGGGTCGTTATCGGATGCTGTACTCACCCCCCCCCCGTTTTGGTTGCAGGTCGGCCGTAGGAGGCAATCGCTTGTGCTGCCGAGGAGCGACTCTCCTGGTTCAGCGCTGTGTGTTGGTCTGCCTGTGGCGTCTCCTGCTTCGGCTCACCAGGGCCCCCGTGATGGCTCCAAAGATTGCTGCGAGTGTTACTTCGAAAGCGGCAGCGGCTGCTGCTGCGAGAAGAGCGCGGAGCGAAGCAGCTCCATCTGCCATCGAGAGTGAGGGAGCCGTGGCAGGCACTGACGGCCCCCCGGGACAACTCCTCAATCATTGTCCACCAGAAGCGAGGAGAGGGAAGGGTGGCATCATTAGAGGTAACAGCAGTTTGAAATCGGTAGGACCTTCGGTGGTGGAGCTGCTTAACCGGAACAAGGCTGTATCTAACACTGCGAGTACTGCTCCCGGTAATTTGTTGGAGGGGGTTTCTGGCATAGTGGCTGGGACAGCAGCAGGGGATGCGGCTGACGCCGCCGAGACCCCCGAAATAACACACTATCCCAGCATTAGAATACAGGATAAAACCATGTGTCCGGATACCTCTATGACTAAAGAAACAAGCATTGGAAATGCAATAGGTCTCGCATTAGGAAAGTTTGAGCTATTGGTATTGTAAATGACACTTTTTTTATTTATGTGTTGGTTTTGAAAGTAGCAAAATTAATAGCTTTGTCAGTTACAATGTCAATAGTTTTAACTTTTGCAAATGTGACACCTATAGCATTTGTAATGCAATGTGTGTTGTATTTACGTGACTTAGATGTATTAATATTACAAATAACAATGGCTTTTAATTTTGTAAATAATTAATACTTAAATAAAAGTTATTGTAATTTATAATGGCAATAGCTTAAACGTTTGTAAATAACTTTTGTGAAGATTATGTTCAGTGTATTTTATTGTGACGAAAATCCAAGAACATTGCATTTGCACCTACACACACACAGAGCCACACACATATAGATGTGGTGGTGGTGGATCTGGGGGATATGGTGGTGGTGGATGTGGTGGTGATGGTGGATGTGGTGGTGATGGGGGTGGATGTGGTGGTGGATGTGGTGGTGGTGGAGGTGGTGGATGTGGTGGTGGTGGATGTGGTGGATGTGGTGGTGGTGGATGTGGTGGTTGTGGATGTGGTGAAAGTGGTGGTGGATGTGGTGGTGGAAGTGATGGTGGTGGGTATTGTGGATGTGGTGGTGGATGCGGTGGTGGATGAGGTGGTGGATGAGGTGGTGGATGTGGAGGTGATGGTGGATGTGGTGGTGGTGGATGCGGTGGATGTGGTGATGGTGGATGCGGTGGATGTGGTGATGGTGGATGCGGTGGTGGATGTGGTGGTGGTGGTGGATGGGGTGGTGGTTGTGGTGGATGTGGTGGTGGATGTAGTGGTGGTGGGTGTGGTGGTGGTGGTGGATGTGGTGGTGGTGGATGCGTTGGTGGTGGATGTGGTAGATGTGGTGGTGGTGAATGTCATGGTGGATGTGGAGGTGATGGTGGATGTGGAGGTGATGGTGGATGTGGTGGTGGTGGTGGTGGAGGTGATGGTGGATGTGGTGGATGTGATGGTGGATGCGGTGGATGTGGTGGTGGATGCGGTGGTGGTGGTGGATGCGGTGGTGGTGGATGGGGTGGTGGTTGTGGTGGTGGATGTAGTGGTGGTGGGGGTGATGGTGGTGGATGCGGTGGTGGTGGATGCGGTGGTGGTGGTGGAAGTGGTGGTGGATGTGTTGGTGGTGGTGGATGTGGCGGTGGTGGATGTGATGGTGGTGGATGTGGAGGTGATGGTGGATGTGGTGGTGGATGGGGTGGTGGATGGGGTGGTGGTTGTGGTGGATGTGGTGGTGGATGTAGTGGTGGTGGGTGTGGTGGTGGTGGTGGATGCGGTGGTGGTGGTGGATGCGGTAGTGTTGGATGTGGCGGTGGATGTCATGGTGGATGTGGAGGTGATGGTGGATGTGGTGGTGGATGTGGTGGTGATGGTGGAGGTGGTGGTGGATGCGGTGGATGTGGTGATGGTGGCTGTGGTGGTGGTGGTGGATGCGGTGGTGGTGGAGGATGCGGTGGTGGTAGTGGATGGGGTGGTGGTTGTGGTGGATGTGGTGGTGGATGTGGTGGTGGTGGTGGTGGATGTGGTGGTGGTGGATGCGGTGGTGGTGGAAGTGGTGGTGGATGTGGTAGATGTGGTGGTGGTGGATGTGGTGGTTGTGAATGTGGTGAAAGTGGTGGTGGATGTGGTGGTGGAAGTGATGGTGGTGGGTATTGTGGATGTGGTGGTGGTGGATGCGGTGGTGGATGAGGTGGTGGATGAGGTGGTGGATGTGGAGGTGATGGTGGATGTGGTGGTGGTGGATGCGGTGGTGGTGGATGCGGTGGATGTGGTGATGGTGGATGCGGTGGTGGATGTGGTGGTGGTGGTGGATGGGGTGGTGTTTGTGGTGGATGTGGTGGTGGATGTAGTGGTGGTGGGTGTGGTGGTGGTGGATGTGGTGGTGGTGGATGCGTTGGTGGTGGATGTGGTGGATGTGGTGGTGGATGCGGTGGATGTGGTGGTGGATGCGGTGGTGGTGGTGGATGCGGTGGTGGTGGATGGGGTGGTGGTTGTGGTGGTGGATGTAGTGGTGGTGGGGGTGATGGTGGTGGATGCGGTGGTGGTGGTGGATGCGGTGGTGGTGGTGGAAGTGGTGGTGGATGTGTTGGTGGTGGTGGATGTGGCGGTGGTGGATGTGATGGTGGTGGATGTGGAGGTGATGGTGGATGTGGTGGTGGATGGGGTGGTGGATGGGGTGGTGGTTGTGGTGGATGTGGTGGTGGATGTAGTGGTGGTGGGTGTGGTGGTGGTGGTGGATGCGGTGGTGGTGGTGGATGCGGTGGTGTTGGATGTGGCGGTGGATGTCATGGTGGATGTGGAGGTGATGGTGGATGTGGTGGTGGATGTGGTGGTGATGGTGGATGTGGTGGTGGATGCGGTGGATGTGGTGATGGTGGATGTGGTGGTGGTGGTGGATGCGGTGGTGGTGGAGGATGCGGTGGTGGTGGTGGATGGGGTGGTGGTTGTGGTGGATGTGGTGGTGGATGTGGTGGTGGTGGTGGTGGATGTGGTGGTGGTGGATGCGGTGGTGGTGGAAGTGGTGGTGGATGTGGTGGTGGTGGATGCGGTGGAAGTGGTGGTGGATGCGGTGGATGTGGTGATGGTGGATGTGGTGGTGGTGGTGGATGCGGTGGTGGTGGAGGATGCGGTGGTGGTGGTGGATGGGGTGGTGGTTGTGGTGGATGTCGTGGTGGATGTGGTGGTGGTGGTGGTGGATGTGGTGGTGGTGGATGCGGTGGTGGTGGAAGTGGTGGTGGATGTGGTGGTGGTGGATGCGGTGGAAGTGGTGGTGGATGTGGTGGTGGATGTGGCGGTGGTGGATGTGGTGGTGGTGGATGTCATGGTGGATGTGGAGGTGATGGTGGATGTGGTGGTGGTGGTGGATGTGGTGGATGCGGTGGATGCGGTGGATGCGGTGGTGGATGCGGTGGTGGTGGTAGTGGTGGATGGGGTGGTGGTTGTAGTGGATGTGGTGGTGGCATTTGACAGGTCATTTGATTTCAGTGTGTCAGCTATTCTCAATTATACAATGTTTTATAGATCTAAACACCCCTCTGTGCAACACCACACCGCGATCTCAGGCCAAGAGTAAAGTAAACTATTACAGATGTAAGCTGCAACTCATGGTCGAGGTATTTCAAACTATCTTTGACTTACTATGACATCCCTTTTTGGTTCCCCACAAATTGCACACAGATGAATATTTGTAGGCTTACCGCAACTTGGTCCTACTGCCAGTCCTGTGGTGCTGCTATGCTGGCATCACACATAAGGCAGGGGTAGAAGGTCTCTCTCAGAGAGCTCAGACTGCTGCAAGTCAAGTGGCATCATGTGAAGGACACTGCTGGCTGAAGGTATCAGTCGTCCAGAATTGTCACTCTGTGCTCCCTGGTCTCAGTCAATGCTGGTGCTCGGCTATAAGCGTCCTGCAAGGATGGAGCTGCAGAGATTCCTCTCTTGACTAGGCCTGGGGCTCAGAAGAGTGAACTGACTGCATACTGACTGCAATGTCACTCCATGGTGGCTGCAGAGGAGTCTTTTAAACAACAACGACCATCTTTTAAACACCGCTCAGCACTGTTAGGAGCAGCGTGATTATACAACAAGTGTGTGGCCCCACCCAGCCCCTCCAGGAGGTGGACATGTCAGGAGAATGTCATCTATGCGATCCGGCAGCGACAGCGTGCCCCATGCCCCCATGAGGACTCAGATCAGTGGTCCTCATTTTCAATCATTGTCTGCTGGTACTTGGGGTGGCCCACAGGACTAAAACATATCTGTCCAGTCCTTGCGGCACAAAAGAGTGCAACTCCCTCTTTCACACATGGTGAAAAAGTGTCACTGGAGTTTTTATTTGGAAACCACCAAAAAAAAGAACTATATGTTCATAAATCCACCATGTATTTTGCTACATCAACTATGACTTACATTAGATATTATTAAGAACATCGTATACATCAATATGATCTGCTGAATGCAGTATGTGTGTGTCAAGAAGGAATGATGTTAGAATGGTGGTTATGTGTCCGTCTCTGTAGGACTTACGTTTTTCTATTTTCATAATATATGTTTTGTATGCACAAATAAGATTATGTAGAATTGAATACATATATTTTTATACTTTTTCAATTATTAGTGTCACTATTGGTTTTTACATACACATGTTTTGAGAGACTGTTGTGAAGTAACCATAGAGAATTTACATTGAAGAAAAAGTGTCACTGGACCATAGCAGCAGCTGGCACCCGGAAAAACAAATTCAAGCTGCCGTTGCCAGTGTCCAATCATCTTGCATGGCCATGGTGGGCAGGCGCGCCTTGTCTAAAACAGGCAAGGCACTGCCCCTCTAAAAAACGTGTGGGCACTGCTGGGTGATTATTACTCTGGATTGGATCTTGTTTTGTTATTGTCATATAGTAGAAGGGCTGAGTGAGACCCAGGTTGGCTGAATCATTCTAATAATGCATGGCTAATGCATTTTAGTGAGGTGATGCAGATCACCACACTAAAATGTGTTAGTCTAACCCCTAATGAGTGGTACTTGGCAGGGCTGGATTCTCACAAACTATCTGAACCAGACTGCCGTTGCTTCGTAAGCCTTTTTAAAAAAACTTTTGTGGTTGACCGAAGCAAATTTTGTCAGAAGTCAGTATCGCTTAATTAAAAAAAGAGATCGGTGTGATGGGTGGTGGAGGGTTTATAGCAGCAACCAACACTTTAAGCATTTGAAATCACAGTAGTGGTCACAGCTGCCACCATAGCAGGGGAAACAGCAGCAACAACAGATTCTGACACAACAAGAGAAAACAAAAGTGAATGCAACAGTAACCTCTGCATAAACAGTAGCATTATTTTAAATATAACAAACTACAGTGGCCACGATAGCTGCGACCAGTGTCATCACCAAGGCAAAACAGTAGCGCCTGTAGGGCAAGCGGAGCAGAGCTCACAGCAGCTCAAAAAAAACTTCCCCCACAGGACAACAGCAGCCAGAAAAACAGCTGCCACTATGGCAGGATCAACAACAGCATAATTTGTCAGAAGGGTAATAAGTTCAGAGACGACAACTGCAACAGAAAAGGTCATTTACCATCGCCAGCTGCCTCAAAAGCAGCAGGAACCACAGAAGCAGCAGCAACAGTTGCCACAAAGCAGGGATCCCAGCACGAATACCAGCGGTCACAACAGCAGTGATCACAGTTACGACAGTACAGCAGAGACCATGGCAGCAACCACATCTGCAACAAAGGCAGAAACAACTAGGGCTAGCAGGTAAACCAGTTTGATGCTGAACAGGAAGCATCGCGGTTTGTTACTAGTGCCTGGCTGCTTTATCACGTCGGACTCTGATGCTACTGCCATTTTCTTACCAGCACGGACAGAAACAGTATACAAGCAACAGAGGCAGGGCGGTGGCAGGCCGCGCTGCAGCCGCTGATGCCACTGTAGCTGGACCTGATTAGCTGGTTCTGTGGTGCTACTGAGGCCAGCCCTGCTTTGCCACATGTCACAACCCAGTCTTAGACACGGTTCAATCAGCGGTGTTTTAAGACCACAAGCAGCCGGCATTTTACTGGTCCGACAACCCTGCGACAGTCACGCTGATGCCAAGGGCTTATGAATATGGTACAAATTGAAAATACTTTTTAACGAAATGTTCAATCGACCTCGTTTTTTCCAGAAATGTGTAATTCATTCTAAGGCAAAAGTCACATTAAGGGATGTTATGGTTTTGCCTACTATTTAAAAAAGATAGAAATTGCTTTTTTACGTTTATGCTCACCACCTCACCCGAACAAAAGCCCGTTTTAGTGATTGGTGTCCAAAGTGGCCAGTTTGAGAGGTTTTTACTTTTTAGATCAAACCATAACACTTTCTTTGAAGCACACCATGGCGTTTCATTGTGACGGTTTTGCAATTAAGTACAGTTTCGTGATTGTAAGTATCTTCGGTTTTAAAAACGTGTTGCCCTTCTAGGAGCCGCAGTACAGTAGTTATGATGCGATCTAACCTTAAGGTCTTGGAACTTTATAGTAATTCGAGAAGCCGCAGACTTTTGATATGTGGCGCTCTTCTGCCCCTACTTTCAAAACTGCCATGACGATGCGACACGGCGGGCAGGGGAGGGGGCGGAGCGGGAAAAAAAAAAAAAACAAGATGGAGGGAAGAGAGAGAACTGGAGGGTTGAGGAGAAATGCGACACGGCGGGCAGGAGAGGGGGCGGAGCGGGTAAAAAAATAAATAAACAAGACGGAGGGAAGAGAGAGAAGGGGAGGGGGGAGGAGAAATGCGACACGGCGGGCAGGGGAGGGGGCGGAGCGGGTAAAAAAATAAATAAACAAGATGGAGGGAAGAGAGAGAAGGGGAGGGGGGAGGAGAAATGCGACACGGCGGGCAGGGGAGGGGGCGGAGCGGGGAGAGGGAACAGACGGCGATTTGGTGATGTGCACGCGCATTTTAGTTCAATGCGCTTGCACATTGACCTAAAAGCCACGGGCACAGCACCAAATCGCCAGTTGGGATACTAGTTGGGTAAAGTCTGTTTAAGTGGCTATAGTCTCGCTTCTCTCAATGCGCATGCGCATTGATAGGTCACAAGACCTAAAAAAGAGGGTTGGCCCTCAGGAATTATTGCAGGGGAAACCTTTTGATATCAATCAGTCACCTTTAAGTGCCCCGTTCACCAACCTAAATGGTTACCAGTTGAGGGGTAGAGGAGACCTATCCGCTATAGACATACTAAATGAGCTAGATCTGCCCCGTACATTACACCAAGAGTCTGCAGGACAAACGGGGCTTGAAGCAGAAACTATGGTGGTGAAGGATGGTGGGGATGAGGAGAAAGAGCAGAGCGACTGCTTTTTCTCGCTGACTGAAGAAGCTGAATGGTCAGAGGATGTACATCACAAGGGGCCAGTAGTTAGGAATCCGATCTGGATCTGGAAGAGAGTGATGAAGTGCTGCCTTCAACAGCAAAAAAAGGTCCAGGTCGCTCAGGCAAAGGGATCAAACAGAGGAAGGATCTCTCCTGGGATTACTCAGCCAATACACCTTTGTCAGGAGCCGCCGATAAAGTCTCAGCTGCGACAAAACCCAAAGGACCTTCCACACTGGAAACGATTCATCAGGCCATATTGGCCCGTAGAGAGGAGGCGCGTCATGACAGCAGGAAAACCCAGGCAGAGATGCGGAAACTACAGGGAGTAGTTCGTAAACTATCCAAAGCATGCTCCAACATGGGGTAAAGAGTTACACATCTGGAAGATAAGGTAATGGGCGCTGAGAGTGAAACTGCAAGGGTGGTTACAATGGTGGAGGCTCATGATGCTCAGATAAAAGATATACAATGGAAGCTGGAGGAATCAGAGAACCGACAGAGAAGGAACAACCTAAGAGTTCTGGGGGTGCAGGAAGGAGTGGAGGGAGCAGACGCCAGGAGTTATATCATCAATCTGTTTTCTGCTGCGTTCCCCGAGTTATCAAGCTGGAACTGGGCTTCTGAGATACAAAGAGCGCATTGTATCCCCTTCAAACAGCGCCTACCAGTGAAGGAAGGAGATAAACCTCGGGCCATCCTGGTCTTTTTTGGAAACTTTTTATTGAGGCAAATCATCTCGGATAAAGCAAGACCAGATTCCAGGAGGTCCAGAGGGGAGACTTTGTTTTTTGTAAGGCAGGACTTCTGCCACATTACGGTAGAGAGACGTTGGAGACTCAGACAAAGGCTGAAGCCATTTCAGGATAAAAAGATTCAGGCATTCCTGATTAACCCTGCACAACTGAAAATTTCAACCAGGGGACTACCCGCAATTTCTCATCGGAGATCAAGGCTAAGGAATATTTGGACTCTCTGGTCCCCCTGGGTTAATAGTGTTTTAGTGTTTTGGGGTTATGCTTCTTGACTTGACTTGAGCAACAGGTGGATAAGTCTGAAGAATTGTTAGTGCGGGAGGGGGGGTCGGAGTGGAGGGTTTTGGTACAAATTTATACACCGGGCACAATGGTTGGAATTTGGTGGGTGCTTCTTTTCAGGACCAACTGCCTTCTAGGATCGCATTCATCACATGCACAGACCTAGGTCTGAGCGCTCCCATGGAGGGGCAGGTAGCCTTCAGAGGGGTGGCGGGTGGGGGAGGGGACTCACAGGGTTGGCAGTGGTAGGGTACAGGTTCGGGGCACTTCTGGGGAGGGGGAGGGGTTGGGGTTTAGAAAAGAGAAAATCATTGGAATCATGTGTATTGTAGGTATAATTCTAAGGGTTGAAGGGTCAGCTTTTAGAAAAAAGGTTTCAGGAGGAAACTTAGCATCTGTACATTGAACATTGGAGGGATGAATGATGGGTCAAAAAGACAGAAATTGGCGCATTTTGTAGCTTTGAATAACCTGGATGTTATTTGCATCCAGGAAACCCATCTGTCATTTGTTAAATCTTAAGGGCTTTGAGCTTGTGGGTTGCTCAAAGCAAACATCTTCGATTAGGGGGGTGGCCATTTTAATAAGAGGTTACCTCGGATGGTGCAAACAGTCTCTGTCGGATATGTTGGGCAGATGGGCCATTGTGGAATTGAATATAGGAATTACCATAAGTACAATCTATGGCTCAAACCAAGATGATGCAGATATCTTTGACAGATTGGAAGTGGAACTACTTAACTGGCCACACCCGCTGATAGTTTGAGGGGATTTCAATATCTCTGCAGATTTTGCATCAGGAATGAATACTTCTAGCTATGTTGGTCGTAAACCCAAAGTGTTTAGATCTGTGTCAGCATTAATTAACTCTCATAATCTGCTGGATGTTTTGGGCTATAGAGAACCACATAACCTGGGTTTTACCTTCTTTTCGTGTCCCTTCAAAGAGTATACCAAGCTTGAATTCGTGTTTATATCCCAATCGGAGGCTGGAAAGATAGGTATACTTACATTACCGAAAACAATCACTGACCACAGCCCATTGATACTACTATATGAAAAGGCTGAATTATCTTCTCCGCGCTATAAATGGACGTTTGAGAGGAAATTATTAGGTAACTCTGATTATGTGAATCGTGTTAGAAAATGGGCTCAGGGTTATTTTGATGAAAATAGGTACAGTGCTTCTCGAAACACAGTATGGGATGCTTTTAAGGCGGCACTAAGAGGGGAAACCATTCGTTATACAGCTTCCCAAAGGAAAAAGCACGAGAGATTCACGAATCCCTCTTGGATCAGTTGACTCGGGGAGGAGAACAACTTTTAAGTGACATTGTGCAGGGAAGAGATACAAGTGAAAGTTTAAACAAGAACCTAGCATTGAAGGCGGAAATATATAAAGTAGATGCTCAGAGAAGCGCTGATAGCTATCGGGCCTCCAACGCTAGAATGTATGAGACAGGGGAACAAGCCTGTAAATTACTGGCTTTGAGGATTAGGCAAGGGATTAGCAGAAACCATATAGCTATAATCCTAGCGGGTAACCAGCTGTATACAGACCCCGAAGATATTAGACGGGTGTTTAAGGAATTCTATCAATGTTTGTATCAAGAAGAGGCCAGGGCAGATCCCGATGGTCTGGATTTTGATGATATAGGGCCTCCACTGTCAATTTACAAGATAAATATTCTTGACAGGGATATTGAACTAGTAGAGGTCATGTTGGCCCTCCAGACTTCACCATCCGGTCAAGCCTCTGGGCCCGATAATATACCTGCCGAAGTTTACAGGTGTCTGCAAGAAATAGTGGCCCCGATATTTCTGGATCTATTTATCAGCATTTTCTGGACAGGAACTATCCCAGATTCCTGGAAGGAAACTAACATTATAGTCTTTCACAAAAAGGCTAAAGCGAGGGAGGACCCAGAGTCGTACCGTCCGATATCCCTCATAAACTCAAACATAAAATTATATGCTAAGGTCATGGCTAATAGGCTGTGAGCGGTCATTGGCGTACTGGTCTCCCCTTGGCAGCATGGGTTCATTCCGGGCAGGGGTACAACAGACCACATAAGACGTGTTATCACCCTGTTTGACGCCCTTGCTGCCTCGGGGGATCGTGGCGCCATGATCCTTCTCGACGCCTAAAAAGCATTTGACCGTGTGACCTGGCTATATTTGTGGGGGATATTGGATTGGAGGGGCTTAGGCCCCAAAATAATGAAGGCTATATGGCTATGTATGTGGATCTGTATGCTAGAATCCAGCTGATGGGAGGAGCCTCGGATAAAATCCTCATTTCCCGGGGGACTCGGCAAGGATGCCCCTGCTCCCCAATTCTCTTTGCCTTGTATATTGACCCGTTGATAAGAAGGATCTTGGGAAGCAGGGGCACCAATCCAGTGATATGTGGAGGCTATGAGACCAAGTTGCTGGCCTATGCGGATGATCTCGCGGTTTTAACCCCAGAGCCCAACGCCGCAATGCTGGAATTAGAGGCAATAACAGCAGAGTTTGGCCGATGCTCAGGCTACTCACTGAATGTAAATAAGACCCAGATAGTATGTACAAGCAATATCATTAGACGAGATTGTGGATATACAGATTCAGCAACCTATCTGGGGATCAAAATTAGTCCTTCTATGGAGTCAATAGTCAAGGAGAACTATGAACCATTGATCGCTTCAGTTACATCGGAGTTAAAGTGAATTGGCACTATCCATCTTTCAATAATAGGCAGAACTAACGTTCTTAAGATGACTATGATGCCAAGATTTCTGTATCTTTTTGGTCAATCCCGTTAATACTGGGGGAACATCTGCTCAAATCTATTGAGAGAACATTCACCAACTTCCTGTGGCAGTATGGAAAGACAAGGCACTCATTAAAATATCTTGCGCTTCCACAGGAAAGAGGTGGTCTAGGCGCCCCCAACGTTAGGTGCTACCTCCTAGCTTCCCTATTTAGCCAAATGGCTATACTTTTGAGCAATACTTCACTATATATCCACAGACTTCCAGGTAGCATTCACCCACCTTCTATCTATGAACTACTGATGGGGAAAGAGGCTGTGGGCTCACTGCTACGCAACACTGATCGGCGATACTACAACAAAAAGAGGTATAAGGTTTTGGATACCGCGTGGAGGGTTTGGAAAGAAGTCTTGAAGTCTCTAGGAACTTCGAAATATAATTATTATACACCCTTATGGAACTCTAAACTTTTTCCATACCTAAGCTGTGATGGAGGGGGGGGGGGAGAATGGGAATCTTTAGGAATTTGCAGATTTGGGGATGTTTGGGATGGCTCTGCCCTAATGGGTTTCCTTGACCTACAACGGAAATATGGACTGGAATCAAAACACAGCTTCAAGTATATTCAATTATATCAAACATTGATCACTATCAGACCTAGAATAAATCCAGGTGGAAGAATAAAGATTCTTGACTATGTCTTGGGTGGGGGGACTAGGATTGGTACGATCTATGAAACCCTATCCGAGACATGGCAAGATGATATGGAAAAGGTCGAGACCTCATGGGCAGTTAAACTCGGGGACCCGGACGTGAACCTGGATAGAGCGCTGCAGATGGCAGGTAGCTTATTCCGGTCCACGAACCTCAGGGCACAACACTATAAAACACTATTTAAGTTGCATTACACCCCAGCCAAGTTGTTTGAGTGGGGTAAAAGAGAGGACGACAGGTGCCCTAGGTGTTTGGGTGGGCCGGCTAATCTGGTTCATATGTTTTTTGAGTGTAGTACTTTGAAACAGCTTATTGCCGAAATGGAAACATTTTGGGAGGGGCTGTTAGGGAATAAGATTACCGCATCCCCGGTCCTGTTGATCTTTGGACTGGATTCTAAACTAAAATTGAAAAAAGTGGCAGAAGCTTTTGTATTTATTAGTTTCGCAGTTTTAAAAATATTATTGGCCGCACAGTGGAAGGACTCTATGGCACCCTCATTCCAGATGTGGCTATCAAGGTTACTTGGCATTCATAACATCGAAGCAGCCTTATACTCCCGAAGGGGAAGGAAGATGAGGGAGATGGGGCAGAATATCTGGGCCCCGTTAAAAAGCTGGAGGGATGCTCGTAAGTCTTAGATATCGCTTCCTAATGTATTTCTACTGTATTGATTATGGATATGCCTTATAATATGACATTATCCAGGACGATTAGTCCCCAAGCAGATGCCGTGATTTTTGAAAAATCTCGCTTATTAATGCATCGTCTATCCCTCAGAATGTGATGTCTTTTTGTTCTAACCGCATATTTAGATGAATTAGTCCTAACTGTTTTATAGATCTAAAATGACGCATAAGAACCTGTATTATAATGGAATGATATTCTTTTTTATACACATGATTTCATTTTTAATAAAAAAAAAATAGACTTGGGATTTTAAACTATTTAGAAGCCTGAAACTCTCCTTTTATTAAATATGTGTGGCTCCCAATTTTTACTGATTTTTACAGATAAATACAAATAGAAACCTATTAATTTTCCTGTCTGTATTTATATATATATTTTTTTATTCTTTTTATTAAGTTCAGGGAATAATAACAGAGTCATACAAATTAAGAGATTGCTGCTGTTAGATCGATACAAATTCCATTGGCTTGTGCACATCATCAATACAGGTAGTACAATGAGTAAGCCATATGATAATACAAACTCCTGTTCCCCCTACCACCTCCTCAGTCTGAACCCCCATCGATCGCCGACATAGGTGGATCACAAATATATCCTCTATACTTTTTCCATGTTTCCCAAATTCTCCCCCATTTTTGAGGGCATACCCGGTTGACATACGTCGCCTTCTCTGCCACCATGGCCCCATCCATGTCTTACCACCAATCATTGAGCACTGATGAGCACCCTGAACCCCACAATCTGGCTATATTGCACTTGGCGAACATCATCCCGAGGGTTGCCCAATCCTATGCTGCTTAGTTAAGATCACTGGGCTCCCATTTGTTTAATAAACATCTTTTGAGTTCTGGTACCATTGAGACTTCCCATACTTGAGATATAGTTCTCATTACTGCTGTCCAATATGGCACAATCTGTGGACATTGCCACATGGTGTGGTGGAACATACCCTCCTCCCCGCATTCCCACAAGCAGAACGGATGCATAGCACTGCCTATTTTGTGGAGGGTCAGCCTGGTGTAGTACGTGCAATGTAGTATCTTAAGTTGTACCAGACTGAATCGTGAGGGTATTGTTACTTCACGCAGGGATGAAAGTGCCCCTTTCCAATCTGTATCATCGAAGGCGCCCCAAGTCTGAAGACCACTTTTGCCTTAGCGTTTGCATTGGGTCAGGTAAATTGTTAACGAGTTTACGGTAGGTGAGAGAGGTAGCCTTTTTCTGCATATAGTCGGTCAGTAACCTAACCTCCAGGGGAGAGGCCTCCGGTAGTGCAGTGTGTGCCTGATCTGCATGTATCTGAATATTTCAGAGAGTGCCAGTTCGTATTGTTCCTGTAGGTGTTCAAAAGTGGCCATCTCACCCTTAATCCATAAGTCGCCCACCGTATAGATGCCTTTAGGGTGCCATCTAAGGAACCCTTTACTGCTTCTAAGTCGCCCAAGTCGTTGTGTGTCCCAGATTGGAGTGAGCTAGGTAATGACCCCATGCCAGCCCAATTTTGTAAGTGCAGTGTACCAAATTTTGACATTATGTCCTGTTGGTCCGATTAGAGGGATAGACCGCTGTTTGGTGTATAGTGCCTTCATAATGCCTCCATCCCCCAACCCATATCAGTGCGCTTTGAACGCGGGGTCTGTTTGTGGGGCATGTATGCACTGATTAAGTATTTTTAACTGCAATGCCCAGTAATAGAATTGTACATTTGGGAGAGCTATGCCTTCATCATACCAGCCGCTGACCAGTTTGTCCATAGCAATGCGTGCCAGTTTGTTCCGCCATAGTAAACTGGAGACTTCTGCCGCTATTGCTTTAAAATAACTCGACGGCACGGGAAACAGAGTATTCTCCAAAGCATAAAGGGAACCATGGAAGTGCCATCATTTTAAAAAGTGCTGCTTTCCCAAGCAATGTCAATGGCAGGGAGTGCCAATGTGTTGTGTCACTTCTAAGACATTCCAGTCCAGGGGGCATGAGATATTTTTTTAGTAAATTTATCGGACCTAGGTGTGACATGGATTCCGCCATTTTTAAAACTTCCCTCTGTGATCTGCAGGTTACAGTCTTTCGGGAGTTGCTGTGGTGGGCCGTAAGGTACGAGTATGATCAATTTGAACCAATTAATGGTGTATCCAGATACCCGACCATAAAGGTCACCGATATTTAGGAGCACCAACATGGATCGTCTGGGAGATGTAATGTACAATAATACATCATTGGCATACAAGGAGATGCGGTCTTCCCAGCCTGCCGCCCACTTGAGCCCTCGGATAGTCAGTTCCCATCTAATCCATGCGGCCAGTGGTTCCAGAACAACGGCGAACAGTAAAGGGAAGAGGGGACACCCCTGTTGTGTTTCATGTCCTAGTGAGAAGTAATCCGATATGTAACCCTTTTGCTGTGACATGTGCCAAAGGTTTCAAGTACAGCAAGTGCACCCAGGCACAGAATTTTGGGCCAAAGCCCAAATGTTTCAACACCACGAAGAGGAAAGGCCACTCCACCATATCAAACTTCATGCGTGAGTCTAGCGAGAGAATAACAGCTGATTCTTGGATGTATGGTATGCAGGCCATCACTTCATGCAAGCGTCTCAGATTAAGGGCCGTGTTTCTTGCAGGCATTAAGCCGGATTGATCTGGGTGTATTAGGGCAGCGAGGTGGGGGGTTATTCTTGTTGCGAGGAGTTTAGCGAGGATTTTAGCCTCAGCGTTAATAAAGGATATTGGGCGGTACGAGGTACATTCATCAGGAGGTTTTCCCGGTTAAGGGATTGTTACTATGGCGGCTATTTGTTGATCCCGTGGGAGCTCCCCCACTTCTAATCTCTCGAGATACATATTTAGTAGATATGGGGTGATTGTAACAGCTGTCTTTTTATAGAGTTCGATGGGTATGCCATTAGGCCCCACTGCCTTCCCTGACTGTATGGTCCCGATAGCTAATTGTAATTTACCCATCGTGAGGTTTAGCTGCGAGCGTGAGAGCCGCCTTGGGCGTTAGTTTGGGCATATTAATATCTTTAATAAAGACATGTGCTTCTTCAACCATTGTGGTTGATGATGACGTATAAACCTGTTGAAAATACCCGGCTAGTTTATTTACTATTCCCTGTGGGTCAGTTACTACCTCGCCATCCTCTGCTCGTATTTGCGCTGTCCACCTATTAGCCCGCTCTTTTTTATCGAGCCAGGCCAGAAGTTTTCCCGCATTATCTCCAATTTCATATATATTATGCTGCGTGGCCCGCAACCTGGACCTAGTCGTCTCTTTTAGATATTCTCTATACTTCTGTTTCTTAAGATGCAAGGATTGGGTTGATCCCGTCGTCGGGTTTTGGGTATGTTTATCTTCAGCATTGAGTAATTCTGACTCAATGGTCTTCAACTCTTTCTGCTTTTCGCGTTTATGGCCTGCTATGGAGGCAATGGCTTGGCCACGAATAACAGTTTTGTAGGCCTCCCAGAGGTTGGTCGGAGACGGGACTGATGAGACATTTTCTTGGAAATAATGATGTGTTGCATTAGTGATGTTTTGAGGATTTGGGGATTATGTAAATAACCGGGGAATATGGGGTAAATACTACACCGAACCATGTGTAGATATGTGTACGTAATTCTGGGGAGTGGTCCGTAATTCTTCTGGGTAGGGTCTCAATGTCTACTATATTGTGCAAACTGTCCGCTGACGTTAGAAAGTAAACTATCCTTGATAGGCTATTGTGTACCACTGAGTGAAATGTAAACTGTCGTGTCAAGGGGTGACAGCATCTCCAAGCATCTGTGAGACCAAGTGCTTCTATGAATCCCTCAAGTCGGTAGAGTCCATTACTCTGAGCTTTAGGTGGATGTCGATCCAAGGCCCTGCAAATAGTGGCATCAAAGTCCCCCCCCCAATTAAAATTTCCCCCTCTGGAAGGGCGAGCAAACAGTCACTGAGTGCTGGGAGGGCCACTGCGTGGAGTGCCGGTGGGATATATACTGACTCTATATTTAAGTGCCTTCCCTCCCATTGACATGCGATAGCCACAAAGAGGCCCTGGTCAGCTGTCCATGTCTCGTTGATTATCAGCGGAAATTGCTTCCTTACTAAAATACCTACTCCCCTTTACCAAGAGGAAAACTCAGAGTGCACTACCATTTTAAAACCCCACTAGTCCTTAGCTTTACATGCTGAGCCCGTCAAATGTGTTTCTTGGAGTAGGGCCACCGCAGGTGCACAGTGTTTCAAATACTGTAAAACCAGCCCTCTCTTAATCTTATCACCCAACCTATGTATATTCCACGTAACCAGTGTCAGAGGAGAAACTGGGGATAGGGGGGGTGCCAGTGACTCAGGCTTCCGTTGATCCCGTACCATCATTCCTGTCATAGTCTACATGTGCAGTAATGGAGATTTATCAACAGTATCTCAGATGACCAATGCATAAGAAAAAATACGTTTAGCCAATGCCCTTGTAAAATTCACAACCAGTAACTCCCTGCTTGACGGACTTAAAACTACCCGCCACCCCAACTGAGCAGAGTGATTAGTGCCCTTCCTTGAAACCATAACGTGGGGGTGAGACCGATCGTCCGTTGTCCCTGAAGACCTCTCCCCTACATATTCATAAGTAGCGGCTGCGTCTCCCTCCATGATGTGCCAAACAAGTTATCCTCTTGATGGCTATTGAGTCACCCCATTGGGTTGTTCGTATCCCTTTAGCTGTTTACATGAGCTCTTCTTCACCGCGCTGGTAGCTTGATAGTATTGTTCATCTGTATTTATTTTTAAATGTGGATAAAAACAGAAATTGGGTTGTTTTGAGTGATTTGCATATAGCCATGTCTGAACTGGGGTGGCAGAGTGGGCTAAAGAACGGTGATGGATTAAACCCAGATCTTTTGACTGGGTGTGAGTGTTTGATTGGTTCAGATGCTCTGTCCATTACCACCCCCTTTTGTACCGCTTTTGGCCGCCATAAGTGTGGCAGAGTATGCTCAGACGTGAGTCCCTTGCTCACTTTGCCACTGGATTCAAGCAAGCCGGGCTGAAGACGGCTGGAATGCCAGAAACCGGTCCCCGGAAGCTTGTTTCCGGTCCAGGGAAGGCATGGCTTGGCAGTTCGGGCTGGACTGTTCCCATGAGGCACAGGGTCAGACTGATTTGCATATAGCCATGCCTGAACTGGGGTGGCAGAGTGGACTAAAGAACGGTGATGGATTAAACCCAGATCTTTTGACTGGGTGTGAGTGTTTGATTGGTTCAGATGCTCCGTCCATTACCACTGTTAGGATTCGAGGCTAGTCCTCTTTCAGTGACCATGTACTGACATCACATGACCCGGGGTAGTGGGATAAATGTTGGTCCTACCTTTGTCTCATTGCTTGATATTGCCTTTGTATGGATTCTGGTATCCTGCTCTCCTGGTAGCTGATTGCTGTTGCTGAAGATTCCTGTTGCTTTGGATTCTTTTTCACTTCTTTATCACGGGCTCGTGAGAAAGCTTTACGTTCCCTGTCTTGGCTGTCCTCCCCCTTTGTAGTTAGTCAGTTCCCTTTCCCGGGGTTTTGCTTTGCCCTCCCCACCCCTTGTCATTTGCCCCAGCGTTTGCTTCTATTAGTCAGTGTCCGGGGGCTCCCGGTCGCTGTATTCGCATGTCATCTGTGCCCCTTGTTTCGCTTTATTGCGAGGAAACGCATCGAGTAAACAAGCTTTTTGCCTCGTTTCAGCGCGTCTAATTTAGATGCCTCTTTGCATCGTTATAGAGCGGAAGTGACGTTTTGGACCGTTCCGCGAGGAGCCGAGTAAACAAACACTGGGATTCTCGGTCTTTCCAAGTAGCGCATACCATTCCCTTTCCCTTACCTTTTTAATCAAAAACACGAAGGGTTTTTTTTTCTGGCATACGATATACCCTGTTATAAGCCCTTTTTTCCCCTCGTGGTGCACTGGTAAAAACGAAGGACACTGTTAACATGGACTCCTGATTGGCTATACCTTACAAGAGCCTATTGAATTGCCTATTACCTTTTCTCTTGTGTCCAGTGCCTTCACGAAGCAGAGCCTGCGCTAACCACTGGTAAGAGGGGTTGTACATGTTGAAGTAGGACCTGGTCACTGGAGTTGGGGAATAAGCAGTGTGGAACATATGCATATGAAGGGTATGTTTTGTTATTGTTTCCCATAGGTGCAGAAGCGTGAAGGAGGGAGCTGTGTCCTATTGTATTATATGGGTGGAAGACTTGGTGTCTCCTCAATATACCACCTTCTTTTCAGGTTCATTGGCACACTCATAGTGGTTGTCTTGTGAGTGGCCAGTGGGCAAGGGAAGGGGACTGGTGCATGCTACATTCCTGCAGTGCTCGGGCCGGGTGGAATCCAACAGAATATCAAGCCCACGTTAATTAGCACTGCCCGGACGAGCATGGATGAGGATGGGAATCTGTTAGGTGGGAGTACGGGAGGTCCCTCAATGCAAGACATAATGGGGGCTGTGCAGACATTACAGGCCCAGGTCCAGGATCTACAACAGGAGAATGTGGGTCTAAAACAAGAGTTGGTGGCTGTTATAGCTAGAGAGCAGCTGCAACATAGAGGGACGGGTCCTGTTATACAGCCTGCTACCTTTCAATATGGTGGAGGGGTGGGACAGGGTGCGGTTGGTGGTAGTACTCCCATAGCTGTAACTGTGACATCTCCTGTTGCGGTTCCTTTAGCCCCCCCCTGAGAGATTTACTGGGGATAGCGATAAGTTTGGGATGTTCATGAACCAGTGTCAGCTGCATTTTATGTGTAGACCGAGTGCCTTCCCTGACGACTCTGCTAAAGTAGCCTTCACGATATCCTATTTGGCTGGTAACGCTGCCCAGTGGGCTATTCCCTTGGTGGAAAGTGATGATCGGGTGCTGTATAATTATTCAGCATTCAAGGAACTGATGCGGGGGCTGTTTGCCAAGCATGCGTTCATGCAGGCGACCGATGCAGAACTGTTGAAACTACGGCAGGGCAGGCAGGATTTATTGTCTTATATTGCCTCCTTTAATCGGTTGATATCGGAGACTCATTGGCCAGCCGAGAAGAGGACGTCCTTGTTCTATCAGGGTCTCTGTGAAGAGCTGAAGGACATTGTGTCACAGGTGGTGAATCCGCCTGAGGACTGTGCGGCATTCATAGACCTTGTGGTCAAGTTAAATCATCGGGTATCAGAACGGCGTGGAGAACGCAGTCGGTTTCAGGCGTCTCGGAGTACTTATGTGAGAGCCGAGACGAAGTCAGTAGGGGAGAGTAAGTCAGGGACCGAACCCATGGAAATAGGAGGAGTAAGGGGAACCCTGACCCCGGAGGAGAAAAAGAGGAGGAGAGAGAAAAACGTATGTCTGTATTGTGGCCAGGGAGGTCATTTTGCACGGGAATGTCCTGTGAAGCCTTCAGGTGCAGGATTTGGTAAAAAGGTAGCCTGTCTACAGGTGGACCGTGGGACGGGCGAAGAACGAAATAAACAGTATGAGGTTATTGGAGCCTTAGACCAAGCTCCTAGACATTTTGTTATCAATGCCCATTTGTTGCTTTCAGTGCAGAACCATGTCCCTGTGTCGGTATTGCTAGATTCTGGCGCTACGGGAAACTTTATTGATACTTCTATGGCAGAGAAATTGATGATTCCGTGTCAACTTAAAGAACAACCTGAGCCAGTGAGGGCGATCGATGGGACTGAATTGACATCTGGTTGCATCACCCGCCAGACTGCTCCCTTGCTCTTATTATGCGAGAATGGGCATTCTGAAATGGTGATTTTTGATTTGATTGATGCCCCTTCTTTTGGTTTGGTGTTGGGGGTTCCATGGCTGCAAAAGCATAACCCCAAGATTGACTGGGTGCAGAGATTGGTGACGTTAGATTTAGTGCATTATCTGAGGGATTGTTATACTGTGGCACGTGAGCGGGTTAACCCTTTGTCATGTGCTGTTGCGGATGTGGGGGTGGTCCCGCCACTGTATTCAGCTTTCAAGGATGTTTTCGATAAAGGATGTGCCCCATGTCTACCACCGCATAGATCGTATGACTGTAAGATCGATTTGGTACCGGGGGTTCCGCTACCCTGCAGCCGAGTCTATGCACTGTCGGAACCCGAAGAGATACATTTGAAAGGATACATCGATGAGATGTTACAGTTGGGTTTCATTTGTCCCTCCTCCTCTCCTGTGTTTTCAGCTATATTTTTCATTCCTAAGAAGGAAGGGACGTTGAGGGATTGTGTGGATTACAGAACCTTGAACAAGGCCACAGTAAAGAACAGGTACCCTCTTCCACTCATCTCCGTGTTACTGGACCAGTTCCGCAAAGCCACAGTATTTACCAAACTAGATTTGCGGGGCGCCTACCATCTTGTACGGGTTTGACCCGGAGATGATTGGAAGATGGCATTTAAAACCAAGTACGGCCTGTTTGAGTACACGGTTATGCCGTTTGGCTTATGTAATGCGCCAGCGGCATTCCAGTTTTTTATTAACGAGGTCCTTAGTAAATACCTAGACCAAACCGTTATCGTATATCTGGATGATATCCTTGTCTATTCCGAAATCGGGGCAGAGCATACTGAACATGTGTTGCAGGTGTTGCAGACATTGCAGGAACATCAACTGTACGCTAAGTTAGAGAAGTGTCAGTTTAGTACCCCTGAAGTGGAGTTCTTGGGATTCATCATTTCGGCGGAAGGTATCCGGATGGACCCAAAGAAGGTACAGGCCATTGAGACCTGGCCGGTGCCGACCACTGTGAAGCAGATCCAGGTGCTCCTGGGTTTCGCCAATTTTTATTGGCGGTTTATATCACACTTCTCCGATATCGTGGCACCCATGACCCGCCTCTTGAGGAAGGGTATCCCCTTTGAGTGGACCAGTGAGACTCAGGATGCTTTCCTGTTATTGCTGAGGCAGTTCACCTCGGCACCCGTGTTGGTGCATCCTGATCCTGCCCTGCCGTTTTGTATAGAAACTGATGCTTCTATGTGTGCCATGGGTGGGGTGTTATCCCAATGCGATGAAGCCACAGGCCATATGCATCCCATTGCCTATTTCTCTAAAACGTTGTTGCCGGCGGAACGTAATTACACTGTGGCAGAGCGGGAATTGTTGGCGGTAAAATTGGCGTTTGAGGAGTGGCGGCACTATTTATGGGGCGCTAGGCATGTTATTACCATCTATACTGACCATAAAAACCTAGAGTTTTTTTGTTCTGCTAGGGCGTTGACACCCCGACAGATGCGGTGGGTTCTATTCTTTAATGAGAATATTACTTCATCATTACCTATAGGCCTGCGGCTCAGCAGATCAAATCTGATGCCCTTTCCCGGATTCATGTTGATCCCAAGGAAGAAAATTCTCTGAGTGACGGCAGGGCTATGATTGAAGGAGAAAGGATTATAGGGGCATTGACTATGAATGACTTTCCTGCACTAGTGAAAGAACGGTTACACCAGTTGGATTTGGCTCCATGGTTGTCATTGCCTCTGGTTACAGTGAAGGAGGGGTTATTGTATCGTGAGAACAAACTGTTCATTCCCCCCGTACTGAGGGACGTGGTTCTGGAGTGGTGTCATTCCTCCGCCTTGGTGGCGCATCCAGGGATGCGGAAGACAAAGGACTTGTGTATGAGGTGGTTTTGGTGGGAGTCCATGACCAGTGACATTCAGAGTTATGTGCGTCCTTGTCCTGTATGTGCCATCAGCAAGCCTACACACTGTAAGCCCTCTGGGCTCCTGCAACCCTTGGAGGTGCCTCCTGCCCCTTGGCACACCATAAGTATGGATTTAGTTACCGATTTACCATCTGTCTCTGGATATACCGCCATTATGGTAGTGGTGGATTTATTCACCAAAATGGCGCATTTCATTCCGCTTTCCAAAATCCCTACGGCAAAAGAGATGGCTGTGGTTTTTATGTCCGCAGTCGTACGGTTACATGGGTTACCAGCTGTGATAATATCTGACAGGGGAGCACAGTTTGTGTCTCATTTCTGGACTGAGCTATGTCTGGTACTCAAGACGGAGATACGTTTGTCTTCGGCATACCATCCTCAGTCTGATGGTCAGACTGAGCGAACCAATCAGATGATAAAGCAATATTTGAGGTGTCTGGTTACGTCCTTGTCATGCGATTGGGTGACGGCTCTACCCATTGCGGAGTTTGCCTATAACAACAGTCTGCATTCCGCTCTGGGTATGACCCCTTTTTATTGCTCCCTTGGATACCATCCCAGACTTGTAGCCATCCAACCTACGGGACATGTACCAGCCATTGATGATGTGTGTGAGCGATTAAGAGACATTTGGGGTTTGGCCAGGGCAAGCTTAGTCGATGCCAAAGCAGCCATGAAGGTACAGGCTGATAAACATCGGGCCCCGGCTCCCTCATATAAGATAGGCGATCTAGTATGGCTGGCGTCACGTAATCTGAGGTTGCAGGGATCACGTAAATTGCAGCCTAGATTTGTGGGTCCTTTTCCAGTAACTCAGGTTATCAATCCAGTGGCTATGAAGCTCAGATTACCACAAGATTACGGGGTGCATCCCGTGTTTCACACGTCCTTGCTGAAACCCTATATACCCTCGGTCCAGGTGTTGCCCCCTCCTCCGCCGGTGGTGGTTGATGGCCAGGAGGAATTCGAGGTGCAGGCTATCCTGGATTCCAAACGGGTCAGGGGACGTCTTTTCTATCTAGTGGATTGGAAGGGATACACACAGGAGGACAGAACTTGGGAGCCAGCTGGGGGGTGCATGCACCACGGTTGGTTCGTACGTTCCATAGACAACATCCCTTAAAACCCCGCCCGGTGGGGAGGATTGTCGGGGGGGGGTCTGTTAGGATTCGAGGCTAGTCCTCTTTCAGTGACCATGTACTGACATCACATGACCCGGGGTAGTGGGATAAATGTTGGTCCTACCTTTGTCTCATTGCTTGATATTGCCTTTGTATGGATTCTTGTATCCTGCTCTCCTGGTAGCTGATTGCTGTTGCTGAAGATTCCTGTTGCTTTGGATTCTTTTTCCCTTCTTTCTCACGGGCTTGTGAGAAAGCTTTACGTCCCCTGTCTTGGCTGTCCTCCCCCTTTGTAGTTAGTCAGTTCCCTTTCCCGGGGTTTTGCTTTTCCCTCCCCACCCCTTGTCATTTGCCCCAGCGTTTGCTTCTATTAGTCAGTGTCCGGGGGCTCCCGGTCGCTGTATTCGCATGTCATCTGTGCCCCTTGTTTCGCTTTACTGCGAGGAAACGCATCGAGTAAACGAGCTTTTTGCCTCGTTTCAGCGCGTCTAATTAGACGCCTCTTTGCATCGTTATAGAGCAGAAGTGACGTTTTGGACCGTTCCGCGAGGAGCCGAGTAAACAAACACTGGGATTCTCGGTCTTTCCGAGTAGCGCATACCATTCCCTTTCCCTTAACTTTTTAATCAAAAACACGAAGGTTTTTTTTTCTGGCATACGATATACCCTGTTATAAGCCCTTTTTTCCCCTCGTGGTGCACTGGTAAAAACGAAGGACACTGTTAACATGGACTCCTGATTGGCTATACCTTACAAGAGCCTATTGAATTGCCTATTACCTTTTCTCTTGTGTCCAGTGCCTTCACGAAGCAGAGCCTGCGCTAACCACTGGTAAGAGGGGTTGTACATGTTGAAGTAGGACATAGTCACTGGAGTTGGGGACTCAGCAGTGTGGAACATATACATATGAGGGGTATGTTTTGTTATTGTTTCCCATAGGTGCAGAAGCGTGAAGGAGGGAGCTGTGTCCTATTGTACTATATGGGTGGAAGACTTGGTGTCTCCTCAATATACCACCCTCTTTTCAGGTTCATTGGCACACTCATAGTGGTTGTCTTGTGAGTGGCCAGTGGGCAAGGGAAGGGGACTGGTGCATGCTACGTTCCTGCAGTGCTCGGGCCGGGTGGAATCCAACAACCACCCCCTTTTGTACCGCTTTTGGCCGCCATAAGTGTGACAGGGTATGCTCAGACGTGAGTCCCTTGCTCACTTTGCCACTGTATTCAAGCAAGCTGGGCTGAAGACGGCTGGAATGCCAGAAACCGGTCCTCTGAAGCTAGTTTCCGGTCCAGGGAAGGCATGGCTTGGCAGTTCGGGCTGGACTGTTCCCATGAGGCACAGGGTCAGACCTATTTGCATATAGCCATGTCTGAACTGGGGTGGCAGAGTGGGCTAAAGAACGGTGATGGATTAAAACCAGATCTTTTGACTGGGTGTGAGTGTTTGATTGGTTCAGATGTTCCATCCATTACCACCCCCTTTTGTACCGCTTTTGGCCGCCATAAGTGTGGCAGGGTATGCTCAGACGTGAGTCCCTTGCTCACTTTGCCACTGGCTTCAAGCAAGCCGGGCTGAAGACGGCTGGAATGCCAGAAACCGATCCTCCGAAGCTTGTTTCCGGTCCAGGGAAGGCATGGCTTGGCAGTTCGAGCTGGACTGTTACCATGAGGCACAGGGTCAGACTGATTTGCATATAGCCATGTCTGAACTGGGGTGGCAGAGTGGGCTAAAGAACGGTGATGGATTAAACCCGGATCTTTTGACTGGGTGTGAGTGTTTGATTGGTTCAGATGCTCTGTCCATTACCACCTCCTTTTGTACCGCTTTTGGCCGCCATAAGTGTGGCAGGGTATGCTCAGACGTGGGTCCCTTGCTCACTTTGCCACTGGATTCAAGCAAGCCGGGCTGAAGACGGCTGGAATGCCAGAAACCGGTCCTCGGAAGCTTGTTTCCGGTCCAGGGAAGGCCTGGCTTGGCAGTTCGGGCTGGACTGTTCCCATGAGGCACAGGGTCAGACTGATTTGCATATGGCCATGTCTGAACTGGGGTGGTGTGGAGTGCAAAAAAACGATGGACTTAGGCCCAGATCTCTGTTCTGGGGTGAATGTATGACATTGTTCTGCATTCTGTCCATCAACTGTGGTTTTTGCATCGGTAATAATATTGCCAGCACGACAGTAGCGTCATGATTGGCTTATGGGAGTCTGGGAGCCTGTGTGCTGCCCAGAGTCTGAAACAGAAGAGGACAGAGGTAGCCGGCAGGTAGATCATATTTTCTTTTTTTTCTCTGTCCCCACTCCCCACCCCATCATTCTGTCCCCTAGCATCCGCCACTGCATCCTATTTAGAGTGGGTGAGAGGTGGAATGTCTATTTTTTCTGTTACCGTCAAAAATGGCATGGCGGTGAGGGACAATAAACAAACTTCTCCTTTGGGAGTTTGCTCATGGAAAACAAAAAAAATAAGTTAGTTTGGTAAGCAGCCATCAATACTCACGGTGGCAGTCCACCAAACGTTTAGTAAATTGAAACAAACTACTGTACAAGTGGTTCCTTTGAACTTGCAGACATGACCGTTGAGCCTGCATTCTAAATATCACAGACGAGTACTGTCAGGATGGTGGAGGTAAAGACATTCCGAAAGACACTACTCTGCTTGTAAAACCCTAAATCAGGTCCTTTGTATTTTTGGAAGACCCTAAAATAAGGAGTATCTCTGAAGGCAAGGTCCACTGCGAGAGAACTGACTGGGCTAGCATTAGGCTGCCTGAAGCCAGTGGCAGGAAGATTTCCTAGGCAAAAACAACAATTGATGGACAGAATGCAGAACAATGTCATACATTCACCCCAGTACAGAGATCTGGGCCTAAATCCATCATTTGTTTTGCACTCCATACCACCCTAGTTCAGACATGGCCATATGCAAATCAGCCTGGACACTGTGCCTCATGTGAACAGTCCAGCCCGAACTGCCAAGCCATGTCTTTCCTGGACTGGAATCAAGCATTCTAGGACCGGTTTCTGGCTATCAGCCGTCTTCATTTCCTAGGGCAATCCTGGTCAATCTGCATTTTTGCAGCTTGTCTGCCATAGCATGAGATGTACTGGAGACAAAGAAACCCAGAATCATTTGGCCTTAAGCAAATAGTAAGGGGGCAATGCATTGTGTCACACTACAAAAGGACTATCAATGTTGATTGGTATAAATAGGTTAGATGGGACTCTGCTCCATTTCTCCAAAGGATAAGGACTGTGTAAGATCTTTCAGAAAGTGAGAGTGGGGGTGCCGAGATAGTGTGTATCCCGGAGGTTTTCAAGGAAGAGATCTGCAAAGTGTATTGACGGTTTCTCACTCATGTATTGCTAGGAGGAACAGAAAGAGCACCATAGAAATCCCAAGGAGATAAACAGACTCCAGCCCAGTGTGATTCTTGGAGCACCTAGAGTAGAACCCTGTTTGCTCTGCATTGAAGTGCAACAAGAGCGAGGCTGAGCATTTAGTTTTATATATTTTATTGATTTGTAAAGTTCTTGTTTGGGGCATAGGGCTACTTTATAGTGCTAGATCTTTCAGAGTCAAAAACATTCACTTTCACTCCTTAGACTGTGTGAATGATACCCAAGAGGCAACAAGCTTACTGTACATATGATGTCAGTATGAGAAAACTGAGATAGATGGTCCTTGAGATATCTAGCAGATGAATATCCGCCCTGAAATGATGTGTGTTCTCTTTAAAAAGTCAGGTTTGGTTGGTGTCTCAGGTCTAGAATTAGTATTTTCCATAGGTGTGCACCTATAATTCTGATTGTTCACCCTCCCAGAGCATTTTCGTTGAATCAGGTTAGAGAAACCAGATCTACATTGCTTTATCTCAATCTCTGGTCAACCTTTGTGTACAGCAGAGCGTGTGTTCCTATTTAGTTGACACAAGTTATGAAAATTGTGCACAGTAGTTTGAAATTGATCCTCTGGGCCGCTGGGAACCAGGGTAGATCTTTCAAAACATATTGTGATCAGATCTCTTCAGGTGGGGATAGAGTCTTGCCTTTGGATTTTTCATCCTGTGGAGTATGGCAACATCCTTCTAGTGTGCTCTTATGTGCACTACGTTAAAGTAATCAAGCCGTGACTGGACCAGCTCTTGATATGGATCCAATATCTAAGTTGGACAAGGTAGGTGGTTCTTCTAAGCATGATAAATTGGTCATTGGTGCTTCTGATGAGTGCAGTCTGGTGTGTGTGAAGAAGAGCTCTTTTTCAAAGAACATTCTGAGATTTCTCATTGATGGAGCTGGGATCGGGCAAATGTCATGTGGAGACCCTTCACCTTCATCCAGGTGTTGCAGGCGTTTTGTTATAGTCGAATCCTGGTCTGAGAGATCACCTAGTCGGAGGTGGCTTTGAATGTTTTCTGCATACATTTGGGATTGTAGTTGGAAGAGGGAGATAATCTAAGTAAGGGGGTCTCATACAGATGTTAAAAAAGTAACTCAGAAAGGGAAGACACTCAAGGGAACCCGCATCCATGGATTTTGTGATCAAGAAGAATTATCCCATTTTAAATTGCTGCTTATGGTCTGATAGGAAAGATCTGCACCACTGCAGCATTGTTCCATTAAACCTGGTCTAGTTTTCCAATTGACCAAGAAGGATCTTGTGATCTACTCAGTATGCTGCATATATGTCAAGTGTAATCAAAACTTCTGGTTGACCAGCACTGAGGGAAGTTAGAAGATCTTCAATGTCTATGATAGCAGTTTCTGTGCTCCATCCGGGTGGAAACCCTGATTGCCTATTATGTAAAAACATTTTGGACCCAATGAAATCTTTTAACTGGTGTCTGACTTCACATTCTAGCCTTTTGTGTATGCAGAGAAGGTTTGAGATGGGTCTGTAATTCTTCAGTTCCAAGGGGTCAGTAGTTGTTTCTTTAGTAATGCAGTTAGAAGAGTTTGTTTGTGCTCATTCAGCACTATCCCATGTTGGATGGAGCCAGTTATTATTCGTGTAAGAGCCAACAGTGGCCACATGTTCTTTAGCAGTGGCTCAATCAGTCATTGTCCCTATTTTTAAAAAAGGCGACAAGTCGGAAGCCAAAAATTACCGGCCAATATCCTTGTTAGACTCATCTGTCAAAGTGATGAGTTAAGTTTTATTAGTGTGCCTGGAGGAATGGGTAAACGGAATTTATATACTTACCCTAGTGCACTATGGCTTCAGGAAAAGATTAGGGACTACAGAACAATGTATTAATTTGGAAATGTTAATTGGAAAATAAACGGCCGCTAAAGATGGGAGACTATACCTATGCTTCGCAGATCTTAGTAGTGCCTTTGATTTAGTTGACCATATTTTCCTCTGGTCTACCTTACTTAATCTTGGTGCCCCTAAAGGAATTATTTATTTTCTTGCGAGATTATGTGAGAGGTTATCATGCAAAGTGAGATACGCACAACGGGACGAATAGACTCCAGATTCTTGATGTAAAACAAGGCATTCGCCAAGGTTGTGTTCTTGCCCCACTCCTTCCCTCATTGTTTATAAATGAGGTTGATAAAGTGCTGCAGGAGGATAAGGTAGATTTGCCGCAAATGTTGGGTAATCCCATACCTGTTTTATTATATGCTGAGGATGCCGTACTACTTTCCTGAACCCAGGTTGGCCTATTACGATAAATGGACACATTTAGTAAGTTCATAGTTGCACGGAAACTGTTAATTAACTAAACAAAAACGTTTATAATGATATGTGGCCTGAAACCAAATGCATGTAAAACCTATTATATTGAAAGCACCCCGGTACAAACTGTCAATTTGTTTTGCTACTTAGGGGTAATCTATTCGGGTAATGGGAAATGGAATCTGAAACTATCCAATCTTCAGTCCAAGATGACCAAGAGTGCTCATGGAGTTTCTAGATTTGCATCAAAATTAGGTAACCGGCCTGTAAAGGAAATGCTGACAATATAAAAGGCACGATGTGTTGCTATTGCCTTATATGGTGCAGGGGTCTGGGGTTATAGTTGTTGCTCCATATTGCAACAAGAAGAAAATGCCTTTTAAAAACATCTACTAAATCTGCCACCTTCAGCGTCTACAGACTTGATACATCGGGAGGTGGATCTGACATACCTAGCAGATTTGACTGTTATGCGGCCACTGCAGATATGGAGATCTATCTGGGCTAAAGATGAGACTGTTTTTAATAAATGTATTATTAAAGACTGTTTACTCCTTGAGAAAAAAAATCATACATTCCATGGCTAAAATATATTATTGACATGTACAGTAAATTATTTAATATACAGGTTTTTGTTAACCCAGGGCAGGTGGCTTCTTTAAGCAAACTGGAGATTAAGGATTCATTTATGGCATACAGACGAGAAACTCGCAGGACAGCTATAGAGAAACAATCGAGTTTTATATTGTATAAAACATTTGAATCTAGTGCGGGAATCCAAGATAATTTAATCACTGTGACTAAATCTTCACATCGCTAAATATTGTCTTGACTGAGGCTAGGCGTAGTGCATCATCTAGTCGTGTTTCCTGTTATGAAAATGTGCCCTCTAGATTGTACACCCTGCCTCTGTGATGAGTTCTCTAAACAAAGCACAGTGCACTTTTGTAAGTTCTTCTTGTATTTTAGGCATTTTTATCTGAAACCGCTTTTTATAAAATATAATGTGAGATCATACCATGCTGTATGAATTTGCTTGTTGCACTGAATGATCCTGGAATATGTTTTTATGTTGCGCCATACAATTTAAATGCAATTAACGTACGGTGTTGTGTAATATCTGGTATCCCCTTGGGATCAGGTATCCCCTGACCTTCGGCTCTCTTCGGAAAATACACTCAGCCCCGGGCAGGATCAGACAGAAGCAGTCGATCTCTGCTCGGGCTGAGTGCAGGGATACGCTATTTCATGGAAACCATGACAGCACTGAGCTCGGGCTATTCGTTACACAAGAGACTGGAAAGGAGCCCGAGTAAAAGTGAAATAAATGAAAAAACAAAGGCATGCAGAAACGGAGCTCAGGCTCTTAATTACCCGGCGTTTTTATCAATATTGCAGCCAATGCTGCTGAAGAAGTGACAGGAAGGAAACGCGAGTATAGGTGAAATAAATACAAAATTAAATGCAGCAGTAGAGGAGCTCAGGCGCTAAAATCCCCGTTTCAATAATATTGGAGTGAATGCTGCTTAAGAGGCGACAGGAAGGAAACACGAGTAAAGTTGTAATACATAAAAGTTAAAGGTATGCAGGCGCGGAGCTCAGGCTCTTAATTAAATTACCCGAGGTTTCATTAATATTGGAGTGAATGCTGCTCAAAAAGAGACAGGAAGTAAACGTGAGTAGCGCAAACAAACAAGCGTTTGCAATGAAATAGGTCTCGCATTTAAGCGAGTTGAAGCTATTGGCATTGTAAATGACAATGCCTTTAATTTCTGTTTTAAAAAGCAAAACAAAAAAAGGCATTGTCGTTTACAAAGACAATAGCTCAAACTTGCAGAATTGTGAGACCTATTGCATTACAAATGCTTGTTTTACTAACCTTTGAACTGTCTAAGCTAGAAACAAAGTTTTTTTTTACCATCTGCTGATTATGCAGCACATGATGAGTTATGTGGCACATGTGTCAAATCGATACTTAGGCGAAAATCGCTGCAGCAGCAAAATCGCATAAATTTAGGGGGCCTCATTTATGAGAAATGACGCATCGCTGCGTGAAAGCAGCGATGCGTCACTTCTCAGTGCGCACTCCTTGCGTCATGATTTATGCGTCATATTTATAATATGACGCATCATGTCGCAAAGAGTTACAGATACGTCAGTATTTCTGACGTATCTGTAGGCGCAAAAGTGACGCATTGCTGGAGTGTGTCACAAAAGTGATGCAACTCCAGCAATGTGTACTTTCACATGGGCAAGTCACATGCTGTCAGTGCCTGCGTCAGTCTTACGCCTGCCATGAAGCAGGCGTAAGATTTTGACGCATTAGCTGCCAAGAAATGGCGCAGTGAAATCTTAATGATTTCACGGCGTCCCTTCCATGACCCTTTCTTGCGTCTAAACGTCCCTCTTGCATACATTATACCTAGCCCAGGAATAATGTGGCGCAGGGGTTTACAAAGTGACGCATCTACCTAGATGCGTCAATTTGTAAATATGGCGCAACAAGGCTAATTTTTTACGCCACTGGTGCATCACAAAAAGTGACGCACCGGCGGCGTAAAAGTGACGCACAGCCTCATAAATGAGGCCCAGGGTCTCTGGTCATAGATAAGGCCCAATACAGTGCAACATTTATAAGGTGATGGAGTTCAATGAGAGAACTAAAATATGTAATGCTTGATTGGTTACGATGTACCCTAGATGGGTTACTCTGTTGCCCAGGTCGATTTCATTCTTAGTAACATTATTACATTGATGACGTCGCAATTTGAAATATACTACATGGTCAGTTTGTGCAAAATTTTGTATCTGCATTTGTCAAGTGATCCAAAGGTCAGTGAAAAATGGCGCCAGTACAGTATAATTAAACAAACTGTCTTGAGTTCATTTACATTTAATTATTTTGTGCTGTTCTAAGTAAAGACACAGCTATGGGAACCCGGTGGGTGCAGAGGAGTGACAGTGGATGTGATTGAAATGGTTCCTGATGCTCCGCCAGCCACTGTAACATAAGCTTTTGGATGCATATGTTGAGCAATGCACAAGGCGTCTTGACTTGGACACTGTTGAACAAGATGCACGCTAGACTGGCATATGAAAAACATCCAGAGAAAGATTCAATTTTACGCAATGTAACTGACGAAAACAGGCACTTGATCTCTGCACTCGACAACCCCTCCCACGCAAGGTATTTGCTGTGTAATGTCACTTAGCTATATTCACAAGTTTAAACAAATTGCATGTGGTGCCAGGATATGGACTCTTTACTGACAAAGCAATATATTTGCACAAAGTAGCAATTGTAACGCCAAACGCTCATGAGTGATATCATAAAATAAAGTATAGTTGGTTTTAAAATACACATATATGTGGTTGGCATGCTGCACCTTGTGGACCCTCTTGGCCTGTGTTATTTGAATATAAATGGTCTCCAAATACCAGTACATGTTTAAGAGACCTTGCCCTTCATTGCACTTGTTAGGAAGTATGCTTCTTCCAGCGCTCAGGTGCCTGCTGGCCTCCAGCCACTTAGTATCCTGGCCGTAAGCACCTAGCATGCTAGTATTTGTAGGCCTGCGTTTATTGTGGCAAAGGCAAAACTACAAGCCCCAGCATCCAGAGTGCTATTGGTTAGAATGCTCAGATAGTCTAATATTGACCTCAATGGCACAAAGTTAGTTAGTAGTTACATCATTCAGCACCAGTTCATCTTTACCTTTTAAAAAATAATTTTAGGCACACCCTGTAGTTGGGTGTTCGTCAGGCCATAGCGGGCACTGGGCAATCCCCTGGTGCGCCGCACGGGTGGGGGCTGGTTTTGGGCCCCTGGGGGCCGATTTTGGTACAGGGCCGATTAACTGCAAAATCGGCCCTGTACCTAAATCGGCCGAAAACCGGCACTGGCAAAGAGCTCGGCGGCACCTCCAACCCCCCACCCCCCCCACCCCGAGTGGGGAGGGGGGGCGGCCGAGCACTTTGCCAGGGCCGGTTGTGGTTCCCAGTCCGGCCCTGGCGTTCGTGCAGTCTTTCGTAAAAGGGCACACTGTGCTGACCCCACCCACTTACAATGTAGTAATTGGGGCAAATTATCTGCCGGGAGAGGGAGTCGATGATGGTATTTGCACAGTTGAGCTAGGAAGATGCTTTACACCCTTCAGAGTAGTGAGTACCTTCATGAATAGTTCAGAAGGAGAGTGTGCCTGGTGTATGGTGACACTGATGGCAGTCTTCAGCCCCCCTCTGTGCTAGAATCAAGATCCTTGTCTTGCCTATTCCAGATATTTAGGAAGGCGCTGGCGCTGCAGTTCACTCCCCCAGCTGGGGAGAGAGCCTGTCCTCCAGGCCTTGGCAAGGAGTGAGATCGCACTAGGAAGAGTGTCTGTTCAGACAGTTCTGCCTTTTTACACTTTTAGCATAATAAATAATTGTAACATCCCCAAAAGCAGATATAAAAACACATACTGAATTCTGGAAAAACAATTAATTTTCTCCATACTTAAGTTTAACAGTAAAATAAAAAACATCTATTAAATGTAAGAAACTGATTCATGGTGACTAGAGAGAGCAAAGAGAAGGATGTTCGCAGATTGCTCCAGTGAGTTACTTGCAGTGAGGCGTGTCTCGCGCTTGAACTTTGAAGACACAGGCAATGGACTCATAATGCACACTAATTTTTAGAAAGAAGTTGAAATCTTAGCCATCTTGAGCACCAATGGTACTTGCATGTATTTGAATCATGTCTCAAGGCTGAAATAAAGTACTGCCCTTTCTCAACACACACAGAATTTCTTCGAATTGAAAGGGGGATTCTGAAACTGCCTGTAAAAAGGTTCTATATGTGGTTAGAACACTGCAGGTTGCCCGGGGTCCATGAAGGGGACCCTTCTAAGAGGGTGGCCACCTTAGTGCCACATGAGGGCACACGAGGCAGCTGCCCAGTGTTGAGGAGTCCCTCAGGGTCTGCGCGCCAGCGTTACATCCGGGCAGGAGTGGGAGGAGGACGGGGCACAAATACATCTCCCGCCCACTTGGCGTCCTCTTTGCCCACAACCCTGACGCTGTTTAGTTCGTCCTGGTGATGCAGTCTTATCCTTAGCCTCGGTTTTGTTCCGGTGAGTGTGAGGGCATGGCCCCCCTTAGGCCTTTCCTCTTCGGGCTTTGGCTGTCGGAACCTAGTTGCATGGGTTTAGCTGGGCGAGCCCTTTTGGCCTGGTGAGGTGTGCTGTTGGGGTCAGCATGGGCCAGAGCCTGTGACCTGGTGCGGGCAGGGCTTTCTGGCGTGCCTGTTTTGGGGGAGGGGGGAGTCGCGGAGCAAGAGTGATATTGGGCGGCGTGGTGGTGCTCCCTCCTCCCTTACATTATCATAGGTTCCCTGCGGCTTGCTGCCGGACAGTTGTGGCTCAGGAATTCCAAGCTGTGCTAATGGGCAGTCCGACACAACTCTTGTAAAGGATGAGCCGAGTGTGCATCAGCACCAGGGATCGGGCTCCGGCCCGTTTAGGACTGAGGTTGCGGGTGGGGGGGCAGCGGCTGCTAGCTCTCTTCCCCCTTCCGATAAGTTGCTTCTTGGGAGACATAACTACAAAAGAGGTATGCAGTTCCTGACAGTCAAAAACAGGTTGTGAAAAAAAGTGAAATCAAGTAAGAGGAGGGAAATCCTCTTATCGGAATTAGGACCCTCACACACCCAGACCACTACGTGTCATGCTTCATTATTGGGTCTGCTCTTTGTCGGGTCTGCACTGCAATACCCGAAGAGAAAAACACAGAAGATGATGGAAGGAATGTTGCACAATGGCAAAACATTCACCCCCAGTCACAGATCTGGGTTTAATCCATCGTTATTTTGCTCACCAAGCCACCCCAGTTCAGACATGGCCATATGCAAATCAGTCTTGACCCTGTGCCTCATAGGAACAGTCCAGCCCGAACTGCCAAGCCATGTCTATCCTGGACCGGAATCAAGCATCCTAGGACCGGTTTCTGGCTATCAGCCGTCTTCAGCCAGGATAGCTTTACTCCAGTTGCCTAGTGAGCACGGGACCCACGTCTGGGCATACCCTTCCCACATAGGGTGAACAGCAATACACACAAGATGATGGACGGAATGTTGCACAATGGCAAAACATTCACCCCCAGTCACAGAGCTGTCTGAACTGGGGTGACAGAGTGGGCTAAAGAACGTTAATCAATTCAACCAGCTCTGTGACTGGGGGTGAGTGTCTAAAAAGTTTCAGCGCTCCGTCCATCATCTTTTTGTGCTTCCTTTGTTCACTCTAAGTTGGCAGGGTATGCCCAGACATTGGTCGCTTGCTCTCTTTGCCACTGGAGTCAAGCAAGCCTGGCTGATGAGGGGTGTTACCCTGAAACCAGTCCCAGGATGCTTGTTTCCGGTCCAGGGAAGATCTACTTTCGCAGTTCAGTCAGGACTGTTTCCACGAGGAACAGAGTCAAGACTGATTTGCATATGGCTGGGTCTGAACTGGGGTGGTGAAGTGAGCTAAAGAGCGATGATGAATACAACCCAGATCTAAGACTGGGGTGAGTTTCTGAAAAATTTCAGTGCTCTATCCATCATCTTTTTGTGCTTGCTTTGTTCGCCCTAATTTGGCTAGGTAGGCCCAGACATGGGTCCCTTTCCCACTTTGCCACTGGATTCAAACTAGCCTGGCTGATGAGGGGTGTTACCCAAAACGGGTCCAAGGATGCTTCTTTCCCATCCAGGGAAGACCTGGCTTGGCATTTCGGGCTGGACTGATACCATGAAAGACAGGGTCAAGACTGATTTGCATATGGCTGGGTCTGAACTGGGGTGGCAAAGTGAATTAAAGAACGATGATGGATTCTACTCAGATCTGTGACTTGGGTTGGTGTCCAAAAAGTTTCAGTTCTCCGTCCATCTTTTTGTGTTTGCGCCACTTTCATAAAGTGGTATTTTCAAACACACAATTTAAAAACCATATTTACTAAAAGATGTGTTATTAAATTCTGAGTTTTTAGAGCCTAAACTCCATTTCTATTTCTTGTCCCATTGGAAAGTTATGATTGAGAAGTTATAACGCTACAAAATAGGGTCAACCCAAAAAGAAGTCACTGGGACCCGGGTATGCAGTAATATAGGAAGAGGGGTCCCAGAACGGGAGGACAGATAAACACAAAAATCAGGAAAACATTAGGAAAGGGTTACGTAGATTTGGAGTACAGTGTTATTTATTCACAGAGTACTCAACCACATCTTGGTGTACATTGCATGAAAATATCAACCATACTTTTTTCCTGATTTTTGTGAGATGTTATAAAGCAACTCCTATGTTAGCCTATGTGACAGCTAGCCTTTCAATAGTGAAAAACTAAATTTGCAGTATTTCAGGACATTTAAAACACAGCAGTACATGGCCTACCTTTCTTATACATTGCACCCAACCCATTGGGGAACATGGGCCTACCAGATGGGTGGTTCTACATGTAAGAAAAGGGAGGGTTAGGGCCTGGCAAGTGGTTTTACTTGCCAGGTCGATATGGCAGGTTTAAACTGCGCACAGGCACTGTAGTGGAGGTCTGAGATACTTTTACAGGGCTACTCATGTGGGTGGCACAATCAGTGCTGCAAGCCCACTAGTAGCCTTTGGTTTACAGGCCCTGGGCTTACACAGTGCACTGTACTAGAGACTTACCAGTAAATCAAGGTATGCAACCTTTACAACGCAACTTTCACCACGCAGTGCTATTACAACGCATGTATTACAATGAAAACCATTACAACGCATTACACTGGGGGGCGCTCTAGGATAAGGAATAGTTTTAATTTACTATCCAACACCTTCCCTAGTGTCCACGGGGACTGGAGTTGGAATAGTAAATTAAACTATTCACTATCCAGCACCCCCAAGTGTAATGCGTTGTAAAGGTTTTCGTTGTAATACTTGCGTTGTAACAGCATGCATGGTAAAAGCATGCGTTGTAACGTCATACATCCGTAAATCAAATATACCAATCAGGGATAACCAATTGCAATAACAATTTATACAGGGAGCACGTGCACTTTTGACACTGATCAAGGCCAAAGTTCCCAAAGCATCTAAGCCAGCAAAAACTAAGTTTAGCACAGCAAAAAAAAATACAGGAGATAGAGGCAAAATATCAGGGAATACTACGCCAAGGATGCCAGGTCTAACAACCACAATGTCAAATTTCCCCCATGTGACTCAATCTCCGTCTGTGAACAACGAAAGTAAGTCTAACTTGCAAGATCGCTCGCTTCAGCAGAAACATGCCTAGTAAACAGAGAAACACGCAGAGGTCAAGATGTCCGTCTGTTTGAAGTATGCAGTTTATAGTGCAAATGCGTCCATGCTTAAAGTTAAAGCTCAACGTGCCATGCAGAAGAATGCATAAAGTGCTGCGTGCCGCACTGATCAACGGGGAAAGAGCAGAGGAAGCGCACATTGTGATTGACGACCAGGAGGAACCAAGAACACGTTTTGGCCTATCCAAAGGAATAATGAGTGAAATCGACTAAGCGTGAACCAAGCACGCATAGGAGTGACAATTACAAGCAATGCACCAATAAAAAGCCAACATTTCTGAAAGGCACAAAAAGAATGAAAGGCAATCAATTGTTTTGGTTAAAGCTCATATTGTAGATACTTTCTGCCTCACAGAGCAGCGCCTGCTCGTGGACTCTATGCTCAACTTGATAAGGAGATAGGATATGGTCTTAACTCTAATTTTTATTGCTGGCGGAGTGGAAGGAATGGCAGGGGGCACAAGGAGGGAGTGAAGGGATGGGTATGGGGGTAAGATGGACAATGGAAGGTGTGGGGAATAAAACAATTTGGGGGCACAGCTCTGCCTAGTATTATGCATCAGTGGTAAGAATAATGCAGTTTAGTGCGGTTGTCCTCAATACGCACTAAAATGCGGTCATGCATTTTTAGCACCTCCGAACACAACGGCACTATGAGGTACAAGAAACTGCAAATAGGAACAGGCCATTGCAAAGCGCGAGCAGCAGGATCCCTGCTGGCAGTAGTGTGCATACTGTGCAGCCAGTGAGCCTGCATTATACAGTGCTGCCCTCAAGGTTCAGTTTCTTCACTCACAATAAAGAACACAATTTGTCATCACACGGCGCAGTGCCACCTCCAGACTCAGGCAACAGTGCACCATAAAGGTTTGCCTCAGGAATTCACCCACGAGACATTCCATGGCTCAGGCTCTCAAACAGACTCTAAGAATTCATCCTCTCTGGTTAGTGATAATCACCCTGAGACCACCAAGCAGTGCACCGCCCCATGTCCAGGCTGATACACAGAGTGATGATCCATCTAGGGGGCGGTGACTTGCCTTGTTGTATTTCGAAAACTGGTGCCACCTGCACATCACCGTTAGTGCCATTTAACTCAAGTCCACAAACAAGTCAGTGATTGGATGATGATTGACAATAGACCTAGCAGCTGGTGGGAAAAACTAACTTTTTGTGTTACAGCATGCCATATGCTCCCCCGCTAGTTTAGAGTAAGCAGGGGTGCCTGCACCTCTCAGACCATGCAGCGCTACAGACCCTCAGACTAATTTGGCAGTGCTGTACTTGGATTACCTTATGCGCTAGTGTGTTGGCACACTGGCAGACTGGCACCAGAATGCTGACGATTCTGAGGAAGGCATCTGTTATATTGTATTGAGATGCTGGCTGGAATGGCACATCTCTGTGATGTATTGTACATTCCAGCATGATGTCACCTTAGTGGCATCATTGACAGTTGGTCCAGTTGTGTCTGGCAAGGGCCTCGTTTGGGTGCTTTCTCCTATCAAATAAACCCTACTTGAAGATTGTCACCTGCTGTCTCCTGCATTTAATCATAACAATTTTGGCGACGAGAATGGGTGTTTTTTATTCTTTTTGTTATTCATTATTTTTTTACATTTAGCTTGATGTATCTTTTATTTTTCTTCTGTTTCTTAGTTCTTTGTTTTACTGTAAGATGGGGAGATGTATTATATTGTATTGAGATGCTAGCTGGAATGGCACATCTCTGTGATGTACACTACATTCCAGCATGATGTCACCTTAGTGGCATAATTGACAGTTGGTCCAGCTGTGACTGGCAAGGACATCGTTTGGGGGCTTTCTACGATCAAATAAACCCTACTTGAAGATTGTCACCTGCTGTCTCCTGCATTTAATCATAACAGCATCGCTGCCAGTGGATAGGGCCTACAGGGCAAACCTGCTCGGAGGAGAAAAATGACAAGTGGCTTGTGTCACACATGCTACTCTGGACAAGCATTCAAAAGAGGGAGGGCCCAGGATGGCTGTCTGCTTGTGACCGGTCATGGTAATGAGGTGCCACACTGCCATGTTTTAAAAAGCTTTTGCGGCTGCAAAGTGTGGCAGACTTTCGATGAACCAGGAGTTTGTCCCCATGTACGCCCATGAAAGAGAGCGTACGGTCTCCATCTCCTCTTACTCCAAATCGGCACCAGCAGCAGTGAGCAGTAAAGCATGACAGAAGACAAGAGTGCAGCTTCTCTGCACTAGCTGAATGTCAAAAGACAGCCAGTATGAGTACACACACAGGTATAGCATGATCATCAGTGCACAGAGGGCCAGCAGAGAAAGTGGATACGTTGCAGGCAGGGTAACTATTAAGAGAAAGACAGAGTGACCTGCCTGTCACAGTGATGTTTGGAGTGATCATGCTTTTATGTCATATTGTGGTTTTGATGATTAATGCAGATTTCAAGGCACCCTTGGTAAGGAGTGGCCGGTCCAGGATTTTCTCATATTTTTATAATGGAGAGTGGTTGTGATAGTGACCTTCCATTTTAGCTGACCTTCCAATCTCATCTTTGGTTGTTGAATGTCACTCATAAATACGCTTAAACCATGGAAATTTCACACACAAGCCGCACTTAAGCTGCTATGGAGGCAACATGGGTGAGTGACTGAATTAGGCGGGCACCATGTACAAATGGCGATGGAAGGGAAGCACTCATAGCAAGCACAGGGATAATGCATGGTTGGTGCATGCAAACACTGGCAACAACACAGACAACAACAGGAGGGAGGGTGGGTAAGGTATAGAACAATACAGGCAACAACTGAGATGGGTAAGTGGGGTAAGCAACAACACAAGAAAAATGGAAGGAGCGAGGGTGGGCTCACAAGCAACAACATAAGCAACAATGGAAGAAGTTAGTATAGGTGCAGGCAAGCAACACCACAGGCAGCAAATGAATGTGGCTAGGCGTTGAAAGCAACTACACAGGAAAAGAACTGAAGAAATGAGAGTTAGTGGGTGAAATCAACATTAAGTGGTGCAACAATGGAAGTAGGGAGGGTGGATGGAAGCAAGCAACATCATAGGCAACAATAGAATGTGGATGGAGTTTGGATGTTGCAAGCAACAAGTGCAACAATGGAATCATGGTGGAAAGGTAGAAACAAGCATTAACGCAGACAACAATGGAATGAGGGAGTGTGGGGGCAAGAAAGCAACAACACTGGCAACATTAGAAGGAATATTGAATTGGGTAACCTTACACAGTGTAAAGTATAACCTCGAGTTCACCGTATGCGAGGACCTTGCAGTATTAAAGATAATCAGGTAGTCGCTGGGTAAGTTTCTTGGTACAAACTATTTTAATCATAAGCTGATATTCAGTTCATATTGTAGTCATATGTTGAATATATTCATAAGTAAAATATCATTCTTCAAAGTCAAAATGTATAACCATCACAATTCTGATGGTTCTGTGATAGCAAGTATCTGTTAACTCAGTCATCTGCTCTTCGTCAGGGAGAAAGTTCTATAAAGAAAACACAAGGATATCCAGGTGTAATGCGCAGTAAAGAAATCAGTATCGCAGTAATTACAAAGTGGTGCCTGTAGCAACTCAAATTAATGATGCCCAAGAAAAACAATGGTGCCCAAGAAAGACGAAGCAACAAAGCATGAAAGAGCACTCATGCAATGGTGTGAAATTCAGTGATGTGAAGAAACAAAAGAAATCAGAAATGTCAGGGTGTAAATAAAGGTCCCAAATGAATCGTCTAGGAAAGTACGGCTGTGAGTGGCACGCGTAAACAGCTGTGTGAGGGGTCCGGGTGCATTAATACTCACATGTAACTTCAAGGAGTGATGAAACAATCCGCGCAAAAATGCGGTGTGCAAGGAAAGAAAGTGAGAAATATCCGATAGTAAGTGAAGCACGACATGCTCAGTGTGAAACTGATTGAGGGTGGAGTCTGGCTCAAATAGTGAAGAGCGAAGTGCGGCAAACTTTGAGGTTTGTCGAGTGACTATAATACAAAAGTGAATAGTGGGTAATCAGAAGGTTAAAATAATAATTTTACCACATACGTGAGTGGGGAAGAACAGTACTGGGTGCCACTATGTGAAAAAAGCATTCAAACCAAGTGGACGCGCCGAGACGGCGTTATCTAAGGGACAAAAATTAAAATAGAAAGAGGACTGTGGCGTGGGCTAACACAGCAGGGATAGCGAACACAAACAAGAGTCATAATAAAAGCTGAGAAAGTTCTGCATAACATGCCAAAAAAGTAAACAATTAGAAACTGTGGAGAAAAGGCATTATTACCATCAAACAGTAAAACGAGACGATGATACAGCGTCATCTGAGTATGAGAAGTAAAAATAGAAGAAAGACTAGAGAAACTGGGTGAATGGATGAGAGGTAAACGTGTGTAAGACTGAACGAACAATAAAGTTGAGTGAAGAATAAAATAAAAAAAGGTGAAGGAACAATAATAGATGAGCTCGGTGAACTATGAGGTAGTCCTGAAGGCAAAAGGAAAAATTTCAATTTGAGCCAATGAGGCAATGAAGCGGGGCGCTGGCACAGCGTGATATGTATGAAAATAAAATTAAATTAAAAAAGGACCAAAAGAGAGATGAGTGTGATTAAACACGAGGAATAAGGAAGGAGGTGTCAAGGAAAGTGCACCTGTAATAGTGGTGATACGTGAAGTGAGAAAAGAAGGATGGGGCCATGAGGGCATAGTGTTAATACAAAGTAAGTAGGAAATGGCTGGCAAAACGGAACACAAATGTAGAGCCAGATAACTGGAACAAAGTGAAAGAAAGATACAGGTAGGTTAAGGAACAAAAGCAAACGGAATAGTGGGCAAATATCCCAAATTATACACCCTTGCACGAACAAAAAGGAACAAGTGAGAGCGAGAACAGGCAAGTGGTTGATAAGACCAGCCAGGGTCTCAACACAGGGTTAGAACAGCGAGGCACAAGAAAAAGGGTTTCATACATAGCAACTATATTCAAGTCTTTCATTAAGCCCTTTTGGGTGAATTGAGTTCAGTTTATGCAGCCAACGCAGCTCTCTTTGGAGTAGAAATGTTCTGTTATCTCTACCCACTGCTTTATCCACGACCTCCAAAACCAGGAACCTTAGTTGGCTGACATTGTGTGAGAAGGTGGTAAAATGAGCAGACACACAAGACTTTAGATTTATTGTGCGGATGTTACTGCGATGTTCATTCAGTCGAATTTTCATTTTTCTTTCAGTCTTGCCTATGTAAGGAAATCCACACGGGCATTTCAATAGGTAAACCACGTTGGCAGTGTCACATGTGGCATTGACACGGATGTTGATGGGCGTGCCTTGAGTAGGATGTTGAATAACTGTGCCTTTGATTATACTGTTACAATTGCCACAGTTATGGCAGGGTACTGTCCCCTTGAACGTAGTATGTGTTGGGTTTTTCCATGGTTTCAACATCTGTTGGATGTTCTTTGATCGTTGGTAGGCAAAAGTCGATGAGATTTGAAATATGTTATTAAAATCCGGTTCCAATTGTAAAAGTTGCCAATGTTTTTGATAACAGCTTTGATTTTAGCACTGGTAGTAGAATATTTGGAAGCAAAGACAGAGCGACTGTCCGCGGATTCAGTAGTGACTTTCTTGGTAAGTAGTTGTGTGCGTTCTTTAGTCCTTACTCAAGCGAGTTGAGTGATATTTGTGGGATAGCCTCTTTGGTGGAATTTATTTATGATGACAGACTTGTCGTGCTCAAACTTGTTGTCAGTAGACGCAATGCGTTTGGCTCTGAGCAGTTGGGAGTATGGTAAATGTTGTTTGAGGCTCAACTGGTGAAAGCTATTGAAATGTAAGTAATTATTGCGGTTGGTTGGTTTGATAAAGATAGAGGTTTCCAAATTGTTGTTCCTGATCCTGATGTCAACATCCAGGAATGATATGTGAGTTTGGCTGATGGTGTGTGTGAATTGTATCCGGGTGTTCAGGTGGTTGATGGCTGTCAAGAGTTGTGATTCGGAACCGTCCCAAATGTGGAATATGCCACCAATGTAACAATTGTAACAAATGAGATGATCTTGCCATGCTGGATTTGAAGTGATGTGTTCTGATTCGAACTGCTGCATAAACAGGTTCGCATATGCTCGTGCGGCGCAGTTGCCCATCGCCACACCTGATAGTTGGATGTAGAACTTGTCCATGCGAATTAGAAGGAAGAAAGGAGGATGGGTGGAGAAAGCAACAACATGGGCAACAACGAAAGGAGGGACGGGGGTGTTGCATGCAAAAACACAGACAAGAACAAAAGGAAGTTGGATAGTTGGGGCAAGCAACAACATGGACAAATGGAAGGAGGGACTGTGGCTATGCAACATGGATGAGGGAGGAACCCTGAGGGGGAGAAGTGAATGAGGGAGCCAGCTGAACAATAAGCACTCTAGTATAGTGCTTAATGGCAAAAAATGTAATGCTTACAAAACATTAGCAGTGGAAGGATAAAGGTAATGTACCTATGCTCAAGTGGAGGGACAAACACTTAAAAAAAAAGGAAGCCTACGGCATTTTACCAGTAAAAAGCAAACAAATGAGAGTGACATGTTGTAGGGAAAGAAGTTATAAAGTCCATACAAGAATACCAATGGAAAGGTATATTTAATATAAGCTTCAGGCAACAGCTGGTGTCCCTCACAAGGCTAGCAGGCAACTGCCACACCAGGCAAAGAGAGAGAACACAGGAGTAAGGAAAGATCCAAAAGGAATCAACAGGTTAAAGGGACAGTTTCAAGACAATGTAAAGCATGAAGACAAGATACAACATATCCTCATTCCTTCAGTTGATATAAAAAGGAATAAAGAAAATAAACCCAAACAAAAAAAAACTAAGGATCGTCACAATAATAATCCTGCAAGTAGGAAGGAGGTTTCCTGGTCCTGCTGGTTGAGCACCCACCCTCCTCAGAACAAGCATCAACCACATTCTTTCCCCTCACAACCACCTCCTCAAAACAAGCATCAACCACATTCTTTCCCCTCACAACCACATCACCCACATTCGCATTGGCATGTCTTTTGTAAAGAGCCACCCTTCTAAGATTCCAGTGTTCACCATTGTCCAAGATTACATATCTTTCATGTACAGATTTAACCTTGAACGGCCCCCTGAACTTAGTCAGACCACCCGAAATCCGCCCAGGTTTCACTTTGACCAAATCATTCACCCTGATTCTCTGTGAGACATTAGGCGCAACATCCACAGCCTTCTTCAATCCACTGGGATTCCCCAAACTCACACACTCTTTCATCCAGGCCGGAATTAACTTTGTGCCAGCAGGACGACCCCCCTCATCACAGTGAAAGGAATCATACCAGAAGAATAATTCTCAGTGGTGCGATAAGCCCAGATTAACTCCTCCACCATGCATTTCACAGAACCGCGAGTGGCCATAGCGATTTGGATCGCACCTTTGACCATGCGGTTAGCCCTCTCGACCATTCCATTCCCTTGTGGGTTGTAAAATGAAGTCCTTCTATGGACAATCCCACAAGCACACAGGAACTTTCTCATATCCTCAGAAGTTAGTTGAGTACCATTGTCAGTTATTAATTTCAATGGAAACCCTTCCTCCCTGAAAATTTCAGATAAGAATTGAATTGTCACCTTAGTGGTTATTTCCTTGCAAAACTTCACAACTAACCATCTAGAATAGACATCAATCAGAACCAGGGCAAACCTCAAATCCACATTCAGGCCATTAAAGGACCGACAAAATCCATACAAACAGAATGCCAAGGAGCAAGAGGATCCTCTATAGTGCCATGAGGTGCCTGACTGCCTAACTTTAACCTCTTCTCACTCTCAAAACAGTCAGAACACCTCACAACCCAATCAGAGACATGTTGATCCATTGACGGCCACCAAAAATATTCTCTTAACCTCTTTTTGGTGAGTGACTGACCCAAATGGCCTTCATGTGCCAACTTGAACAAAGTGAATCTCAAATCTTGTGGTGGAATAAACTGGTCACCCTTCATCACAATATTCCCCTCCTTGTCCAAAATAGACATTTCATCTAACACTTTCAAAAAGGGTCTGACCGCACACTCAAGAATACTCTCTCGCCTAGTACCCTTAACAATCAATTCCTTCACCTTAAGTAACACACAATCATTTGCCATGCTCTCATCCCATCTCTCCTTCCCTATAGCACCGGAACAGAACTCAACCACATCACCAACCGGTGCCACTGAACCTTCACACAAAGATGACTCAACACCAGCCCGATCAACCTCCTGCCAAGGTAGTGGAAGTCTCGACAAACCGTCAGCCAAGTTATTCTTCCAACCAGGAATATAATCCACCCTGTACAAATACTCTTGCAATCTTGCAGCCAACCTTGTCAACCTCGCCGAGCCTTTCCCAGCTCCACCCGGCGACAATATCCTCACCAAAGGCTTGTGATCAGTCTGTAATCTGAAAAGAGACCCCCACAGATACATACTGAAGTACTCCCAGCCCCATGCTGCAGCAAGTGCCTCCCTCTCTATTATAGAGTAGTTCTTTCCGAAACAGTAAGGGACCTTGATGCAAACGCCACCGTCTTCAAACCTGAAGGATGAACCTGGGCAAGCACCGCGCCCAAGCCAACACCACTTGCATCAACAGTCAGAACAGATTCCATTTTAGTATCAAAAGGTGTCAAAATCCCAGCTTCACATATCTCTTTCTTAATTCCCACAAACGCACTCTCCTGCTCTTGGCCCCAACTAAATTTACAACCCTTCCTGAGCAATTCTCTTATTTTCTCCGTCTTATCCGCAAAATTACGAACAAATTTCGCGTAATATTCTATAAGGCCCAAAAACGACCTCAACTGATCCCTGTCGACAGGTGCTGGTGCCTTCCGTATGGATTCTAGCAAATCGCGCTTGGGCCTCACTCCATCCGCCGACAAAGTATAACCCAAGCACTCCACCTCTTCTACCGCAAACTTGCATTTATCTTTCCTCAAAGTTAACCCAGCAGACTCCATCTTATTTAGCACCTCTCCCAAGATCACATCATGCTCCTCCTTCGATCTACCGAACAACAACACGTCATCTTGAAAATGAACAACATTTTCCACACCATTCAACACCGAACCCATCATCCGCTGGAACACGCCAGCTGCCGATGCCAACCCGAACGGCATCCTAGTAAATTGGAAAATGCCCTCAGGTGTGATAAACGCCGTCAGATGTTTTTACTCCTCATGCAGTTTGATCTGATGATAGGCACTCCGCAAGTCTAGCTTCGTGAAAAATTTCCCCCCTTTTAGTAAGAGCACCAACTCATTAATGTTGGGAAGAGGAAACCCATCCATGATGATATTGTGATAAAGTGTGCGCAAATCAACACAGAATCTGTATTTGCCATTAGATTTGGTCGTAATCACGACTGGCGAAATCCAACTTGAGGTTTCTTTCTGCTCAATGACCCCTTGTTCCAACATTTCGCTCAACATCCTTTATACCTCATGCCTAGCTACAATGGGTACCTTCCTAACCTTATGTTGCAAAGGAACCGCATCCGGTCTTAACATGATCTTATGTACATAGCCTTTCAACTCACCAATCTCCTCCTTAAACAACTCAGGCATACCATCAACAATCGACAAGGTAGGTACTTCATCCACCACCATCACTTGATCCTTCGCTCTCGGATTCAACACAATATGTAGATCGCACTGGTGTCCCCAACCTAATATAGCTGGACCAGACTGGGCAACGTACACCTTACCTCTCACTGTTCTGCCCTTGAACGAAATATTAGCAGACATAAACCCCATAATCTCAATCCTTTCGCCTTGGAATCCGCCAGGATTGATGTCCTTTGGTTCCAACTCAACCTTGGGCAAATTCACGCAAAATAAGCACACAGGAATAATGGTCCCGAATGACCCTGAATCCACCATCAACTCAACTTGCACACCATCAATCTCAAACATCGCCTTAGGTCTTAGGTCTTACTCTCCTCCTAGGATTCATATCTGACTCCTCGTCACTCACACACAAAATGTTATTTGCTCCCTCAACGCCATCAACCGTAGCAACATCGGCCTGTTCGTGTTGAACAACAGCAATCTTCCCTCTGGGAACAAACTTACACATTCCCGCATTTCAAACAATCCTTGTCCAAGGCAAAGCATTTTTTATAGTCAGCAGTATGGTACGTGCTGCAACACCTTGAACACATTTTATCTCTACTCTTGTATGAGTCACTATTACCATGAGCATTGTTAAACTTCTTCCCTACATACTTCTCACTCTTCTCATAGGAGTTCTTTCCTCCCACAGCTCCCACTTCTTCAACAACATCTACAGACGACACATTCTCTTTCAAACTATCCTTGCGTTCCATCTCCTTCATACATGCACCAGATTCTTCAACTATCTTAGCAATGTCAATTGCGTTCTGCAACGAAGGATTCTTCGCCGCCCACAGCTTCTCTTGAATCTTCTTGTTCCCACACTGGACAATGAGCTGGTCCCTCGTCATTTCGTCTCTGATGTTCCCAAAGTTACATTTTAACGATAACTCTCGCAGGCGAGTAACAAATTGATCCACACTCTCCCCTTGGCGCTGAGGCTGCGTGTAAAATTTGTGTCTAGCCATGACAATGTTGACTTCTTTAGAGTATCTTTTCTTTAAACGAGCCTTTGCCTCCAAATACACATTAGTAATAACTCTTCCTTCAGCATTAGTTCCTGGAGACAAAAATTTAAAGGCATGTTGTCCCTCTTTCCCCAAGGTACTCAATAATAGCGCCCTTTTACTCGTAGCACTGAAGTCCTTGCCATCAATCGCCTCGATATAGTTCTCGAATACTTCAATCCATTCCTCCCATTCTATAGGAGGATCCCCGCTTTGCTGCAGAAATAATGGTGGCATAACTACACTGTTGCTTTCCATTCTTCTCTTCCTTCCTTTATCTCCACGTAATCCTTATACTGTGCTTCAACTGCCCCGAAAATCCAATAGTGCAACAAATTCTCAAATATAATAAGGCTGTCTCTCCACAAATTACACTGAGTCTTCACACGCTACTGAAAATAATTTTAAATAAACGTTACCATCAGAACTGCAGTTACTCTGATATTTCCCGGAGCTGTCTCTCTCTTCCATGCTCCTTTCCCGTTACCTAGCTACCTTTATGTTTGAAGCAGAAAATGGCCGCTATCACGTAGTGAATAGACGTCAATACTTCAGAACGTGACGGAATGAGTCATAAGGAGCTGCGGCTTTCTCTCCTCGTAGAGACAACAATGGCAGCGTTCTTCCAAGGAACAGCGTCTCGTGGAAAGCGTTTGGGCCTTTTTAAATGTTGCACGAACGTAGCCGTAGACTCAAGGTAAGCGTTACAGTTCACTTTTTAATGTCGCACAGGACTAGGCAGTGTACATCGATTTAACAAAATCGGCCGTCCTTTGTCCGCATATAGAAGGTTAGCAGTCTCGATTCACGAATGAGGGGAGAAAAAAAAACACAAACACTACTCACTCTGTGATCGTTGCGTTCTTCAGAAATACACACCGGTTTTTCTCCTTTAGTTTATCGAAAACCGAGAATGCTGAACACAGTCCTCGACTAGTTCCGGTTAGGGAGTACAGCACAGTAATTCCACTTGGAAAGCAAACTCTTCCTTATCAGTAACCCTTACGAATTCACGCGTGGTTCTCCTCACCAGCCGGTCACAATACCTTCAGTAGCTTCTTCAAGTAATGCTAGCCAGGCATCGCCAAAATGTTGTAGGGAAAGAAGTTATAAAGTCCATACAAGAATATCAATGGAAAGGTATATTTATTATAAGCTACAGGCAACAGCTGGTGTCCCTCTCCAGGCTAGCAGGCAACTGCCACACCAGGCAAAGAGAGAGAACACAGGAGTAAGGAAAGATCCAAAAGGAATCAACAGGTTAAAGGGACAGTGTCAAGACAATGTAAAGCATGAAGACAAGATACAACATGACACTGAAGCCAAAAAATGTTAAGCAATGAGCAGGCTTTATTCCCACTCTTAGAAAACAAAAGATCTCTAATTTACAGCTCTTTTCTGCCTAGGCAAGACCAACAAAGTAAAGGCATACACTGCTGAATGTTGTCTTTTGGAATATAAACCTAAAACAGCAAGTATTCAAATAAATCATTCAAAAGCGTATCATTTTTCAATACTTATTAAAGTAAACAGAGGCCTTATTATGACCAAGTAGGGCTAAGCATTTTGCACACATTTGTTTTCACCTACCAGGTCTTGCTTGTTCCAAAATATCAAACATAAGCAAACAAGATTTTTTTTTCTAGTGTAACACGATTATCAAGTAGCTGTATGTCATGTGAGATAGCATCTTTCACTTCTTAATTTACATCATGTTGTATTCGGGGATGGGGAAAGTTTCTCTTTACGATAGTACAGCTGAAAAATTATAGCACGTAAAGTACTGATATGGCAAATGAGAAGGACACTAAATATCCTGTGTGGGCATCAACAGTGCAATAGTCAACAATTGGAACAGAATCAGTACTTCCCGCCACTTGCAGTGCAAGCCTTAGTCAAACAGAGAATTGCTACAGTCTGGTACACTAGTACAACTCTGGATTGTTACATGCACCGATGTACTAGATGACTTCTTGAAGAGCCAAGAAAAGTGAATTCAAAATTTAGGAAAATATTGTCACATAAAACCAAATTCAATTAGAAAAAAACTTTAGTCTAGATCTTTTGTTGGACTTTGCAGTTGGATGCACTGTCTATTCGGTTTGCTTATGGTGTCGTGTTAGTTAATGGCAGTAAAGTCTGGTTTGCCACTGATTATAGCACACACCTACTTTGCACTATAGCACTGTGTATTTGACATTTTGCAAAAATTACAAATTGGTAGATAACACAACATGGAAATATTAGCAAAGTAAACAGTGTACCCAAAAATAATGTGCCATACTGGCTAAATATGGTAGCCATACGTACCAAGTGTTAACATTTTCCGGCATAGAATATGGCCTGATCTTCACTTGTTGGCTAATTCAGCACAGTATTTCTCTGTCACATCACACCCTTCCTAGTAATTTCCACTCTATTTTATGAGAATACCAAATATTACAGATTATACATTGCTATAGAATCTCAAATTCCCTTCTATTCTAGGGTTACCTTTTAGCCATTGACTATTTGAAAATTCAGCAGGTCTATCTACATTTGACATTTTTAATTCACCCTCACATTTAGTTCATGTGGAGGATATATGTACCTGTATTCTGCTATAATATTTTGTATCACCTACTTTTCAAGAGTTAACACTTACCTTGATAAGATTTGAAACAGTTTTATGTTGGCCTGCTGACAACAGTATTTTCTCCCCCAAATCAGACCCTTATTTGTGTTTTACGACATCATCTTCTACTGGGATGCAAAATATTATTGCTCATTTATTGCTATATCTTGTATTCCATACATTTCAAGGCTTATCTTTTAGTTATTTGCCAGTTGAAATGGCGTTTTATTCAATAGGAGATTACAGTATCAATTAGCACGTTGTATACACTTCCACAAGCTTTCACTTCTGGTTCCATTAGGGGATACCAAATATAATGACCTATAAGGGATATAATATTTGGTATCCAATGTTCCTTGGGTTAAAACGTACCAGGATACAATTTGACATGGTCTTATAATGTTGTGGGAAACACAATGCTTTTCTGACACATCGCACGCTTGTTTATGTTTTCCATTCTCTCTTTAAATGGGGAACTATATATTGTGGAACATGCAGTTATGTAATATCTGCTATCCTCTAGTTTTTAAAGCTGCCGTATTGACCATTGACAAGTTAAAATTGCCTTTTATTTGACAGCAGATTACAGTATCTTCAAGCACTTTTAATTGCATTCCAAGTAGGTTTCTTTGGGGATAACACATATAATGGCCAACACCGGCTACAAATACTTGCTATTACATATGTTATTAGGGTTAAAGCTTACCAGGACACAATTTGACATGTCCTTAGTGAACAGAGTGTTTTTCTGCCTTATCGCAGCATTTTCATGTGTATTCCAGAGTCTCTTTTGATGTGGACACCATGCAGATCTTTTTTTGCTATAATATTATGTATCTCCTACTTTTCATGGTTTACCTTTTAACAATTAACACATTGAAAATGTCTTTTATTTGACACCAATAACAGTATCTTTTAGTACTTTCGAATGTATTTCACAAGCTTTCATAACAAGTTAATTTTGGGGATACATAATATAATGGTTAACACAGAATATAATATTTAATATCACCTAAGATTTTAGGCCTAAAACAACCAGAATTACAATGGACATAGTCTTATGCTGGATTGGTAACAACTGTATTTGTCTGCCCACTGGCACCCTTCCTTGAGATTTCTAACATCTCTTACTATGGGAATACAAAATATTATAGTTCATGCATTGTTGTAATATCTCGTATCCCCAATGTTTCATGTGTCATCTTTTAGCCATTGACCAGTTGAAGTTGCCTTTTATGTGATAGCAGACTACATTAGCTTTCAGACTTTATACATAATTCGACAAGGTTTTACAACCAGTTCCGTTAGGGGATAGCATATTATAATGGGCTATGCCAGCTATAATATTTTGTGACTCCTGTGTTTCTCTGGTTATAACATACAAAGATTCAATTTGACATGGTCTTATGTTGGATGGGTAAGCACAGTATTTCTATGCCAAAACGCACCCTTCGGTTTGCTTTCCAACTTCTGTTACTATGGGTTTACTAAATATTATGGGTCACGCAATGCTGTAGTGTCTCGTATCCCCTAGATTTCATGTGCTACCATTCGGCCATTGACCAGTTGAGGTGGACATTTATTTGATAGCAGACGGCAGTAGCTTTTCACATTTTCTACATCGTTCCACATTATTTTACATCAGGTTCCATTAGGGGATACCATATAATATGGGCTACACCAGCTATAATATTTGGTATCCCCTGTGTTTCTCTGGTTAGAAATTAACAGGATATAATTTTACATGGTCGTTTGTTGGATGGGTGAGCACAGTATTTCTATGCCAAAACGCACCCTTCTGTTTGCTTTCCAACTTCAGTTACTATGGGGATACCAAATATTATGGCTCACACATTGCTGTAATAGCTGGTATCCCCAGATTTCATGGACTACCATTCAGCCATTGACCAGTTGAGGTGGAAATTTATTTGATAGCAGACTACAGTAGCTTTTCACATTTTATACATCATTCCACAACATTTTAGAAGCGGTTCCTTTAGGGGATACCATACATAATGAGCAATACCACCTATAATATTTGGTATCCCCTGTGTTTCTCGGGTTAAAACTTACCAGGATTCAATTTTACATGGTCTTATGTTGGATGGGTAAGCACAGTATTTCTATGCCAAAACGCACCCTCTCGTTTGCTTTCCAATTTAGGTTACTATGGGGATACTAAATATTATGGCTCACGCATTCCTGTAATGTCTTGTATCCCCTACATTTCATTGGCTACCATTCTGGCATTAAACAGTTGAAGTTGACTTTTATTTGACAGCAGACTACAGTGCCTTTTCACATTTTATATATAATTCCACAAGATTTTACAAAAGGTTCCTTCAGGGGATACTTTATATAATGGGATATACCACCTAAAATATTTGGAATTCCATGGGTTTCTCGGGTTAGAACTTGACAGGATTTAATTTGACATGGCCATGTGTTGGATGGGTGAGCACAGTGTCTCTATGCCAAGTAGCACCCTTTCTTTTGCTTTTCAACATTGATTACTATGGGGATACCGAATATTATGGCTTAACCATTGCTGTAATATCTCGTATCCCCTACATTTCATGGACTACCATTCAGCCATTGACCAGTTGAAGTTATCATTTATTTGATAGCAGACTACAGCACCTTTTCACATTTTATCCATCAGTCCACAACATTTTACAACTGGTTCCTTTAGGGGATATTATATATAATGGCATATGCCACCTATAATATACGGTATCCCCTAGATTTCTCAGGTTAGAACTTAACAGGATTTAATTTGACATGGTGGTTTGTTGGATGGGTGAGCACCAAAGAGCACCCTTTCATTTGCTTTTCAACATTGATTACTATGGGGATACCAGATATTATGGCTCAGATATTGCTGTAATATCTGGTATCCCCTAGATTTCATGGACTACCATTCAGCCATTGACCAGTTGAGGTGGACATTTATTTGACAGCAGTCTACAGTAGCTTTTCACATTTTATATATCATTCCATTTTAGAACCGGTTCCTTTAGGGGATACCATATATAACTTGCAATACCACTTATAATATTTGATATCCCCTGTGTTTCTCTGGTTAAAACTTACCAGGATTCAATTTGACATGGTCTTATGTTGGAAGGGTAAGCACAGTATTTCTATGCCAAAACGCACCCTTCGGTTTGCTTTCCAACTTCGGTTACTATGGGTTTACTAAATATTATGGCTCACGCAATGCTGTAATATCTCGTATCCCCTAGATTTCATGAGCTACTATTCAGCTATTGACCAGTTGAGGTGGACATTTATTTGATAGCAGACGGCAGTAGCTTTTCACATTTTCTACATCGTTCCACATTATTTTACATCAGGTTCCATTAGGGGATACCATATAATATGGGCTACACCAGCTATAATATTTGGTATCCTCTGTGTTTCTCTGGTTCGAAATTAACAGGATTTAAATTGACATGGTCGTTTGTTGGATGGGTGAGCACAGTATTTCTATGCCAAAACGCACCCTTCTGTTTGCTTTCCAACTTCAGTTATTATGGGGATACCAAATATTATGGCTCACACATTGCTGTAATAGCTGGTATCCCCTAGATTTCATGGACTACCATTCAGCCATTGACCAGTTGAGGTGGAAATTTATTTGATAGCAGACTACGGTAGCTTTTCACATTTTATACATCATTCCACAACATTTTAGAAGCGGTTCCTTTAGGGCATACCATACATAATGAGCAATACCACCTATAATATTTGGTATCCCCTGTGTTTCTCAGGTTAAAACTTACCAGGATTAAATTTTACATGGTCTTATGTTGGATGGGTAAGCACAGTATTTCTATGCCAAAACGCACCCTCTCGTTTGCTTTCGTACTTAGGTTACTATGGGGATACTAAATATTATGGCTCACGCATTGCTGTAATGTCTTGTATCCCCTACATTTCATTGGCTACCATTCGGGCATTAAACAGTTGAAGTTGACTTTTATTTGACAGCAGACTGCAGTAGGCATGGGCGAATTTTGCGGATCTCGCGTTCGCGAATTTGCGGATTTTTGAACTCGCAATCCGCAAAATCCGCGAATTCTTGCGAATTTGCGGATTTTTTTTTTTTTGTGTTCGCAAGGATTTCTGCCAGTTCGCGAGGGTTTCGTACCAGTTCGCAATTGCGAACTTACATTTCGTCGCGCAACGGTCGCGAATTATGTTGTTTCTACGTCTGGTTCATCATCACAGGTTCCCAGCACCCTCTGTTTCACCACTGCAACCCTCTGTTACATCAATGCCACCCTCTGGTTCATCATTACTGTAGATTATGGGGGGGAAAAGCAAGCACACCATCCCTGCTTCAACTCAGATGAATTAATTTGGGGTTAGTTTATTAATGTGTCACTGTTTTAAAATTCCAGTCTGGCACCTGCTTCCTTATCTGTAATTTTGCTTTCTGTTGCAGTGCATTTTTTTTCCCCAGGACCTTCTTTGTGGCCTACTTGTAGCTATTGTATGAGCCTGCTGTGAGGGTCAGAGCAGGGTCATACAATTGTTGCAACTAGCAACTGAATTCTGGAGGGGCCCCAGTCAGGAAGCACTACCGGGAATTGTTACTAATGATGAGTTTGAACTCTTGCCCCTGCCGAGTGCTTTCACTTTTGAAAAACTCGTTTTTCTGCAATTTCGCGGGGTTCGCGGGGTGCGAACACGCGCAAGATCGGATTCGGAAGCCGCAAATTCGTGCGAATATGCAATTTGGTTTTTTTGCGGCGTGTTAGTTGGCAAGGTTTTGTGCGTTTTTGCGAGCCGCTCGTAGCGCAAGACGCGAAGTTACCCTCGCGGTCGTTCAAGGGCGCAGCCATCTTGTTTGCCTGACGTATTTCTGTTTCCGGGCGCGAAGTGTAATCTCGCAAAGTCCGCGGTTTGCCAGTACAGTCTCGCGCGTGTTCGCAAGGAAAATCTCGCGCGAACTTACCCGCGCGGTCGTGAACGGGCGCGGCCATCTTGTTTCTCATTCATTGCTATGGTTCTGGGCATGGTCTTTGTATCCTCTGTCAATCTCTGCCATCCTTTGCTTGTTTGAAGTTTTTTTTTATCTATTTTACTTATTATCTATCCCTCTATTTTTCTAGCCCTATATTTTTGTGTTTACTGCTACTTTTGGTTAATTTTAAACTACTTTTGTAAACTCTTTTCTTTTCTTCTCTTCCCTATTCTATTTTCTTTATTCCTTTCCGCCCAGACCATGGTGAAGGGAGCCGGGAAGCATCCCGAGAAGGGGAAGGGTCCCGCACCCCGTGTCCGGCTCCCGTGCGGGCGTTTGAGGGGGGAGCTAGTGATGCCACGGGAGATCTTTACCCCGGAGGAGGTGGCCCAACTCATTTTTTATGTTCAGCGCCGCCTCCCCAGGACCATCATGGGAGGCGGCAAGATCAGTGCCGGGTACGGGGCCCGGGAGCGCCGGAAGCGGTGGGAGAAGGTGTGCCAGGCCATTTACCACCACTCTCGGGTCTGGCGCACCTACAACCAGGCCACCCACCGCTGGACGGATGTCCTGACCCGTGAGCGAGATCTGCTCGACCTCCTTGGCCTTGAGATCCCCGGGCTTGGTGAGTAGTAGTAGCTATGTCTTTACTACTATGTTTTCTCCTGCTGTGTTATTATATTGCAAATTTTTGTTTTTTACCAAGAGCAATAATGCTGCTCATTACATTGTAGGTACATTTTATTTCAAAATCTTCTGTGCATTTCAGGTACACTGCTCTCCTTCTCAGTAGTGTTGCTACTATGCTTATTTGTTTTAGATTTTGTGTTCATTTCATTGGCCTGTGAAATTATGTATGAGTGTAGTTGAAAGAACTGCGCAATGCTACACACTAAGGTTCAGATTTTTAATTACCGGCGCATCCCTGCAAAGTTGCAGGGATGCGCCAGTAATTGTGCGTCACGCCACCATCACCCATGGTGCGCCGTATTACAATGCGGCGCGCCATGGGCCCAAAACGTCACCAAAGCGTTACGCATCTGTGCCGTAAAGGTGGCGCATTGCTGGAGTTGCGTCGCAACGATGGTGCAGCTCCATCAATTCTCTGGGGTGCCCTATCTCCCCAATGCTGCGTCAAGCCGTACGTCTGCTTCAAGCAGGCGCAGGGTTTGAGTCACGCATCATTGTCCTCAAAGTGACTGATTGAAATCTTGTAGATTTCCCTCAGCCACTTTTAGGATGCGTTCCTGCGCAGGAACGCCCTCCCTTGCGCCGGAACACCCCTATTGGCGCAGGGCTTTACAACGTGATGCATCTCCCAGATGCGTCACGTTGTTAATATACGCCGCACCATTGCGCCTCTTTTGTGCTGTCGCTGCGTCACAAAAGTCACGCAACAATGGAGCAAAAGAGCCGCAAGGGCCTTATAAATCAGCCCCTACAGACTCAAGTCCAGTCCTTCCTTTGTACACATGGCGATAAGAAGAAATAGTGGTGGTGGATTAATAGTTTGAGTATTTTAATGACTGGTGAATGTAGTAGGAAACTTTAGTGTTGTCGCTGATCTTCAATCACGATGGACTTTGGCTGTCACTTTGCGTGCTGCGGACTGCTGCCTGCCAATCCTAGGCAAACCTTTTTAGTACTTTGTTTAGTGAGTTACATAGGGTAGTTTCCAATTCGACGGTCCGCAAATCAAGCAATACTAAAGTAATGACGTAGTCGACCACATGAGATTGGTCAATAATATATCCCGTGGAGTCGTTCCCTATTTGCTATTTCGCAAAAATATTTTGTTACTTTGTTAGTTCTTTTTTAAATGTTTGATTTGGTTGAGAAATAAATATCATCCATGTTTTCTGTTTTTCTTTCTTTCATGTTGTACATCAGCTTCCCCCAGGGGCAAGAGGAGGACACAGGAGGAGGAGGAGGAGGGTGCTGTTGTCGATGCAGGCCAGGACCGGGCAGTCGAGGGCTCCTTTGCTGGCCCCAGTAAGTTTTAATTTTAATATAGAGTACTTATTTTTTCCTAGCGTTCCTCATTCGATTTTTTCTAAATCGTCTTTGATCTTCTTGTAGACAGGATCTAAATTCTTATCCCTATGACTCCGTGTGGTATTACTAGATTATTCTTATTAGTCTGTCTGTGTAGCTAACTAAGATTGCACATTTGGCATTTCCATTGGACTCCCATTCTAGTCAGCAATAGCTCTATGCACTGAGTGTAGTCCTCTGGGATTGTCCATAATGTCTTTTCAAGTATTCTAAATGTTTATGCTTTGACCATTGCCAACAATAAAAAGGTGAATGACCACCACCAAGAAATAATAAGATACTACTTTACTTTTGGTTTGGATAGGACAATCCATTCTACTACTGTTGCAGGGACAAATCTGCACAAACAGAACTATGGACACTAAATAATGCATCGCTTAGCTTATCAATTATAATAGGTGCTGTAACTGTTAGACTTTCCACATACCTCAGTGATAACAGACTTTGTAGTTGAACCCCCAATCTCCTTACTGACTAGATAGTGTGGCAGAGTCATTTAGCTCCCAAAGTCACCGATGGCAGAGGCACGGACTCATGCTTGCAAAAATTCGAAAACCTTTAGCTCATCCACTCTAGTCTGGAGGACCAAAAACCACAGAGTCTATTTAAGTTTAAAAGCTTTATTAAAAGTAAACACATTTATTAAATTCAAGTTTGTCATAAAAGTGAACGTGTAACTGAAAATGGAAAAGTGCTTAGTGCTGACGATTAATTGGACACATTTCTTGTGGTCGAGCCGAGCTCTCACCTGGTTTGAACTTGATCCTGCTCGTGTTCTTAGAAGTCAAGGTTCTGTCTGTTAGGAGAAAAAGTGGTGCGTGTTAAAAAGTAAAAAGCAAACATTCATCAGTTGTGCCAAAAAGTGCAGCAAGACAACAGCCTTCCCTGGAAAAAGGGACATTTTTACTCTAGAGTACACAGTCAAAAATTATTAAATTGTACACTTTTTTTCACATTTCTTTCTTCCTCCTAGACCAAATATTATATAGTAGTGAGTGGTGTATTCTAACATTATTAAATGTACTTTGTAGGTGGAACATCTGGAGACGGGGCCAGCGCGGAGGTGGTGGCATTGGACGAGGAGGACAACTCTGGGGAGGAGGCGGTGCAAGTGCCGGAAAAGGACATGCCTGTGAGGGTTCACACGGTGGTGGCGGGCAGAGGTAAGCTATACATTCCTTAGTCATTGAGATTGAAGACTGCAGAGTGTGCTTTCTGCACGGGTGTATTATAAAAAAAGCAGGTAGTAGCCTCCTCTAAATGTACTTCGACTTAGCTGTGAAGTTTTTGGCGAGAAGAATCCCAATCAGATCTGAGGTGAACTTGATGGATGGGATGAACGAAAAGCGAAAGAAGGGTGTAAGTAAGTGTGGAAGCACGAGAAATGTAATGATGACTGGCAAAGAAGAATGATATGTGTTTGCTTGGTCCCCGAGGTGGCTGGGAAGGTAAGAAAATGGTATGGTGCATGGCTGGGTGAATGATGAAGCAAGGATGGGTGGAAGGAGAACAGCCTGGGTGGGTGAGACAGAAACTGTATGTGTGCAATATACTTTGAATGGATGGATGCCTGGATCATTCATGGTACTATCTGACTCTTAGATAGCATATGTGAATCTAGAGAGAGTAGACGGTCACTGGATGAACTAAGTGTTACTTTGAAGAGCATGTAACACCGCACCCGCACGTCCGTTCCAGTGTAGGAAAGGCAAGGAAAAGAAGTTGTAACGTTGTCCAAAGACTACCATGAATAGTAGCAGTAGTTTGTATTGCAACTGCAAGCACAGCATATATCCAGTTATTACGGTGGGCACTCCCTACCTCCCTTAATAACTTTAGTTTAGTAGTAGTACGTCATTCATGTGTGGGGGTATCACTGTTCACTCAATAATAAGCAAAGCACCTAAAGTCATCCCATATGTCATCAAATACATCCCATGTGAAGTGATAGATAATCAGATAATTTAGCTTCTTCATTTTCCTTTTCTAATACTCATTTGCACTGTAGGGTGAAAGCTAAATTAATTAAGCAGTAGCCCTTTTAACAGAGTATTCTCAGTGCCACCCGTAATAGAAAAGTAAGAGCTTCACCACCTGCATGTACTGGACCGGTACAGTAACGCAAGTCTGTCTCACTCACCATGGTGTGCGTCTGTTTTTCTCGGGTGCAAGTTCACTGCGCTGGCATTATGCCGGCTTGCATAAGATAACGTACCAATTTTCCTAAACAAGAGAGAAGAAGAAGAATAAGAGTGGTGTACTGTCATAGTCGACTGTAATAGAAGTCCATAGTGCTCGTAGAATTTGTTCCTTAAACTCCCACTAATGTTAGAGCAAGGATGAAGAAGTCGGAGGTTACATAGATACTGTCCTCAATAGTTATGCACTGTGCTTTCAATTTGCTACTTGTACTGTGACAACTTTCTGCTCAATCATTTTGTGTTAATCTTAAGGAGCATTGGTTACAGACTATGTCTTTCTTTTTTCATGTAGTTGCTCCTTCCAAATCCAAGACACCATCAAGGAGGAAGGAGCAGGCTCGAATGGCCCGGCAACGGAGGCTGGATGCCACTGTTGCTGAATATCGGCGGCTGGTGGCCCTGGAGGAGGAGGAGACGCAGTCTGGAACAACAACAACGTCCACTGGGACAGCTGCCTCCTCCTCCGTGCGGGCTGCCAGCCAGCGCAGTGCTCCAGCGGTACGGAGCCGGGCTACCAAAGCCAAACGCCACCGCCCAGCAGCAAAGAAAGCAGCTGCCCCTCACAGGATTTGCAAGGCACACCGGCGCCGCTTATCCCTCAGACTGTCCTACCTGGAGCAGGAGGTCCATAATTATAAGAACGTGGTGGAGGGCCTCCGCTTCGAACTTGCCACCCTCCGCAAGGAGCATGATGCCCTGGCTGCTAATTCCAACAGCACCCTGCCATAGTGTCCCTTGCCCCTTTTTTAGAGACTTTTGGGGGGTGGGAATTGGGAGTTGTGATTTTTGGGGACTTTTGAAGGACAATCGTTGGGGTTAGGGAGGGTCTTGCGGGAGATTCTTTTGTTAGGGCTATAAAAATATACTTTTTGAAACTTTATCTGACCATACCTGTTTTTTACTGCTTTTGAGTCTGGTGGGTGGGGGTTTAACATAACAGTAAGTTTGTTTTCCTGAATAGTCCTAGGACTTTAGTAGTACTACCGTCAATCAAATCTCTCGTCTCTCCTAATACTCCATTATACTACCTCCAACCAAACGCCTATCTTACCTGTAATTTCTGTTTGCAAGTAGGGCTAGGCCCAGGGCTGGCTCCACGGGAAACAGCAAATAAGGTTGGCAATCCTGGGCGGATAAAATTTCCTCATAGCGGTGGTACTAGTGGTGTGACACAGTGGCAGTTGCTTGCCTATGAAAAAAAGAAAATGAAATCTGGTTTGTCCTCCTGAGCAATACAAAGGTACAATACAGAATATAGCAGGTGACAGAAGTACACTAGAACAGTGCCACGTTGTAGCCTAACAAATGTTAAAGTATAACTAATTCGGTTGAAGTTCTTTGACATTAGCCATGGGTCTTTGTCAAGCAGAGTAAGAATATATCCTCGGATTTCTTCACCAGCCTGTTGCTATCACCTTATCCTCCCCAGCAAGTGTGTGGATTTATTGCTGTAATTTAGTCACACATCAATCAAAACCACACAGCCCGGGGGAAGAGGGTTAGGGTTTGAAAAATGGATGGGTACGGGGGTTTTTGGGAAAGGTTTTGGGAGACAAGAAAAAGTAGCACAGCATGGACGAACAATTGTGAACATAAACAAATCTTTGGGTACAAACCTATCCATCAATCTTTGAAAGTGCATACACTACTGTAACTGCATGCATGTCAGTTAAAAGTAATTAGTACTTTCGACAACTGTGGAAGAAAGAATGCGACAGTACAGGGCGTGGGTGGAAATATTGATAACTATATTCAACATAAGGTCTCTGTGATACCTGAGAGCCTTGCTGGTCACTATAAATCCATTCACAACAACACTCAATGGGGTTGGTCTGGAAGGTGTCAGGTTTACTCCCCGTGATCCAGTCGATGCAAATATGGTTCCACCTCCAAATGTCACCAACACCCAGAAGTGTAAACACAGGGTGTTCGAGGCATTAGGCGGGGGAGAAAAATAACAAACTAAAATAAAAAATGTGGGATGGGTAAAGGTAGGGTCAGCAGGGAAAGGATACCTGTAACAGAAGACAAGACAGGCATCAGTGAAGTGCTGTCCTAACATACAAGGGTACTCTCATATAGTCTCACTAAATAGTCTGCAAGTCTCCCGCCTACTCATGGGAAATGTAGTTTCATAGTACGGTAGGCGCTTAGGGGCTGCGTAACCTGACAGAAGGTATAGTAGATAGAAAAGGAGAAATTGCTTTTTTTCTAGGTGTCCCCTCACTCACCAGGGTTGCCCCTTGGTGACATGCTTCATCATTGGGGCCATCCCAGTCCTCTACGGCCTGGGGCGTGCTGCGACTTGCGAATTACGTAGGAGCACTTACAAATGACTATGTGTGGTGCAGATGTGATAGTGGAGTGGACTAAGTGATGTGTTAAGGGATCAATGTAGAAGCAGAGAGAGAGCCAAGAAATGCAGTCACAGTCAGAGAAAAAGGCAAGGGATACTGTATCTATGTGGTTGTAGTGGTCCTGTTGGAAGTGGTAAGTAAGTTGCCCGCAGAAAAAAAATCCTCCTATTAGCGGCACTCCTCCATTGCAGCCGACGCTTCGTCCATCGATGTTGGTCACCAGAAGACACCCTGTCCACTGCCTGCCTGATGCTGAATTGTGGCTCGCTACTGTGAAGCCTGACTCCATCCTTTTTTCCCCATTGCAGAGACTGAAACCCGGCCTGTAATTATTCAACGAAAAACAGGAAGTGATATAATATTACAACACCACTAATAAATAAATATAAGGTATGTAGGCTGTGGAGTGCAAAAAGTCACAATTTGTTTTTCCTAGTAGACAGTACAATGTTTTTGAAAGTGCGTACTCTGAGTCACCTTTTGAAGGATAAATAAGTATGGGCAAATTAATGTATCGGATCTTGCCCCTCAAGCTAGGTGTACTGTAAACTGTGTTTTAGAACAAAATTAGATCTTCCTAGCAGTGCTCCCACCCAGACCCTTACTAAAGCCAGTCGCAAAAATGTAGAAGACCCCCAATCAAATCTCAAAAAACGAGGCCTAGCAGAAAACTGGTGACAAAACTTACTTTGAAAGTAAAAGTAGGCCGAAGTACCCTAATTACCCACCGTGGATTGCATTCAAACCACTTGCAAGCAACCAAGCAAAAGTAGCCATAGCCAGCATCGCTCCAAGACTCGAAATCCCCCCCACTCAAACACATGCAATAGAAATACTGCTAACCCTAACGAACCCTAAGTTAAGAATAGTGGCAAAGGCTTTCTTTAACTATGCCAAATCCCCCCTTTCCCACCATGGATTTTCTTCAAATGACTTGCAACCAAAATTACACATTCTCACGAGTGCTCTAAGACCCCAGAACTCAGTTTGAAAAATCTAGAACACCCCGAAACACATGCAATCCTGCTGCTAGGGCTAACCCTAACGAACCCTAAGTTACAAAAAGTGCCAAAACTAAAGGCTTTTCCGCGCGGATTTTGTCCCAACCACTTCTACCCGGTATTAGACCTTCCCAGGAATGCCCCAAGACCCGGCAACCCACCCGCCAAGAAGCGTAACACCCCCAAACAGGCCAAAAGCAAAATCTCATACTTGCAATATTTCTGGGCCTTCGGTCCAAACGCGCTGCGTAGCTAGGCCATAAGTCGGGGTTGGCACGACGGATTTCCTGAAAAGCAAATGCAATCAAGATTAGAGTGTCCCAGCAGTGCTCCCAGACCACGAAACTCACCCGCAAACAGACGGAACCCCCCCTAAGAGCACCTCAAAGGCAAGCAAGTCATCAAAAACACAAAAAAAATTCCGCCTGGGATTTGGTCCAAAACACTTTTATCCGGTATTAGAGCTTCCCAGCAATGGCCCCAGAGCCGTCAACCCAGGAGAAAACGAGTAGAAGACCCCCAAACAGCCAAAGAGCAAAAGTACAAAAATGGGGACTTAGTCACTTTTTCACAAATTTCCCAAATCACTCCGCGCGCGCTCTGCAGCTAAGCCCTAAGTCCCCTCAGCCACCATGGATTTGCTTCAAACCTCTTGCAAAGTAAAGTATATATAGCCAGCAGTGCTCCCACACCACGAAACTCACCCACAAACACCAGGAAGCCCCCCAAACAGGCCCCCGAAAACGCTACATAGAGCAAAATGTCAGAAATAGCCCAAAAAAAAATCGGCCTGGATTTTGTCCCAACCACTTCTACCCGGTATTAGACCTTCCCAGGAATGCCCCAAGACCCGGCAACCCACCCGCCAAGAAGCATAACACCCCCAAACAGGCCAAAAGCAAAATCTCATACTTGCAATATTTCTGGGCCTTCGGTCCAAACGCGCTGCGTAGCTAGGCCATAAGTCGGGGTTGGCACGACGGATTTCCTGAAAAGCAAATGCAATCAAGATTAGAGTGTCCCAGCAGTGCTCCCAGACCACGAAACTCACCCGCAAACACCAGGAAGCCCCCCAAACAGGCCCCCGAAAACGCTACATAGAGCAAAATGTCAGAAATAGCCCAAAAAAAAATCGGCCTGGATTTTGTCCCAACCACTTCTACCCGGTATTAGACCTTCCCAGGAATGCCCCAAGACCCGGCAACCCACCCGCCAAGAAGCATAACACCCCCAAACAGGCCAAAAGCAAAATCTCATACTTGCAATATTTCTGGGCCTTCGGTCCAAACGCGCTGCGTAGCTAGGCCATAAGTCGGGGTTGGCACGACGGATTTCCTGAAAAGCAAATGCAATCAAGATTAGAGTGTCCCAGCAGTGCTCCCAGACCACGAAACTCACCCGCAAACACCAGGAAGCCCCCCAAACAGGCCCCCGAAAACGCTACATAGAGCAAAATGTCAGAAATAGCCCAAAAAAAAATCGGCCTGGATTTTGTCCCAACCACTTCTACCCGGTATTAGACCTTCCCAGGAATGCCCCAAGACCCGGCAACCCACCCGCCAAGAAGCATAACACCCCCAAACAGGCCAAAAGCAAAATCTCATACTTGCAATATTTCTGGGCCTTCGGTCCAAACGCGCTGCGTAGCTAGGCCATAAGTCGGGGTTGGCACGACGGATTTCCTGAAAAGCAAATGCAATCAAGATTAGAGTGTCCCAGCAGTGCTCCCAGACCACGAAACTCACCCACAAACACCAGGAAGCCCCCCAAACAGGCCCCCGAAAACGCTACATAGAGCAAAATGTCAGAAATAGCCCAAAAAAAAATCGGCCTGGATTTTGTCCCAACCACTTCTACCCGGTATTAGACCTTCCCAGGAATGCCCCAAGACCCGGCAACCCACCCGCCAAGAAGCATAACACCCCCAAACAGGCCAAAAGCAAAATCTCATACTTGCAATATTTCTGGGCCTTCGGTCCAAACGCGCTGCGTAGCTAGGCCATAAGTCGGGGTTGGCACGACGGATTTCCTGAAAAGCAAATGCAATCAAGATTAGAGTGTCCCAGCAGTGCTCCCAGACCACGAAACTCACCCGCAAACACCAGGAAGCCCCCCAAACAGGCCCCCGAAAACGCTACATAGAGCAAAATGTCAGAAATAGCCCAAAAAAAAATCGGCCTGGATTTTGTCCCAACCACTTCTACCCGGTATTAGACCTTCCCAGGAATGCCCCAAGACCCGGCAACCCACCCGCCAAGAAGCATAACACCCCCAAACAGGCCAAAAGCAAAATCTCATACTTTCAATATTTCTGGGCCTTCGGTCCAAACGCGCTGCGTAGCTAGGCCATAAGTCGGGGTTGGCACGACGGATTTCCTGAAAAGCAAATGCAATCAAGATTAGAGTGTCCCAGCAGTGCTCCCAGACCACGAAACTCACCCACAAACACCAGGAAGCCCCCCAAACAGGCCCCCGAAAACGCTACATAGAGCAAAATGTCAGAAATAGCCCAAAAAAAAATCGGCCTGGATTTTGTCCCAACCACTTCTACCCGGTATTAGACCTTCCCAGGAATGCCCCAAGACCCGGCAACCCACCCGCCAAGAAGCATAACACCCCCAAACAGGCCAAAAGCAAAATCTCATACTTGCAATATTTCTGGGCCTTCGGTCCAAACGCGCTGCGTAGCTAGGCCATAAGTCGGGGTTGGCACGACGGATTTCCTGAAAAGCAAATGTAATCAAGATTAGAGTGTCCCAGCAATGCTCTCAGACCACGAAACTCACCCACAAACAGACGGAACCCCCCCTAAGAGCACCTCAAAGGCAAGCAAGTCATCAAAAACACAAAAAATTTTCCGCCTCGGATTTGGCACAAACCACTTTTAGTGCTTCCCAGCAATGGCCCCAGACCCGTCAACTCACCTGCAAAGAGGTAGAACAACACCCCCACAAGTGCTGAGTCTTTCTTCATTGGGCGTAAACCAGCCCTCTGCTTTGATGGAAATAGGAGTCTGGAGGAGGAGGATAGAGGAGCATGTTCTTCTGAACTTGTGAACCTGAGGAATGCAGACTGCGGCACCTTCAAATAAATTAGCAAACAAGTGAAGACAGTTCTGCTGATGGGCTTGTTTTTGTGATTATCTGATTAAAGTTTGAATTATATTAACTGTGCACAACAAAGAAAGACAGACACACAGGAATAAAAGTGAATAAGGATGAAAAAGAAAGTTATTGATTCGTTGTCTCATTTTCAGGGCTCGAAGTCGGTATCACGGTCCAGGAATAAGAATAAGGCTTCGTCATCATACTCTGCGAATTCAGCCAGGGTGAGGTCAGTGCCACCTGACAGAGTAGAAATTCCCTCATCTATGGTGCTGGCCACCTCCTCTTCATCCGGCACGCTCTCTCGTACTCTTATATCTGGTGGTATGAGGTGCTGATTCATCTTGATCATTGTTAACCTCTCCACATTTTTGGGCGAGAGGCGGCTCCGTTTGGGAGTTACAATCCCACCAGCCGCACTGAAAACCCGTTCAGAAGACACACTTGCGAGTGGGCAAGACAAGTAGTTTAAAGCCAGGTTGGTGAGCTGTGGCCACAATTCTTTTTTCCCATGCCAATACGCCAATGGGTCAGAATTAACATAGACCTCTGTGGAGTCATTCAGATAGTCCTTCACCATCGACTCAAGGTCCTCCTCCAAGGTTCCTCCACTTTGCGTAGCTCTTGCTGTGCCTCTGACCTTTTGAGAACCAAACCCACGCAGAGCTAGCCAATCCTCTTCAGCCTCCAATGTTTCTGTTGTCTTTCGTGCAGATGATCCGGTTGCCGGTGTCTTTAACGGCTGAGAGGTCACTTGTGCCACAGCCACAGGTGCAGAAGTGGATTGTTTTGACTGGGGATGGCCTGCTGATGTACTGCCATTTCCTTCAATTTCCAGCCGTTCTGTTTCAAACTTCTTGGCTGACAAGGCTAGCCAACGTTTGTACTTTGTAACATCTTCATCAGCAAAAGGAAAGAATGCTCTGCCTGCCAGCGCCTTTTTGTAGCGTGGATCCAGAATAGTAGCACAAATGTAATGCTGTTCTGAGTGGATCTTTTTAAGACGTTCATCACCTTGTAGGAGCTCTAATAATTGCTCAGCCAGAAGCAAAGAGTCTTTCTTTTTGTCATCTTTTCGAAACACAGAACACACCTCCTTCAGTTGGTCCTCCAGCATGTACAACAATGGGATAGCTTTTCCCAAATTAGAGTCCTCCTTGCTGACTGCACGTGTGAAGACCTCAAAAGGACGAAGCATGCGTGTTAGGCTTTCAACTATGTTCCATTGCGGCCCACCCATCCTCAGCTCCTCTATACCCTCTTTCAAGAAATATTGATCGAGTTGCGTATACTGCTCATACAGACGCTCAAGCATGTAGAAGGTTGAGTTCCAACGTGTTACCACCTCCTGGATGAGTGCTTTCACTGGCATTTGACATTGATATAGCATGCTCCTCAGCTGCTTGCGGGCCTTAAAAGAATGCCTGAAATGCTTGCAAATTTTTCGGCAGTTCTCCAATACACTGTACGCTGCACTGCATTTATTACCCAAGAATTTTTGGACAACCAGGTTTATACAGTGCGCCAAACACGGCACTCTGAAATAGTAACCGTCCCTCATGGCCTTAACTATATTGGAGCCATTGTCCGTGGAAACATAACCAACCTTGCGTTTTAGTGGGGACAGACAGTTAAGGACCTTTGTGTTAAAGACATCCAAAATGTTTTCTGCTGTGTGACGTTTCTCCAAACCAAACATGGCTAGTGTTGCATGTTTCCGAGCACCTTTAAAAACAATGTTAGTGTCAACACCTGAGTTTAGCTTTGCTTTAGCCCCTGAAAAAGAGACCCAGTGTGCAGTGATGCACATGTAATCAGCGCCTGCGCCACTGGTCCACATGTCTGTTGTCAGATGTATAGTGTGAACAGCACTCTTCTGCAAAGCTGCCCCAATCACCTTCAGAACATCTTCATGTAGTGCTGGAACCGCAACTCGGGCAAAATAGAACCGGCTAGGAACCTTCCATTTAGGGCAGAGCGCTGTCACTAATTCTAGAAAACCAACCCCTTCTACAAAAGAAAAAGGGAGAAGGTCCAGAGCTAGCATTTTAGCCAGCTTAGTGTTATACAGACGGGTCATTGGGTGGTTGCGTTCATATTGCGCTTCTGTAAACAACATCTTTTTAATGTTGCCCTGGACCAATGATTTACGGGATGATGATGATCTCTTCGACCCAGTTACGCTCGCTGATGAACTTTTCCGCATTGATGTCTCACTCTCTCCCACACTCTTAGTGTGGCTCCCATGGGGTGTGCTGCTGACATGGGAACTGGGTGTAAGTGAAGTGTTTGAATCGTCTTCTTCTACCTCCTCGTCATCAGCAGATGACAAATCAACGTTTTCATTACGTGCAATTCCGGCTTTCTTGACCGCCTCTAGGTGCGGAAACCATTCGACAGCGTGCCTTCTCTCAAGATGACCTCTCTGGCCTCCGGTACCATAGTTAGAACCAAGCTTACCACGACTAAATCGAAGCTTACAAAGGCTACAAATGGCTACGTTTTCCTTTTTTGGGCAAACACTAAAGAAGTCCCAAACTGGAGACTTGAAATGTCTTCGGGAGCCGGAGGAGGCGGCGATACTGGTGGTGGTGGTCCTGCTGCTAATGACAGATGAAGTGGAGGATGTGGATTGCCGAACTTCAGTACGTTTTGCACTTTCACCACCACGAATTGAGGTCGAGGACGAGGTGGGTACCTTCTTGCGAAGAAATATGGAAGCGGTAGGTTTTGGTGTACTACTTAACTCCAAATCTAATGATTCCATTTCCATTGCCTCCTCGCCGACATCATCATCACGCTCAGCAGCTTCTCGGGATAGGGTCAAAATGTCTCTTTGCTGCATGCCCGGTGGGGCTGCAGTGACCTTTGTGATGACTGGCTCGTCGTCATCGTGAGAGGCTTCATCACCAGCAGTATCTGTCACTTCTTGTTGAGCCTCATCACACTCCATAGGTTTGAGTTTTTGGACGAACTTCCTTTTACGCTTAGGTACCGGTGCCAGATCATGGTGTGCCTCTGCCTCACTGTCAGACCGCAGTTGTGGTTCCCAAGACAGATCACTTGCACCAGAACGAGGTGGGCTTGAAGAAGATGTAGACACCCCCCTTGATCTTTTCCTTGCTAGGGATGTGGAAGACAATGAATGATCATCAGGAGGAGTGGCTTCCAATGATACCTCAGCTTCATTGTCGATTTCCAAATGTGCCCCTACTTCGGGAGGAACAACTATTGTGGGCACTTGTGAACGTCCATGCACCTTTGCTTGCGCATCTCCTTTTGCTGCCTCTCCTTCCACATGTACTTGGGCGTGTACTTGCACATGGTGTTGTTGTTGCGGCTGTGGTTGTTCAACACTTGTCAGATGAGTTACAACAACCTGTGTTGATTCAGGGACATTGCTGCTACTTTCTTGCGATGAGCCAACATCACTGGTCGATGGTGATTGGAGAAGTACACTGGCTGCCTCTGAAGCACTCAAGGGCTTTGACTTAAGTTGGCGTGGTGGTGGAGGCACTGAACCCAATGGAGCAGGGGTGCTGCTCTCAGGTTGGTCCCCAGCAGATCCTGCTGCTGCAGGCGTACTTTTTTTTTTGCTCCCAAAAAAAGTGGCGGGTGGCACACCAGCCTCCTTGGTAACTTGCTTCTTCTGCTCCTTACTAGCAACTTTCTTGCTAGAGGAGCTACGGAGAACTTTCTTTGGGGGCGGGGCCATCTTCTTCAGAGCAGGTCAGACAGCAGGCCGCAGTTGCACGAATTGTAGAGTTGTCTGAGGCCAGACGTGACGTCGCGTGACGTTATGCTGCACACACACACCGCTGCAGGACTTCTTCCTGGCACTGGTGGTTCTCTTGAGTCTTGTGCACCTAAAAAAAATGGAAGACAGAGGAACATCAGTTCAGTTATAGAGCACAAAAAAATCGAAAAACACTGCAAAATCAGCACAATCCCAATCCATCCATGCCCTCCATAATGTTTAAATTCAAGACAACCCACAGAAAGACTAGGCCCATGCTAGACTCAAATACCCCTGGTGAAAAGGCCACAAGTACAGGCCCAAAAATCGAAAAACACTGCAAAATCAGCACAATCCCATTCAATCCATGGCCTCCATGATGTTTAAATTCAAGACAACCCACAGAAATACTAGGCCCATGCAAGACTCACTACCCCTGGGCATAAATAAAGGTTGAAAAGTAGGCAAAATGGTTGGAGGCCTAACAACAAAGCCTGCATTCAAAATGGCCACTTGCCTGCCAGCACATGGCCAGTGCCTGTAGCTGCACTCAAAATGGCCACCAGCCACATGGCATGTCCCTCCCCATGAACACCCCCAAAAATCGAAAAACACTGCAAAATCAGCACAATCCCATTCCATCCATGGCCTCCATGATGTTTAAATTCAAGACAGCCCACAGAAAGACTAGGCCCATGCTAGACTCAAATACCCCTGGTGAAAAGGCCACAAGTACAGGCCCAAAAATCGAAAAACACTGCAAAATCAGCACAATCCTATTCCATCCATGGCCTCCATGATGTTTAAATTCAAGACAGCCCACAGAAAGACTAGGCCCATGCTAGACTCAAATACCCCTGGTGAAAAGGCCACAAGTACAGGCCCAAAAATCGAAAAACACTGCAAAATCAGCACAATCCTATTCCATCCATGGCCTCCATGATGTTTAAATTCAAGACAGCCCACAGAAAGACTAGGCCCATGCTAGACTCAAATACCCCTGGTGAAAAGGCCACAAGTACAGGCCCAAAAATCGAAAAACACTGCAAAATCAGCACAATCCCATTCAATCCATGGCCTCCATGATGTTTAAATTCAAGACAACCCACAGAAATACTAGGCCCATGCAAGACTCACTACCCCTGGGCATAAATAAAGGTTGAAAAGTAGGCAAAATGGTTGGAGGCCTAACAACAAAGCCTGCATTCAAAATGGCCACTTGCCTGCCAGCACATGGCCAGTGCCTGTAGCTGCACTCAAAATGGCCACCAGCCACATGGCATGTCCCTCCCCATGAACACCCCCAAAAATCGAAAAACACTGCAAAATCAGCACAATCCCATTCCATCCATGGCCTCCATGATGTTTAAATTCAAGACAGCCCACAGAAAGACTAGGCCCATGCTAGACTCAAATACCCCTGGTGAAAAGGCCACAAGTACAGGCCCAAAAATCGAAAAACACTGCAAAATCAGCACAATCCCATTCCATCCATGGCCTCCATGATGTTTAAATTCAAGACAGCCCACAGAAAGACTAGGCCCATGCTAGACTCAAATACCCCTGGTGAAAAGGCCACAAGTACAGGCCCAAAAATCGAAAAACACTGCAAAATCAGCACAATCCCATTCCATCCATGGCCTCCATGATGTTTAAATTCAAGACAGCCCACAGAAAGACTAGGCCCATGCTAGACTCAAATACCCCTGGTGAAAAGGCCACAAGTACAGGCCCAAAAATCGAAAAACACTGCAAAATCAGCACAATCCCATTCAATCCATGGCCTCCATGATGTTTAAATTCAAGACAACCCACAGAAATACTAGGCCCATGCAAGACTCACTACCCCTGGGCATAAATAAAGGTTGAAAAGTAGGCAAAATGGTTGGAGGCCTAACAACAAAGCCTGCATTCAAAATGGCCACTTGCCTGCCAGCACATGGCCAGTGCCTGTAGCTGCACTCAAAATGGCCACCAGCCACATGGCATGTCCCTCCCCATGAACACCCCCAAAAATCGAAAAACACTGCAAAATCAGCACAATCCCATTCCATCCATGGCCTCCATGATGTTTAAATTCAAGACAGCCCACAGAAAGACTAGGCCCATGCTAGACTCAAATACCCCTGGTGAAAAGGCCACAAGTACAGGCCCAAAAATCGAAAAACACTGCAAAATCAGCACAATCCCATTCCATCCATGGCCTCCATGATGTTTAAATTCAAGACAGCCCACAGAAAGACTAGGCCCATGCTAGACTCAAATACCCCTGGTGAAAAGGCCACAAGTACAGGCCCAAAAATCGAAAAACACTGCAAAATCAGCACAATCCCATTCAATCCATGGCCTCCATGATGTTTAAATTCAAGACAACCCACAGAAATACTAGGCCCATGCAAGACTCACTACCCCTGGGCATAAATAAAGGTTGAAAAGTAGGCAAAATGGTTGGAGGCCTAACAACAAAGCCTGCATTCAAAATGGCCACTTGCCTGCCAGCACATGGCCAGTGCCTGTAGCTGCACTCAAAATGGCCACCAGCCACATGGCATGTCCCTCCCCATGAACACCCCCAAAAATCGAAAAACACTGCAAAATCAGCACAATCCCATTCCATCCATGGCCTCCATGATGTTTAAATTCAAGACAGCCCACAGAAAGACTAGGCCCATGCTAGACTCAAATACCCCTGGTGAAAAGGCCACAAGTACAGGCCCAAAAATCGAAAAACACTGCAAAATCAGCACAATCCCATTCCATCCATGGCCTCCATGATGTTTAAATTCAAGACAGCCCACAGAAAGACTAGGCCCATGCTAGACTCAAATACCCCTGGTGAAAAGGCCACAAGTACAGGCCCAAAAATCGAAAAACACTGCAAAATCAGCACAATCCCATTCAATCCATGGCCTCCATGATGTTTAAATTCAAGACAACCCACAGAAATACTAGGCCCATGCAAGACTCACTACCCCTGGGCATAAATAAAGGTTGAAAAGTAGGCAAAATGGTTGGAGGCCTAACAACAAAGCCTGCATTCAAAATGGCCACTTGCCTGCCAGCACATGGCCAGTGCCTGTAGCTGCACTCAAAATGGCCACCAGCCACATGGCATGTCCCTCCCCATGAACACCCCCAAAAATCGAAAAACACTGCAAAATCAGCACAATCCCATTCCATCCATGGCCTCCATGATGTTTAAATTCAAGACAGCCCACAGAAAGACTAGGCCCATGCTAGACTCAAATACCCCTGGTGAAAAGGCCACAAGTACAGGCCCAAAAATCGAAAAACACTGCAAAATCAGCACAATCCCATTCCATCCATGGCCTCCATGATGTTTAAATTCAAGACAGCCCACAGAAAGACTAGGCCCATGCTAGACTCAAATACCCCTGGTGAAAAGGCCACAAGTACAGGCCCAAAAATCGAAAAACACTGCAAAATCAGCACAATCCCATTCCATCCATGGCCTCCATGATGTTTAAATTCAAGACAGCCCACAGAAAGACTAGGCCCATGCACCACTCACTACCCCTGGTCAAGGCCCCAACAACAGGTCAAAAATCGAAAAACACAAAATTTTACAAAAAAAAAAAATCGAAAAACACAGAAAAATCAGCACAATCCCAATTCATCTATGGCCTCCATGATGTTTAAGTTCAAGACAACCCAACGAAAGAATCAGTCCACCCACCACTGAGTACCCCTGGGGAAAAGGCCCCAAAACAGCCCAAAAATCGAAAATCCCAAAATTTTAGTTGCAGCAACTGTAATGCCCCAAACAAACTTACTTGTAAAATTTCTAATCCAACAGTGATCCAAAGAAAGTCAAAAAGGCCTCAAATCCAAAGATCCAGCAGCATCCACAAAAAGTAATCCTTCCAGGTCCACATCCGAATGAAAAGTGACCAGGAGATGGACAAAGCACTGGGAGGAGCCTGCTGAACAGGAACAGGAAGTTGAAGACTATGGGGCACTTCCTTCCTCCCACCCCCCTGCCCCCCTCCCCAAAATGGACTCCTCGCTAAAAAAGTGCAGGCAAATGTCAAACTAAGGAGTTATTCACATAAAAATCATCATTTCTAGAAGGTTTATGCTGCTTGCTGGTGGATTTCTTGTGCAGAATTGCAAATTTATATTTTCGCTCGCCGCATCTCAAATCTCGCAATTGCGAAGTACCGCGAGACGTGATCTCGCCGTACTCGCGTTGACAAACTATCGCTGGCAAGCCGCGATGACGTAATCGCGCTCGCAAATTCCCGCGGGATCACACAGCAAGATCCAAAATGGCGCAGCACTCGCAAACTATCGAAAAAAACAACTCGGCAAACGATGATAAACGCCGCGCGCCGCAAAAATTGTATCACCAACGCCAAAAAAATCCGCTGCGTGCGAATTTGCGGATTTTGCGGGAAATCCGCAAATCTCGCGGATTGCGGATTTCCCGAAAATCCGCAAAATCCGCGAGCGGAACGGATTTTCCGCCCACGCTTAGACTGCAGTACATTTTCACATTTTATATATAATTCCACAAGATTTTACAAAAGGTTCCTTCAGGGGATACTTTATATAATGGGATATACCACCTAAAATATCTGGAATTCCATGGGTTTCTCAGGTTAGAACTTGACAGGATTTAATTTGACCTGGCCATGTGTTGGATGGGTGAGCACAGTGTCTCTATGCCAAGTAGCACCCTTTCTTTTGCTTTTCAACATTGATTACTATGAGGATACCAAATATTATGGCTTAACCATTGCTGTAATATCTCGTATCCCCTACATTTCATGGACTACCATTCAGCCATTGACCAGTTGAAGTTATCATTTATTTGATAGCAGACTACAGCACCTGTTCACATTTTATCCATTAGTCCACAACATTTTACAACGGGTTCCTTTAGGGGATATTATATATAATGGCATATGCCTCCTATAATATCCGGTATCCCCTAGGTTTCTCGGGTTAGAACTTAACAGGATTTAATTTGACATGGTGGTTTGTTGGATGGGTGAGCACAGTATCTCTATGCCAAAGAGCACCCTTTCCTTTGCTTTTCAACATTGATTACTATGGGGATACCAGATATTATGGCTCACATATTGCTGTAATATCTGGTATCCCCTAGATTTCATGGACTACCATTCAGCCATTGACCAGTTGAGGTGGACATTTATTTGACAGCAGTCTACAGTAGCTTTTCACATTTTATATATCATTCCATGTTAGAACCGGTTCCTTTAGGGGATACCATATAAAACTTGCAATATCACTTATAATATTTGATATCCCCTGTGTTTCTCTCGTTAAAACTTACCAGGATTCAATTTGACATGGTCCTATGTTGGATGGGTAAGCACAGTATTTCTATGCCAAAAAGCACCCTCCCATTTGCTTTCCAACTTCGGTTACTATGGGGATACCAAATATTATGGACCACACACATTGCTGTAATATCTGGTATCCCCTAGATTTCATGGACTACCATTCAGCCATTGACCACTTGAGGTGGACATTTATTTGATAGCAGACTACAGTAGCTTTTCACATTTTATACACCATTCCACAACATTTTAGAACCGGTTCCTTTAGGGCATACCATACATAATGTGCAATACCACCTATAATATTTGGTATCCCCTGTGTTTCTCGGGTTAAAAATTACCAGGATTCAATTAGACATGGTGTTATGTTGGATGGGTGAGAACAGTAGCTCCATGCCAAAGAGCACCCTTTCTTTTGCTTTCCAACATTGGTTACTATGGGGATACTAAATATTATGGCTTACGCATTGCTGTAATATGTCGTATCCCCTACATTTCATGGGCTACCATTCTGCCATTAAACAGTTGAAGTTGACATTTATTTGAAAGCAAACTACAATAGCTTTTCACATTTTATACATCATTCCACAAGATTTTACAACCAGTTCATTCAGGGGACACTACTATATATAATAGGATATGCCACCTATAATATCCGGTATCCCCTGGGTTTCTCGGGTTAAAACTTAACAGGATTTAATTTGACTTGGTTGTTTGTTGGATGGGTGAGCACAGTATTTCTATGCCAAAAGCACCCTTCCTTTTGCTTTCCAACATTGGTTACTATGGGAATATTAAATATTATGGCTCACACATTGCTGTAATATCTGGCAGATATCCCCTAGATTTCATGGACTACCATTCAGCCATTGACCAATTGAGGTGGACATTTCTTTGATAGCAGACTACAGTAGCTTTTCACATTTTATACATCTTTCCATTTTAGAACCGGTTCCTTTAGGGGATACCATATATAATGGGCAATACCACATACAATATTTGGTATCCCCTGTGTTTCTTGGGTTAAAACTTACCAGGATTCAATTTGACATGGTGTTATGTTGCATGGGTAAGCATAGTATTTATATGCCAAAACACACCCACCCGTTTGCTTTCCAACTTCGGTTACTATGGGTATACCAAATATTATGGCTCACACATTGCTGTAATATCTGGTATCCCCTAGATTTCATGGACTACCATTCAGCCATTGACCAGTTGAGGTGGACATTTATTTGATAGCAGACTACAGTAGCTTTTCACATTTTATACATCATTTCACAAGATTTTACAACCAGTTCCTTCTGGGGATACTATATATAATGGGATATACCTCCTATAATATCTGGTATCCCCTGGGTTTCTCTGGCTCGAACTTGACAGGATTTAATTTGACATGGTCGTTTGTTGGATGGGTGAGCACAGTATTTCTATGCCAAGGAGCACCCTTTCGTTTGATTTTCTACATTGATTACTATGGGGATACCAAATATTATGGCTCACACATTGCTGTAATATCTCGTATCCCCTACATTTCATGGGTTGCCATCCTGCCATTAAACAGTTGAAGTTGACATTTATTTGAAGCAGACTACAATAGCTTTTCACATTTTATACATCATTCCACAAGATTTTACAACCGGTTCCTTCAGAGGACACTATATATAATGGGATATAAAACCTATATTATCTGGTATCCCCTGAGTTTCTCTGGTTCAAACTTGACAGGATTTAATTTTACATGGTCGTTTGTTGGATGGGTGAGCACAGTATTTCTATGCCAAAGAGCACCCTTTCGTTTGATTTTCTACATTGATTACTATGGGGATACCAAATATTATGGCTCACGCAGTGCTGTAATATCTCGTATCCCCTACATTTCATGGGCTGCCATCCTGCCATTAAACAGTTGAAGTTGACATTTATTTGAAGCAGACTTCAATAGCTTTTCACATTTTATACATCATTCCACAAGATTTTACAACCGGTTCCTTCAGAGGACACTATATATAATGGGATATAAAACCTATAATATCTGGTATCCCCTGGGTTTCTCGGGTTAGAACTTGACAGGATGTAATTTGACATGACCATTTGTTGGATGGGTGAGCACAGTATCTCCATGACAAATAGCACCCTTTTTTTCTTTTCAACATTAATTACTATGGAAAACAAATATTATGGCTCACACATTGCTGTAATATCTGGCTTGTATCCCCTAGATTTCATGGACTACCATTCAGCCATTGACCATTTGAGGTGGACATATATTTGATAGCAGACTACAGTAACTTTTCACATTTTGTGCACCATTCCTCAAGACTTACCTTTGGTTCCCTTAGGGGATACCATATATAATGGCCTATACCGGCTATAATATCTGGTATCCCCTGTGTGTGCCTTTGCTTTCCATCATAGTTTACCATGAGGATACCAAATCTTATGGTTCACGAATTGCTCTAATATCTCATATCCCCTATGTTTTATTCATTACCCTTTAGCCGTTTACCAGTTAAAGTTGCCTTTTATTGTTATTGTATAGCAGATTACAGTATCTTTTCAGATTTCTTACATGACTCCCACAATATTTTACATCCGGTTCCCTTAGGGAAAACCTTATATAATGCCCTTTACCGGCTATAATATCTGGTATCCCCTGTGTTTCTGGTGTTAAAACTTACCAGTATTAAAATTGATATGGACTTATGTTCGATGGGTGAGCACACTATTTCCTTGTCAAATAGCGACCTTCCTTTTGCTGTCCAATATGTTTACTATCGGGATACCAAATAATATGGCTCACGCATTGCTGTAATATCTTGTATCCCCTACATTTCATGGGTTACCCTTTAACCATCGACCACTTGAAGTCGCCTTTTACTTGATGGCAGACTACAGTAACTTTTCACATTCTTTACATTGTTCCACAAGATTGTTTGTCCGGTTCCCGCAGGGGATAACCCATATAATGGCCCGCACCGCCTATAATATTTGGTATCCCCTGTGTTTCCTGGGTTAGAAGTCACCAGGATTCAACTTGATATAGTCTTATATTGGATGGGTGAGTACAGTACTTCTGTGCCAAATAGCTGCCTTCTTTTGCTTTCCAACATCGGTTACTATGGGGATACTAAATATTATAACTCACGCATTGCTGCAATCCCTCGTATCCCGTCCGTTTCTTGGGTTACCCTTTAGCCGTTCACCAGTTAAAGTTGCCTTTTATTGTTATTGTATAGCAGATTACAGTATCTTTTCAGATTTCTTACATGACTCCCACAAGATTTTACATCCGGTTCTCTTAGGGAATACCTTAAATAATGGCCTTTGCAGGCTATAATATCAGGTATCCCTTGTGTTTCTGGTGTTAGAACTTACCAGTATTCAAATTGATATGGACTTATGTTGGATGGGTGAGCACAGTATTTCCTTGCCAAATAGCGACCTTCCTTTTGCTGTCCAACACGTTTACTATCGGGATACCAACTATTATGGCTCACTCATTGCTGTAATATCTTGTATCCCCTACGTTTAATGGGTTACTCTTTAGCCATTGACCACTTGAAGTTGTCTTATCTTTGATAAGAGACTATAGTATATTTTCACATTTTTTACATTATTCCACAAGATTATACGTCCGGATCTCTTAGGGGATACCATATTTATTGACCCATACCGGCTATAATATTCAGTATCCCTTGTGTATCTTGGATTAGAACATACAGGTATTTAATTTGACATGGTCTTATGTTGGATGGATGAGCCCAGTATTTATATGGCAAAGAGCACCATTCCTTTTGCTTCCAACATCATTTACAATGGGGATACCAAATATTATGCCCCATGCATTGCTGTAATATCTTGTATCCCCTATCTTTCATGGGTTAGCCATTAGCCATTGACCACTTGAAGTTGTCTTTTCTTTGATAACAGACTACAGTATCTTTTGACATCATTCCACAAAATTGTACCTCTGGTTCCCTTAGGGGATAACATATATAATGGCCTATACCAGCAATAATATTTGGTATTGCTTATGTTTCTTGGGTTAGAACTTCTCAGGCTTGGTGCACGCATTACAGTAATATTGCGCATCACCTAAGTTTCATGTGTTACCCTTTAGCCACTCACCAGTTGAAGTTTCCTTTTATTTTATAGCAGGCTACAGTATCTTTTCAGATTTTTTACATGATTTTACATCCGGTTCCCTTTGGATGGATGAGCACAGTATTTTAATGGCAAATAGCACCTTTCCTTTTGCTTTAAAACATCGTTTGCAATGGGGATAACAAATATTATGGCTCACGCATTGCTGTAATATCATGTATCTCCTACCTTTCATGGGTTACCCTTTAGCCATTGACCACTTTAGGTTGCCTTTTATTCGATAGCAGACTACAGTAACTTTTCCAATTTTATACATCATTACCAAGATTTTGGGTTGCCCTCTCTCTCCTTTGCTGTTTGCTCTGGCCATAGAGTCACTAGCGGCACGGGCTAGGATGGGCTCGCACCATCCAGGGTTAAGAGTACAAGAGCAAATTTACCATATTGCGTTATATGCTGACGACCTCCTTATGTTTTTGGCTGATTGTTACGGTGCCCTTCTAGGCACGAAGGAGTTATTGGAGAACCTTAGCAAAATTGCCGGTCTGAAGGTAAATTGGGCGAAGACTTGCCTGTTCCCTGCAGCGCTGCAGCCTGAGACCTGGGATTATACACAGGGGGTACAATGGGAGCCACAATGTCTGACATATCTTGGCACTCGCATTTATTATACCCATACTGACTTATTGGAGGAGAAGTGTGGCTCAGTGGTTAGAGGCGGCAGACCCGGAGGCTGAGAGCGGCCGTGGACCAGGGTTCGATTCCCGACGCGGCAGGGTCTCGGACTCAAAAATTCCACGGACTCGTTAATTCTCGCGCCGGTGCCTACTCAACTCATGGGGTCACACTCTGCGACTCTGGGCAATAGCTTGCTTAATCTCCACTACGGCCCCTCGCGGCGGGATGCCTGGCTTTCACCTTGTGGATACCCTGCCGGGGGTATCTCACAAGGGAATACCAGGACGGGTTCCCTAAGCAAGCGCCCTGAGACCTTCGGGTGATTTGTGCGCTATATAATTCAAATTACATTACAAATTACATTACACATTACAATGTAGGCAGGACCATTAGAGCACTTAAGGGTAGTATTGAGTTCTGGGGCACACTTTCACTATCAGTAGCTGGGCACGTGGCAATACTTAAGATGGTGGCGCTCCCCAGATTGTTGTACCATTTCAGAACACTGGCGATTTGGGTTCCAGCGTCGATCTTTAAGCAACTTCAGTCAATGGTGGTTGGGTTACTTTGGGCTGGGGGGCGACGGAGACTGGCTCTCAGCACACGGATGAGACCGCGTTTGGAGGGTGGTCTGGCGGTCCCTGATTTTGAATCGTAATATTAGGCAGCGCAATTACAGTGGCTCACTTAAGCAGTGGCATGGTCATTTTGTGGTGATGATGAGGGGAAAAGGACTCAGTTCAATAGGTAAACACTTTCCCAAAAATTATTACAATTGCCTATTCCAGCCTCCTTTCTGACGCGTGAGATGGGGACCTTTAAGCTCTCCTGGAATAGAAGTCAACGGCGGGCACAAATAGAGCATCTGTATGCCCCATAACTCCCATTGGCGATATGTAGTGCTCTACCGCACAGTGGAAATTGGGCGGAGCTGGGGGACTGGGCGAAGAGGGGGCTGACCACCATGGGAGATCTATATGAAGATGGATCCGTGATTCCGTATGAGATGTTGCAGGATGGATATGATCTGGGTTGGGGACACTATCTATTGCACCTAGCGCTCGTAACAGCCATCCAGGCGCATTGGAAATCGGGACTCAGTGAACCGGCCACCTCCATGGTTTGTCAATATGTGGTCCTGGCCGCTTGCACCATCAAGGCGGTCACATGTTTATATCGCCGAATGACCACTGAACGACTGACTCCATTGGTAGTGATTCGGCAGCCGTGGGAAGTGGACTTAGGTGATGATATCCCTGAGGGGAAATGCGTGGGGCTAGTGGAACGTGCATGGAAAAGCACTAGAAATGCGCGCTTCCAGTGGTACATTTTTTATTCTACATCGGGCATACCTTACGCCGGAAAAAATTTATAAGTATGTGACATCGGCTATGTGCCCACGCTGCGGTAGGGTAGGAGCGGATTTCGGCCACATGCTGTAGAATTGTCCTCAACTTGGCACATTTTGGAAGGAGGTGGTTGCTCTTCTGCGGGCTATTACAGAAAGGGACATCAAAGCCCTTATAGGCCTTTGTTTGCTGCACTGGTTTCCCCATACCTCTTGGAATAAGATATCAAGTACATTTCTAAATGTGGGGCTTGTATTGGCAAAGAGAGAAATCACGACCCACTGGAAGGCCAAGAAGGGCCCTAGTTTTCTGAGATGGTGTATTAACTTTCTTAAATGGGCGGAATGCGAGGCATCCACGCGTCTGCAGCTAGCAACACGCACTAAAAGCGATAGGGTGCTCGAGCTGGCAAGGGCTTGGGAGGCACTATGACACTTGTTGATGGCACCACGTTCTGACTCTGATGACGATTCGGGCACATCGGGGTTAGACACTCAACCTCGAGGGATTGTACCTCCTTAAGAGGACAGCTCCCCTGTTTCTACTCATGCAATTAGCCCTGTCAGTGCAGAATGGTTTTTTGGACAACTGAGTTGGACACACTAATGTGATTTGTTGTTATCATTGCTGATACATTTTTGTTACGCCATTGAGGAGGTGGGAGGGATAAGCGGGAGGGAATAGGATTGCACTTTGTGTTATTTGAACTAATGATAAGTGGATAGCTAGCGCTGTATGACCTAGACGGGGATGCTATCTCCATTGACTCGGATTGATGTTATGATGTAAAGAAGTGTCAATTGGCATGGGTGGCATTCTTATACATTTCTGATGTGCAACCGGAAGCAAGAGGTAGTATCCGGGAAAAGGTGTTTCACCATGTGTTGCTAAATGTACAGTTGCCCATGTCGTAAACTGCAATTGTTTTGTTTAGAAATTAATGAAAATATATTTAAAAAAAATAATAATCATTACTCAACATTTTACATCTGGTTCCCTTAAGGGATACCAAATATGATGACCTATATGGGATGGATGAGCACAGTATTTCTAAGCCAAATAACACCCTTCCTTTTGCTTTCCAACATCGTTTACTATGGGGATACCAAATATTGTGGCTCAACCATTGCTGTAATATCTCATGTCCCTTACGTTTCCTGTGTGACCATTTAGCCATTGACCACTTGAAGTTGCCTTAATTTGATAGCAGACTAGAGTACATTTTCACATTTGTAATTTCATTCTGCAAGCTTTTACATCCGGTTCCTTTAGGGGATACAAAATATATTGTGTATAACAAAGGAGAGAGTAAGGGAGGTTTGCACAGTCTATGTGTGGTGGGAACTCCTGGTCCCCTAAGGTAGAGTTAAACAACAATGGAGGAGTACCCCCTGTGGGCGAAAAATACAAAGAGGAAATTCCTTCTGTATCAGGAGCTTAAGGCTCTGGTTAGCAAAAAATTGCCCCAACCCTTATACAGGACAGTAGTAGTCCTTAGAGAAGACCCCTCACTCACCAACCTGGTTGGTGACATGCTTCATCATTGGGGTCCCACCCCATAGGCCGAGTGCCCATAGGGTGTGCTGCGACACCTGGTTACAGTGGAGCGGGTTTCTTTGTTATTATATGTGCAAAGGATAACTGTGAAAAGTGTGTTAAAAAGGGCCAAGTCTACTCACACCAAGAATTTATTCTGGAGTGCTTGAGCCCTGTTAAAATATATTTGTGTCACCAGTGCCTATTTAGGAAGGTTTAGGTGCCTCGAAAAGTGTGAAAAACCTAAAAATAGCCAAGTGTGCTATGTGAGTTAGTTAAAAGTAGGTCTACATGTTTCAACCATCTGTAAAATTATTTGGTTTTCGTCAGGACCGTGTATCTTGAACGGGGTGGTCCACACACGCTAAGGCGCGTCCAGCCCTCGTTCAAAAACAGACCATAAATAGTGGTCTGGTGTAAAAATGTGCTTTTTCCTGGGTCAGGAGAAAAACACTTGAAGCGGTAATTAGCGCTTCATGGGCATCGAGTTGGCCAAGACGGCAAGTGTCCGTCACTTGCGGCTTCTGCTCGTCTGGCGTACAAACCTACTTGGTTCTTACTCGTTGATGCCCCGTTCATAGAAGTATAACATTTTCCATCGCCTATTTTTCTAAGGGTTAAAACTAGCATGGACACAATTTCTCATGGCCTAATGTTGGTAGGTTGAAGACACTGTTTTTCTGTTACTATGCACCCTTCATTTTGTATTTCATTCTCTCATTCTGTGGGGATACCCACTATTATGGCTTAAGCATTGCTGTTATATTTTGTATACCCTCTTTTTCAAGGGTTACCATTTCACCACTTTCAAATTGACTTTTATATGACAGCAGATTACAGTATAGTTTAGCACTTTTAATATCATTCCACAAGCTATCACATCTGGTTCCTTTAGGTGATACCAAATATAATATCACCAATGAGCTGTAATATTTGTTATCCCCTCTGTTTCTCAGATTAAAACTTACCTGGACATAATTTTCTATGGTCTTATGCTGGCGGGATGACACATTGTTTCATTCTCAGACTACTGTGGAGAGGCAGCCTTTGTATAGGACGATGTTTCTCATCATAGGAAACAATGGAGGTGACTCTCAGCTTCAACACCAAAATGTGGTTTGGGATCTTCCTGATGCAGCAATTTGGGACAGGCTGTCAACAGGCCTGTCCTAGAAGCTATGACTATTTAGTAAAGCGAAAGTTGGTGTCCCAACCCTTGTCACAGCCATCCACCAGGCGACTTTGCTCGGGAGGAGTATTCTGTAACTCCTTGATAAACAAAAGGCCTCTCGGAATTTCTAAATGTAGCCTGATCTCTTCTTTCTCACCTCAGTGTCTGAGTATCCTCCCTCCAGCTATCCGAATGCAGGTAATACACTTCCATTCTTCAGGAAGCTATCCTCATCTTGTACAATTACAAGCCAGGGCCATTCAAATTGACCTCACTTTACTTTGCAAGGGTAAGCATCAGAATACATCAGTTATAGCATTCAGGGAATCTTCTTTTCAATGTTTGGATTACTTATCTTGCATTTTCTCTTGTGTTGCTTTTATCATGAAGTAACTGATTCATTCATGTGCAGCTGAAAGGGCTTGATATTTTCTTTTAAATGCATCCAGCCATTACTTTGCGGTTCCAACCCCTGAGCTGATCAGCGTTCTTTGCTCAAGCGGTGGTCTAGCAGTAGCCTGCTAGTGAATAGACTGTTCATCTGTTTATAAGGCCCATCAAAAAGGGCTTAATGGAGAACAATCCCAAACACAAACAATGCTTTGAGTCCTTAATGGATTGAGCATCGTAGCTTCTGATTGGCGGCTTCACTAGCACCAACCCAGTGCACCACATATTTATGCCAACAATTGGCCCAACGATGCATCTCGACTCAGCGTGACGCATCTCAACGCAAGTACTCGCACCACTAGCGGCTTCATTGACCTTGATATAAAGCATCTTGTTGCCCGCATCACGGCTCTGTTTGGTGGCTTCAACAAAACTGACACAATGGAACACAGCGCATCTTGATGCAGTATCTCAAGTGCTCGTCGACCTCTCCTTGACAGTCACACCACACAGGCCAATGCAAGGACTTATCATCTCTATGCCCAGGGCAAAAGATACTTTATAACTACGGACTAGACTCAGTCCTGTATCCGACTCACGCTCCATCGTAGTCGGCCTTTGTGACTTGGATCCCAACGTACATGACTGGTTAAGCACAATTAGTGCTTCTTCCTTCTAAGAGCTACTTTTCTTCAAAACCTTTAAATTTGCATATTTCTGGTTCTACTTATCTGATTTTTGTTGTTTTTCCCAAAGTTTAATATACTTTTCGAGATTGGTGTGGGATTCTTCTTGTGTTTTGCTTTCACTGTATTACTGTTTGAAGTGCTGCATAAATAGTGGAATAATATTCTGTGTGCTTATTTTACATGTGCTATGGAACAGAATCATAAGGGATTTAGACAAAATGTTGGAAAAAAATTACATTGGGACAAAATATTGTGTCAAAAATCTTCATAGAAAATCCTGTTATGACATGTGAAGGTATACATGCAGCACAGAATCCCTGAGGCACTAGGAACCTAGACCCTGTGAATTGCAAAAACAGGTCCTATTGGCATAAGGAAGGGCTATATTTCCCCAGTGAGGAACTGTATATCTCTGCAGCCTTACAACTCAACTAGGTGCGCAATCTATCAAGAAAGTAAGCAATTGGGCCCACTTGTGAAGCCATGGATCCTTTCATTAAGATTTGGGCTTAAGCCAAGAGATTGGATGCAAATGAAAATTGAGCCAATTGAACACGAAAAACTCTCACTTTCATTTGGTGTATTTTAATATTGTGTAATCATGTATGGGTGATGAAATTAAATGAAATTAAATGAAATGAAAAGTGTTATTTATAAAGCGCGAATCTGCCACTCCGGAAGGAGCATCCTGGCGCTGATATGGAGGTGAACAGTTGTACCCAAGATATTTAAATTAGAGATAGACATACTGCTTCCGGGGCTCCGAAAACCCAAGTTTTTAATTCTCTCCTAAAATGAGTTTCCGATTTATGTTTTCTGAAATGGAGAGGCAGACAATTCCAGGCCCTGGTACCTAGTGTGGTCAAAGTTTTCCTCCACTTGTTTTACATCTAAACCGGGGAAGTTTAAGAAGGTTGGCTCTAGAAGACCTAAGGGTTCTGGTTGTGGTATAGGGGGTGAATCTTGCCGAGAGGTAAGCTGAGCCTTGTTTAAGTGAGGCTCTAAAGGTAATCCTATTGTGTGGTCCTTAAGAAGGTGGTCAAAGTCTGTGTTAACTACCAAAACACGCTTAGGTTATGCTAAATCTGATGAACACTTGGATAAAATAGATGATGATCTTTTGAACAATCAGGTGTCCCATTCTTCGATTCACACAAATTATCATGATACAAAGACAGATATAATAGTTTCGTGTGTGCTCCCTCTTTTTGAAAAAATCTTTCTATTGTGTATGAACTTTGGTCATTTTTTATGTAATATATATTTTTTTTAACTGATGATTTCAAGTGATTTTGTTCACTTTTATATAGCTTTTGTTCACTTTATTTGTTGCCCTAAATGTAATGTGTAAACATTTGAAATTAAAGATCTGAACAATCTGGCACTTTTTGTTGTATTTGACTTGATCAGTGTTAGGGCCATTAAGGAATTATGTCTGAGTCCATTGCGGTGAATCTTTGAACGAATGTTTGTAGAAACTAAGTTGTGGTTGATTGAAGTCTCAAAAGGAGATTTCTTTGACATTTTAGTCTTACACAGGTCCCTCTCTCTTTACCTTCCTATCAAGAATATTGAGGACAAAAATATCATGACAAAAGTTTTCTATAGGTAAGCAAACTTTAACTATATATAACTCCACATATATGTACCTTTACAATACCATATGTCATCAAAGTACGTAGACATGGAGTTAAGAATAGTAATTTTATACTTACCTATTTCCATTTACCTTCTCAATAGTTTGGTCCTTCATATTTTTGACATGAGAGTCTGTCCACACAATATTTGTTTCCGATATTCTGTTAGTGATCCATAAAAGCATTTTTCTTAGTGCAGTGATTGTGTGTGATATTGGAAACAACAACACTGGGCTCTCAAATTACTACTGCGTCTCTGAATCCCTGTTTGGAGACTGTTGGCAGTGGCGGCTGCTTTGTAATAGCGGAGGAGAATCGCCCCACTGCAGAATAAAAAACTGAAACAATTTTATTATCATTTTAGTTTTCACTGGCAGCCAATGCTGCATAGTCCAGGGCATGCCCAGGCAATCCTTTCTTGACAGCTTTAGGACTGGAAGGAGTGGAGTTCACTTGTAAGTTTCATGTCAGTTTTGGCCTACCATGTTAGGCCAGCCAAACAGACAAACACACTTACATTTCTCCAACCCAGCTGTATCGTACAGCTTGGTTATGAAATGACACAGGCTCCCAGTCTAGTGAGCACCAAACCAGGCCGCTCAGACCAATCCAGGCACTTCTCTCACAGCATGACAGCAGCTTCTGGATTGGGTGGAGAGTCTGGGAGCCTGTGCTGGCCTAGGGACTTCCAGAAGAGAAGAGCCCTGAGGCGGCAGGTAGTGGGAGCTGCAGCTGAAGTAATAGATGAGTGCTTTTTATTACTATTTGCCCCGTGCTGCCACACCACTGTATGTTGGCACCAACTGCTGCTGACTGTTAGAAAACCAAAAACACAGACATCACTTAACTATGTATTGGGTTGTGGAGGGCTACAACCTGTCTTTCGCATTCAAACACTGGTGCATTGAACTAAGTTTACTTGTTGCATCTGTTGTGATGAAAAAACCTTGTCGATCTAAACCAGAGCCTTAGTTTACGCAATATCATGACATGCAGAATACCCAATGGAACCTTCAATAGCCCTGATAAACAAATTACCTCAACCTCAGATGTGCTTCAAGACACAGCAAATGGAATTCAGCACTCAATAGGAAGACCTAAGTATTCACTATCTCAGGCCCCTATCTGAGGGCCATTGGGCCACATCACTGTAAGTTGGGTTCGATGACACATTATTGTGGTAAACAAAATTGTTAACAAAAAGATTGTGTTAAAAAATATTGTTTGCCACAATATTGTGTTCCTATACTAATGAAGATCGCAAAAATATCAACAAAAATTGTAGACATTATTATCCAAAAATATCAATTTTTATGATATATATACAGTTGAAAGTAGTAAATTATATAATGTATAAAATTAATATAATGTACAGTAAATAAATTACACAAATTATTTAACACTATATATAAATATATTTGTACATAAAAACACACATACATATGTGTGGATGTTAAAGAAATAGGCTGGATTACACTAGTGTACAGTTGAATGCTATAGAGTGGAGTTTTGTATGGTAGAGTGAAGAGGCACAGAGTGTCGTTCAGTGGAGTAGAGTGTCATTGCAGGGAGTAGTGTGGAGTGGCGTACAGTACACTTTAGAGTGTAGTAGAGTGTGGTAGATTGGAGTTGTATAGAGTAGAGTAGATTGCATTGGCATACAATTGAGTAAAGAAAAGTGGAGTAGATGAGAGTAGTCAATCAATCAATCAATCAAACAGATTTATATAGCGCGCTACTCACCCGCTAGGGTCTCAAGGCGCTGGGGAGGAAGGGGTCCGTTACTGCTCGAAAAGCCAGGTCTTGAGTTGCTTCCTGAAGGAGAGATGGTCCTGGGTCAGGCGTAGGTGGATGGGGAAGGAGTTCCATGTCTTGGCCGCCAGGTAGGAGAAGGATCTTCCTCCGGCGGTGGCTCTGCGAATGCGTGGTACGGTGGCGAGGGCGAGGCTGGTACGATCGCAGCTGGCGGGTGGGCGTGTAGAAGGTGAGGCGGTTGTTGAGGCACTTGGGCCCAGGTCCTGGAGAGCTTTGTGTGCGTGGGTAAGGAGTCTGAACGTGATCCTCTTGCTGACAGGGAGCCAGTGCAGGTCTCTCAGGTGGGCGGAGATGTGGTTGTGGCGGGGGATGTCCAGGACGAGTCGAGTGGAGGAATTCTGTATGCGCTGGAGTCTTTTCAGTAGTTTGGCTGTGATTCCTGCGTAGAGGGTGTTCCCGTAGACCAGTCGGCTGGTGACTAGTGCCTGGGTGACTGTCTTCCTAGTTTCGGTGGGGATCCATCGAAAGATCTTCCGGAGCATGCGCAGGGTGTTGAAACAGGATGACTCTCTGGGTTCTTCGGTGAGGAAGGAGATGATCCAGTCCAGTGCCTTCTCTCGGATTCCGGTGTTGCTGAGGCGCTGTATTAGTGTGCGGTGGCAAACTGTGTTGAATGCTGCGGAGAGGTCCAGGAGGATGAGGGCAGCTGTTCCCCCGTTGTCAAGCAGGGATCTGATGTCGTCGGTGGCTGCGATGAGGGCGGTCTCGGTGCTGTGGTTGGCTCGGAAACCGGACTGTTAGGGGTCGAGGGATCCGTACGTCTCGAGGAAGGCGGCGAGCTCTTTGTTGATGGTCTTCTCGATGACTTTGGCAGGAAAAGGGAGGAGCGAGATGGGGCGGAAGTTTTTGAGGTCGGTGGGGTTATGTTATGTTATGTTTGGTCTGCTGTTGGTTTCTTCAGGAGGGCGCTGAGCTCGGCATGCTTCCAGTTCTCCGGGAAGGTGGCGGTGGTGAAGGAGATGTTGATGATGTCTCGGAGTTGGGGTGCGATGATGGAGTCGGCCTTGTTGAAGACGTGGTGGGGGTAGGGGTTGGTGGGGGATTCGGAGTGGATGATGTTCATCATGCGGGTGGTGTCTTCGGTGCTGACCAGGGTCCAGTTGCAGAGGGTGGTGGTGGGGGGCGTTAGTTCGGTGGTTGGGTGCGTGGTCTGTGCGTCGAAGCTGTTGTGTATGTCGGAGATCTTGCGGTGGAAGAATGAGGCGAGTGAATCGCAGAGGTCTTGCGAGGGTGTGATGTTGTTGTTTCCGGCGCTGGGGTTGGAGAGCTCTAGAAGTCTCAAATAGCACACTAACTAAATCCGAAGGCACTTTGTCCCCTCCACAAGTGATCCATTAAAAATCATGATTTACCACTGATCTTTGTGGTTTCTTGTAATGTGGCTGGCCTCAAAGCCAGGATGATGCAGCCACCATGGGGTGAACTTGTCGACAAGCATGACATATGCCACTTCCAGAAACATGGTCAATAGAATCTCTACATAAAGTGGGGTACTTGTGAAAGAAGGTAGGATCCTTCTGCATGTGTACCCCCACGTTTGCCTGGTGCTAAGCTGGTTTTTGACTAGTCTGACTGGGATCCTGCTAATCAGGACCGCAGTCTATCTGCTTTCTCTCTAAACAGTTATGTTATGTACTTAGGTATACTCCAGGTTGGATAATGGTGTGCCCTTGTCAGTCCCTAGTATATGGTACCCATGTACCCCAGAGGCCTCCCATTAAGCATGTATAATGCCCCCCATGAAAGGCCATGCAAAATGGAACTACAGGTCTGCCAATGCAGCCTGTGTAAGTCGGTGCATGCACCACTTACTTCAGACATAGGTTTACTGTATCTAAGGTTTACTGCACTTAAAACATAGGTTTACTGTATCTAAGGTTTACTGCACTTAAAACATATCCATGTAGGAGATACTGTGTCATACTAGATAGTGCTATATTAATAAATACATATTTGTATAACTACTGTGTGGTTCTCCTTTCCTTTACCCAATACTATAAGACTGCATTCTGGTAAAATAAGCTACTTAACATTCCTTCAAGACTAAGCCTGAAGGCTGCGCTCAACAGCTACTACTTGGAAAGCTTTCTAAGGTCCTCTTTGACCTCTTAAATCATCATAAAGGTTGTTTGGACTGGTGCAAGTTGCCCACTTTAATTAGTGGACAGCATATACCAGGCCAACTTCTCACAACTTGTCTTTTCAATTTTTCGGCTAAGCCTAATAAGTTTGTAAGACCTATGGGTGGTCTAGCAATATGGGTGAATTCCTTCCCAAATTGTAAGATTTTCCGATTATTAATTGATTGTACTGACATACTAGGCATTGAAGTAAGTAGGGCGAGGGACCATAGTGTGATGATCTTCAACATATATGTACATGTGGTTAAGGGTAGACACACTTTGGTGACAATTCAAGCCCCAGAGTCTCATCCGGCTAAGTCTTGTTCAAGTTTATATATGATCATTCCAGGGGACTTAATTCTTCATTTGAGCCCCTAGTCATGGATAATATTGAAATCACTGCTGAGGAGAAATAATCTTGGGCTATCCCTCAGCTGGAGCCTCACTCAATCAAAAGATGGACCCAAGCCATTTTTCAGATGATAGCGCTCTCCATTGAATTGGGGGTCGTACTAATTCCGATACCAAGGGGGCATACACTTTTAAAAACCATTTGTCCAAAATACGAATTGATTACATCCTCATCGACTTAAGATTGTGGTCCAGAGTGGGTGACATGGTAGTACAGGTAGTAGGAAAGAGTGGAGAGAGACTATGACCCTCTATGTCTTAGGCTACTAGCTTTCTTTGATAAGTATACAATAGTTGTACATATATATGAGAGATGTCTCCTCAAATGGCATCGGGTTATGGAAAGCCAGAAATCTTGTCAAACATCAACAAAGATGTTCAGGCAACTCGGAGTACCATTGCAAAAAGTATGGAAAAGGAAGAAGACCACCTAGACTTTAGTGTGTTGCAAAAAGACTTTTTGCGAGGATTGCACTTTATTTTAGCATTTAAGAAGAAGCCCCCCAAATAAAAGACAATGGATGGTCTAACAGGGAGTGTGGGCACCTGAGGCACACTCTAGCTAGGGCGATCAAGTTGAAAAGGCCATCCATGATTGCAGCCATCCGAAAGTAATACAAACTTAGCTTATTGAATGCAAAAAAGTGTGACAATAATGGATAGCAGGAGTTAGCGGAAGCATGTTAATCCAGAGGCTGTCCGCACTTCACTTGGTTACCAGTGGTACAAATCGCAGGGGGGGGAAGAACCGCAAAACCATGTTCCACCCTCAGAATAGGTTAATCATTTTGCTGCCCTGTACTATGAGAAGGTAGTTCCTGGCACCAAAGTTACTCTGTTGTATAGTAGCCTCCAGAATGTTACCTCTTCCCCATTCACTAGAGAGAAAGTTCTGGACTCACTGTCTACATTTGCGAGGAAAAGGGCTCCAGGCCCAGTTGCCATTACTCTGTATTTGTTTGCTCATAATGCTGATGCCTAGCGGGACAATATAGTAGCTTTATCAAATGCGATTGCTCTGGGAAATATCTATTCAGGAATCTTGGCTGGGTGCCTTAAGTTATACCAATATATGTGAAAGGCGATATTATATCATTATATATGAACATCTATTCCAGAATCTTGGCAAGGCGCGGAAGTTATACCAGTATATATGAATTATAGGTTCATTAGTCTTATTATTGTGTTAAAACAGTATTTTCTTGTTTGGGTGTGGTATGAAATCAAATGTGGATATCAGATTGGGATATTATAAGCCAACTTCAAGTGGGATTCAGAGCCAAAACCTCTACGATTGAGCAGGAATTTAGGTTTATCCTAATTGTTTAGGATGATTGATCTGATCAGCAAGGGCAACTTATTTGCCGCTTCTGTTAATCTAAAATGTGTCTTTGACCTGGCTCTATGCTTGAGGCTTTGGCAGGTTTTGAAGGCGATGGGTACACCTCACAATATTCAGTCAATACTGATTAAGCCATATGAGAATAACTTCGCCTGTGTCAGATGGGGGTAACAGGGCCAACTGATCGACAAGATCCTTGTGCTGAAAGGTATTCTGCAAGGGTGTGTACTAGTTCCCACTCTCTTCACTTTGTATCTAAATGGATTGGGCGACTATATTTCTGACAGCCCAGTGGATGTCCCTGTTATAGCTAACACCAAGATCCGTATATATGACACTCTTTTAATATTGAAAACTCTGAGTGACCTGAACCTTCTTCAAATTTGCTGCCTTTTGTCAAGTTGTGGCTTAGAAATCAACGCAGACAAAACAAAATGTATGCTGTTTAGCAACCATAAAAAGATAAGGAAAAGCTGATGCCAGGCGATAAGGTCCTAGAGAGGGTTGATGTGTTTAATTACCTAGGAATCAAATTGTCAGCCAATATGTCATGGTGTCCACATATCAGTAGTGCTTGCTTGAAGCACAGACAGACTATCGGTGCCGTCCTGAAAGAACACCAGGCTTCTTTCACTAAGCCAATAGTGCCAGCTTCACAGGTGTATGAGCCCAAGGCCCTTGGCTCAGCACTATATGGTGGTGAGCTGTGGGGCTTTGATGACGTCTCGGTTGTGGAGCAATTGGAGAATTTTTTAAGATCACTGATTTCCCTTCTATGAAGTACACCATTTCACCTTCAATTTTTTGAAATGGGAGATAAAAAGGTAGCCCTTAATGTCCCCCTTTGCTCTATGTTATTCTGATGAAGATGATGGGCTACCCCAGAGCTTGCTCAATATGCTGCTGCCTTACAAGTCATCATTAGGTTAGATAGAATTTAAAACATTCTCTGGTTGACCGCAACCAAAACATTGTCTGTTTTGTTAGGCTTTAGGGATATTTGACACTACTGAACCCCTACTGAACTCCAAATACCCTCCTTGGAGACACAAAAAAACAGTATTGGTCATTTATGCTGCAGATGGAAGAGCAAAATGTTGCAGGCACTTCACTGACAGGGGACTTTTTTATGTTTAAATCAGTGTATGGCCTAGAGAAGTACTAGGACTTAATTATGGGGCCTTTAGACACAATCAATGTAAAGTAGGGACGCTCCATCTGAAATCACTCACTGCAAAATGGTTGGAATCTGTCTCTCGGAATTACCCTTTCTGTCTTGATAAAAAAGAGTCTTTGCCACATTTGCTGTTTGCATGCCCAGCTTATATCCAGTCACACTCTGCACTGCTGTCTCCCATTTGCAGACAATTGGATATATCTAGCCACTGCATTGCTTTGAGGCCATTTAAATCGGACCCTTCAGTTAATGTATACCTGTGCAGTCGTAAAAATTTTAGGGCAGATGTGGGCGAAGAGCAGAACTGTCATAAAGTGATTATGTCTTTTATATTGATTTTAGGATAGTGATGCACTGGTATTGGTGTTATCAATTTTTGAATGTTATGTTATTTTTAACAGTTTGTGGGTTCCAATGTTGATTGATACTTGGCATTGTGACAACTTCCACATTAACAATGTAATAATGTGTCACACTTTCTTTTACCTATATATTTCTTGTATTTCATCAAACTTTTTATGGCTTTGCTGAAATAGAGTTATATTTGACGTGAAAATTCAGGATTAAAACTGAGGTGATCTCTAACTAAGAAGGTAGTGTTAACCTAATTACTGACAGAAATGATGTCATACCGTGGATTATTTGAAATTTTGTAGTGAGTGTTGATCCCTTTGTATTCCCTGTTTGATGAAAAAATCAGACCAAAGGGATCTGGCATTACATCATAGCGCCGACTTTGCAACTGGGAATCAGCTTTGAGTCTCGGCTTCAGGGCTCACCATCCTGTGATTCTCGGCAAATCTCTTGATCTCCCTGTGCAACCCCCCCTCCCCCCCCCCAAAAAAATCATTGCATAATACAGCTAGTGCTCATATGAAGGACTTGTGTGCCTTTGGGTGGAGTTTACGCTATATAAATATACCACCTTAAACATTTTAAAAATACGACGTTGGAAGCTGTTTTCAACTGTGCACTATCAGTAATTGATGACTGGCTGTAACATAAGAGTAAATAAATTACATTGGAATACCCTTAGGTACCAGATGTTTCTCATGTCTGAGCATCATCTCAAGTCTCTTGTTTTATGCGTTTTGTCTTTGGCATTCTGAAGTTTTCAGGATAATGATTTGCATAGAAACGTACATCATTTTTTCTATGGATGTAGGTTTGTTTTTGCTCAAATATAAAGGTTCTAAACTACAATATGAGCAGTTTTACCAACAGTGCTTCTTGGTTCATGGGAGATGGGCCATGCAGCACCTGGATATCTTTAGTGAGTCTACTGCTCGCCGAAGGTGACTAGGTATAATACTAAGGAAAGAACTACTCGAGGACTTGTGAATCTATTTTCTCAAATGCCTGGTGAGCACAAATGAAAGTTGCAATAATGTATATTGTAGGTGGTACCAATTGCACATTGCAACTCAGAAAAGAAAAAACTATTAAACATAGTAAAAAGCTATTTAATATTTAACAGTTTGAAGACTCACTCTTTTGGATGAAAAAGCGAAGGGCTGGGAAAGCGCGGTGCATGCCCCTGTGTGAGAGTCAGGCCCTGACTGAGTTCCAGTCTGTCCCAAGCAATGCCTGCTTTCTCAGCCTTCCACTCTCTAGTTCCTTGCTCCCCAGCAGTGGTTGCTCTTACTCTTTATATTCCCTTTCGGCCTGGACATTCTTTCCTCAGCAGTCATTGCTCTCCCTCTTTCTCCCAAAATTCTTGCCTACAAATCTCCTGCTCTAATGCGTTTCCTCCCTTGGCCCCCTCTACGTGCAGCAGTGCATGCTCTCTCACTGTCTCTCCCCCTGCCTGCTCTGTTCTCAGTATTTCCTTATCTTATTCCCTCACTCTCCTTGGCTACTCTCCTCTCAACAGTGCCTTCTTTCTATCCTGTCCCTTCTCCTGGGCACTACTTTCTCTGAAGTTTTGCTCTGCGTTGTAAAAGAGGGTGCTCCACTTTTCCTGGTGAGACTGACCACAGCCACATCCTAGATCTTGGTGTCACGTATCTACAAAATTAATGTTATAAGGCTGTTGTGGGAAATTGGGCTGTTGGTTGAGGGGAAAGGAGGTGAGCCCTTCTGGAGCAACAGTTACAATACCGGTCAGAGAAAACCTTAAAAGTTACTAAATTAATCTTCTTTAACCTTCTGGTAGCTTGGCAAAAAAAACAGTCAGGCTTAACTTAGAGGCAATGTGTAAAGTATTTATGCAGCATATAAACAGTAATAAAGTGAAACACAAGACAAGAAAAATCCCAACCCAATGTAGAAAATTTAGATACATTTTAATAAATGTAATTACACCAAAACAAATCCAATCAGCACAACTGAAGTTATGATGTTTAAAAGTTTTCAGTAAAATCCAGAGCCTAAAATATCAAAGTGCCAACTATAGGTATTTGGTTGCGCACGACCGGTATAAAAGTCAAAGGTTAGGGTTTACTGCAATGGAGCACATGTCAGATACACAAGGTGGATTGGATCTGGTCTTGGCTTACCTTTGGACTGAGATGAAAGTTTGAAGCAAAGAAGAAGGAAAAGGTGAGGTTCAATGGGGCAAGGCAGCAGGCTGTGCCCAAAGAGGATTCGTCATCGCTGGGGAGCGCTAGACAAAGTCTTGGTGAAGCAAATGACAATGGCAGGAAAAAGCTCTGAGCAGAAAAAGCTGAATTTCCATGCTGAGGAGTTTGGCATTGTTGATGGAGAGCTGATTGACAGTGAGCCAGGTGAAGACTATTTCCTTTCAGCTTAGACAACTTTTTGGGAGCTGAAAACCTCCAGCGGGACAAAGCTACAAGATGTAGGCAAAGAGGGCTCCACAAGGCCAGATGCCATCACTGAGAAATCCAGGTGAACAGGATTTGCTGCTGAGGTGAAGAAAATAGCTGGAGCTACTGCATAGCCACACCTACTAGCAATGCACCTTGGGTGGCTCGATTGGCAGGTCGGTTCCAGTCTTCTGCTGGTTCTTCTAGCACTTTATGGTGAAAGGTTTTTGAAGTCAAAAGATTTAAGTGTAGGTGGGAGCAGCACCTCTAACACCACTTTTAAAGGTGCAGGATGGGGGAGGGGCAGTATTTAGAGGCTGTAAGGACTAACTCTAGCAGAGTGACCAGGTGAGGGTTCACGGCCTCTGGAGCTCGTTATGCTCCTGTATCTCACACAGGAGGCCCAATTAAACCATAGAGTCACATCTAGCTGTCCTGCTTTCAAGTAGATGGTGCAGTTCTCTTCTAGCAGAGAGGTTGGGCTCTAGAAGCAGGGCCATCTTCTGGGAAGCAAGGCGGGTCTCAACCAGCAGTGCAGTATTTTGGTAGCAACATGGCAGTCCTCTGGGGATCACGGCAGGCCTCAAGCAGCAGGGCAGTAATCTGGCGGTCCATGAAATCCTTCTAAAGTCTTCCACACATTCAGAAACATACTGAAATGATGATCCGAGGTTCCAATAGTTATACCTGGTGACGGCCTAGAAAGTGGAGGCATTTCTTATGCTACCCCCACATCTGGTTCTAAGGCTCTAAGAATTCTGGGGTGAAAATGCTAGTGTCAGGTTTGATTGGGTGTGTATGCTAAAGGCAGCCCTTTTGAATTGTAGGTGTGGAAAGAAACAGCTCCATCACAGCTATCCCGGCAGCATGACACAACAGCTAAATTACTCACAGTCTTGTGACCCAGAACACTGGCAGAAGGTATCAAATGGCCAGGACAAGAAAAAGTAATCTTTCTAAAAGTGGCAGTCTCTGAATTTTAACTAAAAATCAAACTTTACAATGAAAGCTCGCCCCACTACAGCCAGCTAGGTCTGCCACCCAACGGATCTCGGCCCCTTGGTTTACGGAGGAATTGGCCCATCACCGTAGGCAATGTGAAGTTGCAGAACGAGCCTGGAGGGCCCAGTATGATCCTGAGGCTAAACAAATTTATAAATCCATGATGAAATCCTATCATGATTTAATTCTTCAGGGCAAGAAATGCTATTTTGCCAAAAGAATTGAGGATGCGGCAAACTCCTGCAAAGAGATTTTCTCAATTGTTCGAGAATTTACCACCCCGCGCTCAATCTCAGCTCAGGACGCTCCGACGGAGACTTGGGCCAATACCATCGCTAATTTTTTCACCACCAAAATTAGGCAAATACAGGATTCTTTTCCTTCGAGCTCTATGGATGACCCGCTGACTCTGTCGGCCGAGACAACTCCTCTGTCGACTTCAGGCCCTGTCCTGCTACACTTCCCGCCCCTTACGGTTTCCGCATCCTTAGCTTTGATGCGCAACCTTAAATCGGGCTCACCGCTAGATCCTTGCCCAGCAAAATTTATAGCGAGAATGGCAGATGTTGTCAACCCTATAGCTAATCCCATCCTTAACCTCTCCCTGAGCCAGGGATCTCTGCCTCAATCTTGGAAACAGGCCATTTTCATTCCTCTCATCAAGAAGCCCAACCTGGACCCAGTAGTGCCATCCAATTACAGGCCAATCTCGCTCCTTCCAGCACTCACCAAAATCTTAGAGAAACACGTTCATAGCGTGTTATCTAACTTCCTGGAGTCAAACGAGCTACTCCATGAGTCCCAATCGGGCTTTCGATCTAACCTAAGCACCGAGACGGCGCTCTTGGATGTCACCGAGATTGTGAAGGAGGTGCTGGATACCGGAGGCAGGGTGATGTTAGTTATGCTAGACCTGTCGGCGGCGTTCGACACCGTCCCCCATGAGGATGTCCTCACTAGGCTACATGACATCGGTCTAGGGGGGACGGTGCTCAACTGGTTTCGTTCCTTCTTAGCCAACCGCCGACAGACGGTCTGGGTCCCACCGGGATCTGCCGAAATGCCGCCATTGGGAGTCGGAGTCCCTCAGGGCTCCGTACTGAGCCCCACTCTATTTAACATCCTCATGACCCCTCTGGCGACATTGGCGGAGTCCTATGGGGCCCAGATCGTCTCTTATGCTGACGACACCCAGCTTCTGTTCACCTGCCGCAAGAGCGAAGATTTCGATGGAGAAAGTATCCGTGAGTGCCTTGGGGCTGTTTTTAAATGGTTCCAACTTAACAGCCTCAAGTGCAACTCTGACAAATCCAAGATACTATTCTTCGGATGCCCATCGGAACCAGATTGGCATGGCTGGTGGCCCGCTGACATGTTCCCCCCAGCTCAGTCATCTAAATGGGCTAAGAACCTGGGAGTCAAAATTGACAATGAGCTTTCGCTCAAATCCCAGGTGTCCACTCTTACAGGAACGTGCTTCGGGATCCTCAGGATGTTGCGTAAATTCTTTCCTCTTCTATCCGAGGAACATCGGAGGATAACCGTCCGGGCACTTATAGGATCCAGATTGGATTATGCAAATGTTCTATATCTGGGTCTGCCAGAATATCTTTTACAGCGCATGCAGGTGACCCAGAACGCTGCAGCTCGAGCGATTTTTGGCCTGCATCGCCGCTCTAGTGCCTCAAACCTTCTTCTATCCCTCCATTGGCTTCCTGTACGGAAGAGGATAATGTTTAAAGCCATGACCCTAGCCCACAAAGCCCTGCATGCCAATGGTGCAAAATATCTCCAGAAGAGACTGGATTTCTACCGGCCTACACGATCCCTAAGATCGGAATCATTAGCTCTGGCAGTGGTGCCACGTATAAAAAGGGCTCGACTGGGCGGTCGGTCCTTTAGATTCCTTGCCCCCCAGCTTTGGAACTCCCTGCCGTTATCCTTGCGGACCACATCGAATCTGCTTGCCTTCAGGAAAGGCTTAAAAACTTGGCTGTTTTCTGGTTAGAGCGTTTCTCTTTTGGTTTCTGTCTGTTTATTGTTATGTTGTTCAGTTCTCTCTTAAGGTCTGGAGCACAAAGCGCCGGGACACTCCTTTGGAGTAGCCGTTGCGCTATAAAAGTCCCTTTTAACATAACATAACATAACATAACATAACATAACAATTAAAGAGGATTTTAAGTTACAATTCTTTTGAGTCCAAATTTGACATCCTTACCTGTTCCCCATCAAAAAGCACATTTTAAATGTACTACAGTAACACAATGTTATAAAATGGGCAAGACAGTCCTAACAGTAGTGAAAAATTAATTTAAGATTTTTTTCACGACCAGGACATGCAAACTTAAAAACATATGCCCTACTTTCTATTTACAATGCACCATGCCGTGTGGGCTTTGTAGGGCCTAAACAAGGAATGCCATATGTATAGTTATTTCACCAGGTCGAATTGGCAGTTTAAAACTGCCATGGCAGTTTTGAGTTGTGTTTTACAGTGCTACTTTAGTGGGTTGCAAAATTAATGTTGCAAGCCCACTGACAGCATTTCAGGTCAGATTTCTCAAAATGTCATGCAACACAGTGGAGCAAGACACCTTGCAGTGCTGCGTGACAGTTAGACAGTATGAATGCACCATATTTACCATTACATTGTGCATTCCTGTTCTTTGCTTGCGCTGGTGCACTTGTGGCTGCCTATCGCAAATGCAGATACCCTTGTACGATGGTGCACATAGGCCTGCGAGGAAAGCAAGATTGTTTTTGTGCTGGAGGGGACATCTTCCTGCAGAAATACAATACTGTGAGGTTTGTCCCTCTTTCTACGTGTGCTGCATTCTGCAGCACACATTGATAGAGGAACAAACAAGTAGAAATATAGATATTTCTCCTTATTATGCCTCCCCTGGATTTTGACGCATTCCCAGGCCTACCACTCATGGTAAATCTGGGAAGGCCCCCAAATTCATGGGTGGATTCACAGGAACACCCATGCTCCACCCATGGAATTCCTCCCTGGGACAGAATAATGCAAGACAGCGACTTGAGCTGCTTTGCGTTACTCCAGATTTACCAAGTCACTCAGGGCGGGGCCGTATTTGGACACGAGGGGCGTTTTTGTTACCGGGGGCCGGTTTTGCAGCATAGCTGCAATATCGGTAACCTGTAAAAAAAGTAGCCAAAACTGACCCTGACAAACAGCTCCTCCGCCCCCTCTCCTTACTGGTATGCCAGCCGAGCTAGTTGCCAAGGCCGGTTTTGGTTCCCAGTCCGGCCGTGCATATACTAGGGACATACAAAAATAAATTAAATGTACCACTCATATGTATCATGTTTTAAGGAGAAATCACAAGCATTTAAACACTGGTTGGAAGTAGTAAAGTTGGGAGTCCTAACACCAACAAAAACTAATTAAGAAACAAAAGAGATAAAAGCAAAAAAGGTTTAGGAGTGACCCCGCAAAGAGGGCCAGGTCCAACAGGTACCTTGATTAAGAGAGGACTTTAGTGAAGTCATTAGGCGGCTGACCATACTTGCTTTCTCAATATGGAAGGGCAAAGGTCTAGCAGAGGACCATATTTAATTCTCAAAAATAATTTATTTAGCGTATCAATGCCAACTGGATGAAATTCTGATCTTAATGTAACATAGAACAGATCAAGCTTTGAATTCAATTATAAAAAGATCTTTTTGGGGGGCAGGGCCAAGATTGCACTTGCTAGGTCGTGTCTCTCTGTCTCTTCGCAGCCCGCTGTGGCGAGAAACAGAATGCGAGGACCCGGTGTTAGAAACGGGACCCTGGCTGGCCAAGGCTCACGCCAAGGTCAGTCAGGGATCACCATTCCTAAGGTCAGGGCAAGGGAGTCACACACCAAGGTAACCTCCGCTCACCCTCTAGGTAACGTGGCGCGAGCAGTCAAGGCTAAACTTGGAGGTGGTATGAGTTAAGTATTTGCGCACGCACCCCAGCAACAACACCCAAGGCCCACCACAAAGAAAACTCCACACAAGGTTATATAAAAAATAGCCTTTGTATAATAGTAAAAAGCACATTAGATAACACACGCAAACTTTACAATGTGCCAGGGGCACGGGCAGAATTTACAAGGGGAATTATGTACAGGACAGGGCCACAGGGACCACTGTCAGGGGTAGGCACTTGTTAGAAATAATACTTGTAGGTATACACTTAGGACATAAACATAGAATGATTAGCACCAAAATTGTAAATGCAACACACATCCAGTAATCACTGGAACAGAGTAAAGACCTCCTACGCAACCCTAAAACACTGTAGGAAATCATGCAGGTAACTAGGACCTTATCATCAGGACCTAAGGAAGGAATACCAACACCTAAGCAATTCACTCTTAGCAAAGGGAAGGAAACCTAAACATAAAATGGGACATCAACAATCCTCTATGCAGGGCACACCTAACAAAGGGGATAAACATAAAGTGGGACATCAACAATTGCACATGAGGTATTAAAACACAGGTGCAGATTAGAACATTTTGCGCAAGAATCACATACACAGAAATCACAATGCGCGGGTGCACATAGCACAACACTCAAAATGTCCCTCAGGCCAACTGGCCTCGAAAGGGGCGGAATGCCCTGAGTCTCAGTGTCAGGGGGTCTGCGCAGGCAGCACAAACCACAAGCCTAAACGTAGCAACTGTCCACTAAGTGCAGGACAGTTGTAATTCTGAACTGGGCAAACGTTGGAGCCAGGAGGGCTCAAGAACAAAGTGGGCAAGGAGCCTCTCAGGGGCTCGCAAAGCAAATGCACAATTAGAGCTTCAGCGCTCTCAAAATAATGAAAATGCCCCAGAGCCTCTCTCAGGGCTCTAAACCAATGCGGGCGATGAGCCTCGCTGGGCTCGTAGATCAGATGTGGCCCCACGAGCTACTCTGGCTCGAAATACACTGGTGGGTGTGGGGAGCCTCGGGGCTCAACAAAAACTATGCCCCTCAGAGCCCCTTGGCTCGAAATCAATTAAAATGGCCCCAGATCGGTGGAGTCCCTCACGGGGGACTCAGGTCTCACGCAATGCCCCCGTGAAGCCCTCGTGGCTTCACTCTGAATTCTAGCGCGAGCTCGCGCTACCGGGAGAAGGGGGGGCGGACACCGACAATGTGTCCCGGCGCCCCTCCCTCCTGCTCCACTCACCGGCTGTATGGGGCTGCGGCCGCTCCTCTCCTCTCGTCCCGGGGCTCTCCCTTCGATCGGGAGCCTCGGGCAGGACACACCGGCTGCTCCTCTCGCGCCCCCGCCTGGACCCGTCTCCACAGCACGCCGCCTGACTTCCGCCGGGGCTGCCAATGGCAGCGCGGCCCTGGGGGTCAGGAGGCGGAACTTCAGGGTCGCGCTAGGCAGCGGCCCGGCAACGAGTTCCAGTGCTCCTGGGCTGCGGCGGTGATCACGGGGCAATGCCGGGTGGGCACCGGCTCTAAATAAAATAAACACAACGGGGCAATGCCGGGTGGGCACCGGCCTCTAATAAAAGTAGAAAGCGAGGTGGGCACTTGCTCGTCCAAAAATCGGCAAATCGGCTCTGATGCAGGGTGGGCACCGGCAATGTAAATAAAGCGCTCCCAGCGCGGAAAGGTCAAGGCACAGCGCTCTCAAGCGCCAAGGGAAGCGCGCTCAGCGCTCAAAGGAAATAAAAGCGCGCCTAGCGCTATAAATCAAAATCAGACCGCCTCCAGGCACAGCAAAGCTCCAGCAGGGTCTGGAGGCAGGCAGAGGGGCAAGGCAGGGCCAGCACACTGGGTCTCCAGGCAGGGAGACAGTCCAAGTGGTGGTCCTCCTGGCCCCAGCAGCAGCCCCCTCTGGCAAAGATCCACAAGCAGAACCAAGGACAAATTGTGTGGGGACACAGCCCCTTCTTATACAGCAAAATCCCTTTGTCTCAGGGTGCAGAGTGGGGGAAAACCAGTCGCAGCTGGTTTTGAAGTACTCTGTTTACCTCAACCACCCTCTCTATTCACTGGCAGGGCTAGGGACATCAGTCGCACTACAGGGGGTGGAGCCCGCATTGTCTGGGGAATGTCCAGGCCCATCAGGGACCAGGTGCACTCCTCCCAAGCCATCAACATGCTAATCTCACACTCACCACCGGGCAGACCCATCCAGCCTTCCTGGAGCCAGGCTCACCAGCCAGCTCCAGCCAATCACACTGCAGGCATATTTTACAGTAATATGCCAAGTCCTAGAAATGGCATTTCTACACATGACACACACATACCACATACACCATTGCGAAGCATTCATTCTCACGAACTCGCACATACCAAATTCGAGCATGCACTCCCCACGCATCAGGAACTTCTAGGGACACAGATATTCCCCATGCATCCCTATGGGAGAGCAGGCCAGCCTAACTACATGCACGCACTTCACTCTGGGACACAGAGAAAAAGTGCGCACAGACCAGAAAATCATCCACACAGATCACAGATCTAAAGCAAAAAGGCTAGGGGTGAACCTGCCTTAAGGGCCAAGTCCAGCACAACCCCCTTCCAGCCAAAACGCAGGGCAGACCAATCACCACCGTGATGGACTTCCCTGCTTGGGGCGATAAAACACGGACACGGGCCCGCAACTGCAGGGGCACCATCCTGTTTTACGCCACTGTGAACCCCTGGGGTTCTTTCTAAAACTATGGTAGGGACTCACTGGATTACCCCACTGGTACTCTCCAGCTGCCCTCGGCCAGGACCAGGCCCTAGGCCACCCAGGTGCCACTGGTTCCTGCCAACTCACCAAGTGGGGGGTAGTAACCCCTGGCACATAACAGCCATTTTCCCCTCTTCCTGTCTGCAAGACAGGGCTAGACTGCCACTGGTTTTCCAGCCTAGGGTCTACAACCTTAGGTGGACCAGGAGTCTCAGGGAAGGCTCTCCTCCCCTTACCTCTTCTCCTAGGGTTCCTCCTCCTCCTGCGCGGGGTACCTTCTAAACACCACTCTCCCAACCTAGGGTTTAACCCCTCAGGTGGTACCGGGGTCAGAGGTGGGCTCTCCCACCCTCTGCACCCCCTTCCAGAGTCCTGCTCCCTCCCAACCAGGGCGGCACCTCTGGAGAAAGAACTGGTCAGGACACTGATTGCAGTACTCCCACCCTTCAGGTCAGGAAAACCCTGAACCTGGACCTCCAACCTCCGGTCTAGAACCTTTGGTGGAATCACTGCCTGGTACTCCAGGACTTCTGGGGACTCACATCCTATCCCCCAATCACTCCTCTCACTGGACTTCTGTGCTCTCCCTACTGGAGCAGTACTGCCAGACTCCAAAACTATAGAAGCTCCGCTCACAGATGCTCCAGGTCCTCCACACACTAGGAGATCTCCCTCACGTGGACTAACAGGTAAGCATAGGTCCCCACCCTGGTGTTCCCTAAAGAAACCATCCAGGCTCTGAGGCAGGGCTTCGGGCATCTAGGGACTCTCGGTCTCACACTCACTTCCGCTCCGCTGAGACAGACAGCAAGCCCCTACACCCTCCTCACTATAATGAGACCTAGCTGGGCTACTCTCACCCTCCTCCACCACGCTGGGTTGGAGAAAACCTGACCCACTATTATTGGAATCACTCACTAGCGGCGCTAAGGAACCTCCTGCACCTTCCCATCGGTCTGCTTCCGCTGCAAGCTCACATGCACTAAACGATCCAAACTTCAACAGGTGCTGGCGCAACTCTGGCGCACAATAACTGAGCAGGTGCTCTGTGACAACCATGCTAAACAATCCGCCAGACTTGTCATCCACGTGAGCCTTTTCCCAATCAAACAGTGCTCTACAACACTCATCTTCAAAGTCTTCCCAAGACTGATGAGGCAGTTTCCTAAGTCTCCTGAACTTCAACCCGAACTCCTCTGCGGGGGAACCAGGTACCATACTCGGGGAACTGGGAGTGGGACTGTCTACACTAACACTTAAAAAGCTGCCACCACTGGACTCCACCCTCCCTGGGGAATCCAGACAATTACAAATGCACTCAGGGGGTAACCTACTCTCTTGGGCTACCTTCTCCCTGAACAAAGCCCTCTCAGCCTCTAGCTTGGCATGCTCCAACCTGAGCTGTTCCATCGCTAGCTGATGCTCCCTCTCTTCCTTCCTATCTAACCACTCCTCTGGGGACAGGGAAAGGGATGGGGCGCTGGTACTGACACTGGACCCAGCAAGGGACTCCCTATCTATGGGGTCCTCACTATCTGCTGACATCCATCCACTGTCATCACCATCCAACTCACATTCATCAACAGAATCTTCAGGGCTCTCCACAGACTCACTAACCCTCATGGCGTTCGGCCCGGGCCCTATCTCTCTCACTGTGCTCAAGATCCCACTGACCCTTTTGCCACAGGATCAGGCTGTCCCTAAGCTGGGACTGAGTAACCAACTCACTCACCTTTATGCCTCCCTTTTCGCAGAATCTGACCAGCTCTAATCTACTGTACCTAAACAGACTACAGAGATCAAAAACTGGCTCCATTTTGGCGGACGTCCTCAAGAAAAGTTTGACACAGGGAACCTGGGGGTCTGAGCTAAACAGGAGAACACAATCAACAAAATTCAGCAAGATTCCTATCAGAGAACTTGCGCTCCACTGTCCAGCGTAACACACACTCATTCACACACAACCCTCCCCTCGGACTGGTAAGGCAGTTTCTACCACCCCTGATTTTCTAAACCTGACCACAAGCGACACAGGTACCAAACTCTGGGAGCAGGGCGGGGAACAAGGTACTGGACAAAATACAAAATGACACCTTTCAGGAGAAGCAAAACTGATCTTCACCTAAAAACAATAATCCCCAAAATGCGGTTATCTAAAAAATGCAGAGCTTTGAAGTGTGGCCTGTCGCCACTGTGGTACAGCGCAAACACAAATCCTTATCCTCACCGCTTGCCGCCAATGTTAGAAACGGGACCCTGGCTGGCCAAGGCTCACGCCAAGGTCAGTCAGGGATCACCATTCCTAAGGTCAGGGCAAGGGAGTCACACACCAAGGTAACCCCCGCTCACCCTCTAGGTAACGTGGCGCGAGCAGTCAAGGCTAAACTTGGAGGCGGTATGAGTTAAGTATTTGCGCACGCACCCCAGCAACAACACCCAAGGCCCACCACAAAGAAAACTCCACACAAGGTTATATAAAAAATAGCCTTTGTATTATAGTAAAAAACACATTAGATAACACACGCAAACTTCACAATGTGCCAGGGGCACGGGCAGAATTTACAAGGGGAATTATGTACAGGACAGGGCCACAGGGACCACTGTAAAATGTAAATGTAAATGTAGGTGTATTTATATAGCGCAACCTGTCACCCAAAGGGAATCCTGGCGCTTGTTTAGGGAACCCGTCCTGGTATTCCCCTGTGAGAGGCCCCGGCAGGGTGTCCACAGGGTGAAAGCCAGGCATCCCGCCGCGAGGGGCCGTCGTGGAGATTAAGCAAGCTATTGCCCAGAGTTGCAGAGTGAGACCCCGTGAGTCGAGTAGGCACCGGAGCGAGAATTGTCGAAGCCGTGGAATTTTGAGCCCGAGACCCGCTGAGGCGGGGAATCGAACCCTGGTCCACGGTCGATCCCAGCTTCCGGGTCTGCCGCCTCTAACCACTGAGCCACACTTCTCCACTGTCAGGGGTAGGCACTTGTTAGAAATAATACTTGTAGGTATACACTTAGGACATAAACATAGAATGATTAGCACCAAAATTGTAAATGCAACACACATCCAGTAATCACTGGAACAGAGTAAAGACCTCCTACGCAACCCTAAAACACTGTAGGAAATCACGCAGGTAACTAGGACCTTATCATCAGGACCTAAGGAAGGAATACCAACACCTAAGCAATTCACTCTTAGCACAGGGAAGGAAACCTAAACATAAAATGGGACATCAACAATCCTCTATGCAGGGCACACCTAACAAAGGGGATAAACATAAAGTGGGACATCAACAATTGCACATGAGGTATTAAAACACAGGTGCAGATTAGAACATTTTGCGCAAGAATAACATACACAGAAATCACAATGCGCGGGTGCACATAGCACAACACTCAAAATGTCCCTCAGGCCAACTGGCCTCGAAAGGGGCGGAATGCCCTGAGTTTCAGTGTCAGGGGGTCTGCGCAGGCAGCACAAACCACAAGCCTAAACGTATCAACTGTCCAGTAAGTGCAGGACAGTTGTAATTCTGAACTGGGCAAACGTTGGAGCCAGGAGGGCTCAAGAACAAAGTGGGCAAGGAGCCTCTCAGGGGCTCGCAAAGCAAATGCGCAATTAGAGCTTCAGCGCTCTCAAAATAATGAAAATGCCCCAGAGCCTCTCTCAGGGCTCTAAACCAATGTGGGCAATGAGCCTCGCTGGGCTCGTAGATCAGATGTGGCCCCACGAGCTACTCTGGCTTGAAATACACTGGTGGGCGTGGGGAGCCTCGGGGCTCAACAAAAACTATGCCCCTCAGAGCCCCTTGGCTCGAAATCAATTAAAATGGCCCCAGATCGGTGGAGTCCCTCACGGGGGACTCAGGTCTCACGCAATGCCCCCATGAAGCCCTCGTGGCTTCACTCTGAATTCTAGCGCGAGCTCGCGCTACCGGGAAAAGGGGGGGGCGGACACCGACAATGTGTCCCGGCGCCCCTCCCTCCTGCTCCACTCACCGGCTGTATGGGGCTGCGGCCGCTCCTCTCCTCTCGTCCCGGGGCTTTCCCTTCCATCGGGAGCCTCGGGCAGGACACACCGGCTTCTCCTCTCGCGCCCCCGCCTGGACCCGTCTCCACAGCACGCCGCCTGACTTCCGCCGGGGCCGCCAATGGCAGCGCAGCCCTGGGGGTCAGGAGGCGGGACTTCCGGGTCGCGCTTGGCAGCGGCCCGGCAATGAGTTCCAGTGCTCCTGGGCTGCGGCGGTGATCACGGGGCAATGCCGGGTGGGCACCGGCTCTAAATAAAATAAACACAACGGGGCAATGCCGGGTGGGCACCGGCCTCTAATAAAAGTAGAAAGCGAGGTGGGCACTCGCTCGTCCAAAAATCGGCAAATCGGCTCCAATGCTGGGTGGGCACCGGCAATGTAAATAAAGCGCTCCCAGCGCCGAAGGTCAAGGCACAGCGCTCTCAAGCGCCAAGGGAAGCGCTCTCAGCGCTCAAAGGAAATAAAAGCGCGCCTAGCGCTATAAATCAAAATCAGAGCGCCTCCAGGCACAGCAAAGCTCCAGCAGGGTCTGGAGGCAGGCAGAGGGGCAAGGCAGGGCCAGAGCCAGCACACTGGGTCTCCAGGCAGGGAGACAGTCCAAGTGGCGGTCCTCCTGGCCCCAGCAGCAGCAGCAGCCCCCTCTGGCAAAGATCCACAAGCAGAACCAAGGACAAATTGTGTGGGGACACAGCCCCTTCTTATACAGCAAAATCCCTTTGTCTCAGGGAGTAGGGTGGGGGAAAACCAGTCGCAGCTGGTTTTGAAGTACTCTGTTTACCTCAACCACCCTCTCTATTCACTGGCAGGGCTAGGGACATCAGTCGCACTACAGGGGGTGGAGCCCGAATTGTCTGGGGAAAGTCCAGGCCCATCAGGGACCAGGTGCACTCCTCCCAAGCCATCAACATGCTAATCTCACACTCACCACCGGGCAGACCCATCCAGCCTTCCTGGAGCCAGGCTCACCAGCCAGCTCCAGCCAATCACAGTGCAGGCATATTTTACAGTAATATGCCAAGTCCTAGAAATGGCATTTCTACACATGACACACACATACCACATACACCATTGCGAAGCATACATTCTCATGAACTCGCACATACCAAATTCGAGCATGCACTCCCCACGCATCAGGAACTTCTAGGGACACCGACATTCCCCATGCATCCCTATGGGAGAGCAGGCCAGCCTAACTACATGCACGCACTTCACTCTGGGACACAGAGAAAAAGTGCGCACAGACCAGAAAATCATCCACACAGATCCCAGATCTAAAGCAAAAAGACTAGGGGTGAACCTGCCTTAAGGGCCAAGTCCAACACCCGGCGTTAAAGATACTGGGTTGCCCGAGAACTAGTCCACGAGGGGCCGGACGAGCGGCAGCGTGTCTGAGAGAGACCCCGTATAATGCTGCACCAGCTATTGAGCAACACAGACGGAAGGGCCGTGCTGAGTCTGGGGGCTGCGGCCTCCAGTGAACCTGGTGCACAGGCAGCTGTGGAAGAGAAGCTTTGCCAGGAGAGTTGGTGCCGGGTTTTGGCGGTGCAGGGTCGCTGAAACCTTGGTGCTGTCCGGCAATGAGGCCAGGGCCAATGAGCACCCACAAAGGGCCAGTCGCATCGATGAGGAGCACCACAGGCTGCGGGGCAGTGCCACCATTGCCTGGGGAGGAACTCTGGCCAGCATCGGGCCGAGCTCATGGCCAGTAAACCTTGAGCCAAAGGGCAGGGGTAAAACAAGGCCGACAGACGAAGAGGAAAGCAGATGGTGCAGGGGACTGTGGCGGCTGAGGGGAGCGGTGGAACGGCTGAGGCCTCGTTCCGTGAATTCCTGGAGAAGCAGGCAAAACAAGGCCAAGGAGGTGAGGGGCTGTGGTGGGCTGAAATAAGGAGCACAGAGATGGCAGCGGCCTGAAAACTTTGCAGCGCAACAGCGATGCCACCCCCAAACCCAACTCAAAAGGAAGTCCTTCCATGGACAAGTTCCACTCAAGAGCACCTTGCGGGCCTGGGATCCCCCACCATAACTAGGAGGGCAGTGACACCTTCAGGTATGCTCAACGAGTGGGGAGTGCCAAAGAAGAGAGCGGAGGCAGCAGAAGGGGGACAGACCCAGGCCTGGACTCCAGCACACGATCTAGAGGACCGCCTCGTCCCCTCTGAGGGCCCCTTGATTACTGGCGATTCCCCACTGAGCCGAAGCCCTGGGACGGACATTGCTGCTCCCATAACTCAAGCTCCTCAACCCCCAGGGAAACCTATCTAACATGCAGAGTGCTATAAGCTACCAAGGAGCCTGTGGTTTGGCCAATCATCTAACAACACGCATACCAAGATGAGGTGGACTGGAGCCTGCAAGACGGGGTGTGAACCTGGTCATGGCCTTCGGTAGAGTAAAGAAGGATAGATCGGTAAAGGACATGCATCTCAAGACAACCCAATCGCAATCTGAGAATCACCCTTCCCTGTAACCCGCAACAGAAGTGGCGGGCTCTGAGGACACGGAGACCCGGTCAGCAGCCCCTTTATGGAATCCCTATTTGCTTCTCTTCAAGAAGACCTCACCTCTATGAAGCGTGACTAATCAGCACACCTCAGGGAGGGGCGCCGGAACTTAGATTCACTAGGAGAGAGAGTCAACTCCCTGTAAGATAATCAATCCAGCAGGGTTAAGGAGTTAGAGGGCCTGTAACAAGAGGTTCTTCGCCTGTGAGAACCAAACCTTGACCTCCAGGCGCACACATAGGACCTCGAAAATAGGTCCTGGTTCAACAACATACATAGCAGAGGTATTGCATCTGGGACGGAGGATGCAACCATCCAGCCCATGGTGACAGACCTTTTTTTCCACACACTTCTCAGGGAGCCGAAGGACTTCCACATTAAACTCGATCGTACACATAGAGTTGGTCCATGGAGGCATGCCCCCCCCGGGCCTATATCCTAACTTGTGTACACGATTTGCAGCACTAAAGAGCAGATCTTATGTGCTGCTAGAGACGATCCCACATTTAAATACAAGGGCCAGAAACCTGCTCTATACCTATACCTGGCTGCCTCCGTGCTGAAATGCAAAGCTTTCAGGCCTTTTACCATGCATCTCAGATCAGCTGGCATTTCTTACTCCTGAGACCATCCATTTAGATTAGAATCCTGCGTATTGAGGTCCAGTGGGAGGAAGAACCTCAACGAAGCAAGACAAACAGAAACCAAAGTAGCAGCCATGGATGGACTACAATTAAAGCCCCAGCAAGCAAACTGCCCCCGACCCAGATACCATGGCCAAGCCATGGGACCCCTCCAGTGAATGCAGTGAATGAAGGCTAGCATAAGTGGGAGGAAATAGTGGACATTCTGCAGATACCTCCTCCTGATCCTTTTTTTTTTAATGGTTGTTGGGGCTGGGTTCAGGCGGGGGCAGGGTGAAACTGGTCACTGGAGTTCTGGACTTTTTGGTACCGTCCAGAGGGTCAGGGACAACACCCGAAGACCCCTGAGTTCTGCCTGTCTCGGTGCACAAATAAACAGAAACACGGGCTTCTCGATGGTGGCGTCAAAGACCAAAGGTTTATTACTGCAGGGACACAGAAGTCACAGAAACTACACACGGGCAGAATCTAGGAGCCTGTTCGATTTGCACAAAGTGGGTTGCTCCTTAAATACAGTTTTTCTAGCTGGGGGCAACATTCTTCACATACTCGTGTGTTTCTAAACCTTTATGTTCTAAACAATAAATATTTGGCGTTACACAGGAATCGTCAACAATCTCTGATGTTAAAACATTACGAATGAGAGGTTCCCACTGTTCCATCATAATCCCATGTCATCTTTTCATTCAAGAGCCGGACCGCCTCATCGTAAATTTCGTTACCTCTCCCTAATAAAGGCCCAGAAGGAAAGGAGCAGAGCCAGGTGCAGAAGATAGAAAAACAGGATAAGAGATGTTTGTGGGTCGTAAATGGGCAAGGCTACCAGCTTCGGCCGCCTAATCATGATCAGGCCAACGAACACGAGAACCAGTATAGCAGGACTGGCCTCAGGCCGGGGAGGCAGCTTTTGCCGAGTCATGCGGCCACAGCGTTTCTGTCCTAAGGTGCACGTGTCACTAGCAAGGTGAATCGCCGGTTAAGGCCTACGTGTCCTTAAGTGTAATGAATAGATCAGAGGTCACTGTGTGTCCATTGACTATGTGAGGGCAAGAATACAAGATGGATGACAGAATCTAAAATGGATGCCATGGGTAAATCGGAAATGTGGTTATAACAGGAGTGCTCTTGCTCGTAGCGTAGCGAAAACACCAGGATATGCTAAATGGATCATTTGCGGTTCACTGGTACCAAAATCACGAGTTTACGGCAATGTTGAAAACACAGGTTCAAATCGTCACGGAACCTCATCACAAGTACCCATTTATTGTTTCTTCTTTGGAGCACACTGCTCCAAACTGAGGTTCACTCCATGATGCTGGACATCTGCCTCATGGGTTCAATTGTTGGGGTTCATTATGCTTCTTTTTATTTTACTTTGTTTGTCCCACGAATCTCTATCCTTACCTATAGACACTGCTTCCCACAGGGTGAGACTCCTAGATCTCAAGGGAAGGCTCACAGGGGGGGCACTGGGAGGACACTAGCGTCCCGCATGGCTTTCAATTGATATCATAGTTACATGCTAGAGAACATTAATATCCTCAAGCTAAATGTAAAAGGGCTGAATAACCCGATAAAGCAGAAAACTATTCTAACTTACTTACAACCTTCAGGCCCACACATATGCTCATTACAGGAAACTCACATCCTGGCCAGGGACACGCACAGACTTAGATTGAGGGCTTTACCACAACAATATTTCTCTTCTCACTCAGCTAAACCAGTTGGAGTTGCTATCCTCATCTCATGCCCGTTTAGGGGCAAAATAGGCATGAAACAGGCTGAAATTAAGGGGAGACTCCTGGCCCTCTTGGTTACCATTAATGTGCATACTTATACTCTAGGCACCATTTGCGCCCCTACGAGGGGAAGGAGGCATTCCTAAGACGGGCAGTGATGGAACTATCAGCTTCGCCAGACCAGCAACTGATACTAAGGAGAGATATTAGCTCCATTTTTGACTATCAGTTAGACCGTTCAGCGCAACAACATGGGCAGGCCAGGGCTTTCTCACAGACGGGGCAGGAGTGGCTGCGGGATCTAGGACTATTGGACATCTGGTGCACTATATATCCCCAGGCGACAGATTACACATTCTACTCACATGCTCATAAAACCTATGCCAAAATTGATTATTTTATCAGGTCCAGTTCGCTACTTCAGCACACGCTGACCTCAGATATTGAACCTAGTTCCCACTCTGACCAAGCCGCATTGACACTTACGCTTGTGATTTCCTCCCAAGACAGACCATCATACACATGGCAGCTACCCAACACACTTTTACATGTCCAGGGGTGATCACACACATCGATAAGGCACTGAAGGAATTCCTGATTTGTAATGATATCCCCGGCACCTCCATCACTATGCCTTGGGAAACACTCAAAGTATTCGCTAGAGGGGAACTCATCGCTATATCCACAGCAGACAATCTAATTAGATAGGACAAAAGAGAGGGCCTCAACAGGCAGGTGCAGGAGCTAGAATGCATTCATAAATGAACCGGGACCCCTGGGTTTGGCAACAGTTAGAGGCAGTGTGCCTGCAACTCACTCGCCTAGATTTGGATAAGGCGGAGTTTGCAGCCCTTAAGCTGCGACATTCTTTGTACATGGGGAAGATAGATGCAGATGCCTTTTGGCTAATGAGCTCCGCGCCCAACGCCAAGCATCATCCGTGCATACAGTATTCAACGAGTCTGGCAATGAGTTCTCAGATGACACAGCCATAACGCGAGAATTCCGTGATTTTAATGCAAAACTATACACAGCCCAACACCTTTCAGAACAAGATTCTCTCACCTACACACAGGGTGCAATTCTCCCCAGACTAACACCGGATCAGGCAGCCAGCATGGAGAGCTCTATTCACATAGAGGAGGTGATAACAGCTATAGCCTCTTAAGTCCCAGGGCCCTGATGGGTTCCCCATCATCTTCTACAAGACCTTTTGCACAACATTGATGCCAATTCTCACCAAGCTTTTCAACGAGGTAGGCGATACCTCGGACATTCCCCCCCATGATGCCAATGGCCTCGGTTGTAGTGATTCCAAAACCTGTCAAGGATTTTCGACTCTGTGCCTCTTACAGACCGATATCGATTTTAAACACTGATTTAAAGCTCTTTACAGGGCTAGGTCCAATGATGCCAGGATTGCTGGATCCCGAACAGTCTGGCTTTGTGGCCACCAGACAGTGAAGTGACAACACATGGAGGCTACTTCACCTTCTCGACAAAGCTGAACACCAGAAGGAGGAACGTGTGGTGCCATAGGTTGATGCTGAAAAAGCATTCGACCGAGTACATTGGAAGCGTCTGGAGACCACCCTTGCGCAGTTTGGGATGGGCGACTGCTTTTGTAAATGGATATTCAGTAGCTCTAGCCACCCCATGGCCATGGTGTGGGTGAATGGCTGCTCCTCCGACTCTTTCCCAATCGCCCGCGGCACGAGGCAGGAGTGTCCACTCTGCCCCCTGCTCTTCGCTCTTTACATGGAGCCTGTGGCCCAGAGGGTGCAGGGGAACCCGCTGTTCTCTGAGGTTAGAATCAGGGGGGACCTTCCCACTATCAGTCTGTAAGTAGACGACGCAGAAGCTACACTGGAGAAACGCCAGACTTCCATCCCCGTGTTTTTCGCTTAACTCGAGAGCTTTGCGGAGGGCTCTGGGTTCCAGGTCAACGTTACGAAATCGTCAGTCCTAGGGATTTCCCAATGGCCTTCCACCCGGGAGACCCTTGCACGTCCTGTTCCACTTCAGTGGGAGACGGAATCAATTCCATATCTAGAGATCCTGCTGACGGTGTCCACGTGTGCTACGGCTACCCTGAACTATAAGCATCTTCTCTCCCAGGTTCATAAAGATCTGCGCCTCTGGAAGACATTCAGCCTTTTCTTGCTTAGCCGAGTAGCGGCACTCATGATGAACGTGTTACCCAAGATATTATACATCTTTCAAATGCTCCCAGTGAAGCCTCCCACTGGTATTATTAAATCGCTTCAGCTGGAATTCTGTTTGTTCGTTGCGGGCTGACAAAAAAGGCTAGAATGAGCAGGAATTGAGCTACAGGCCCTCCCGAGAGGGAGGACTGGGAGTCCCCCATATAGCTTGTTACTACCAAGATACCCAATTGCGTGTTTTTGTAGAATGGTCCCGTAGTGAGCTGGAAAAACATTGGATGTTTATGGAAAGAGAGATCTCATGTCATGTGCTGTGGGAGATCCCTTTCCTTCACAAGAATCAATGCCCAGCTGGTTTATATGGTTCACCAATCACTCACATGACTTTGAGGGTATAGAACAACACTGCAACAAGATATGTCTTAACTTCCTTCCCATCACCCCTCAGACCTATAGTCAAAAATGCGGAATTCACCCCAGATCTAGATCAGATTGCTTTCGAATGCTGGGATAGAGAAGGGTGTAGGTCAATAGGACACCTTTTTGACTTGAAGGGTCCTTTGACCTTCGAAGATCTTCGTTCCGAACTTGTCTCTGCCATGGTCCGAGCTGTACCACTTACATCAGGTACGACATTGGCTGATACACCCCTCAATGTGACTAGGGGCCCAAAGACCACTAACCCCATATAAAAAATGACTCCACACCAAAAAGTCCAACTCACACCTTATCACTGAACGTTATCACTTTCTGTGCCCCCAAGAAATGGTGACCTCCTCAGCAGGGCAATGGTGTTGGGAAGTAGAATTGAGGCAAACACTATTGCAGAATGAATGGGGCGACATTTACTACCACACACGCCACACCGCACAGAACATTTCCAGCATTGAAACAGCGACTAAAGTAGCACCTACTGGTACCTTATGCTCCCAGACTACACAGGCACAATCCCAATCGCTTTTTTCAATGCTGAAGGGAATGTGGCGCAGAGGGCACACTGACACACTTACTAGGAGACTGCCCTGTCATTTCACCCTGCTGGAGCCAAATTTTAGGCGACATAGACAACCATTTCAACACACAGATACCGTGTTCCCCGTGTATGTCGTCTTGGTCCTACCCAACGCACTTATGTTTCCCCTCAGGTCACGGAAGGGTAGACAAATGGGAATAGCCCTTGTGGCAGCATTGCAAAACATAATATCCCACTGGGGCACAAATAGAATAACTACATACCAGGGGTGGTTGCACAAATGATGGCACGTTCTGGGCATGGAACGCATAACTCTTTCACTACAGGGAGATGGGGTCTCTTTTGCAGATCTTTGGCGCCCGTTTCTGCACTGGGCTGAGGGAACTCACCTGCCCTAAGTACTTGCGCCTTTTGCAGCTCTCGTAACCCCCACAAGAATCCAGTCCACTGGCACCACCAGGCACAATATCCTAGTGAACTTGTATGGGTTACAGCAACATGACATTCAACTGACCCTGATGGGAATAAGACAGGTGTAGTGGGTCAGGAGCATCCAGGGACGGACTTGGAGGGGTTGGGAAGGGAGTTGGTTTTGTTTCTTTTTTCTGTAGTCTGCCATGCTGTGACTCATTGCTCTCTATGACAATGAAAACAATTGAACCTAAAACATCGTTTTCAATCCCCCTTCTGATGCCATTGATTTTTCATCCAGTTGTTTGCTAAGCTCCCTAGAAAGAGCTTGTAAGAAATTGAGTTACTGATTGAGGGAGGTGAAACCCTTCTTAAGCAGCAACCATAATTCTTCTCAGGGTAAAGTCACAAGCAAACCCTAAATTAACCTATGCTGAGCCCTTGGATAGATTGCACATAGCAGTCAGGGTTACCTCAGAGGCAATGTCTAATTGTGCAACAGTAACACAGTGAAAACACTCCACAAAAGGATTCCACACCAGTTTAGTAAAATATAGTACATTTTTATAAATAAAAGAAGATAAAATTAACAAAAATCAAATAAATAGAACCAGAGATATGCAGGTTTTAAGATTTCAGCAAAAATAGAATCAAAAGTCACTAAGTGTCAACTTTGGATACCTGGTTGCACCAGACCAGGACAAAGTAACAGGTTCAGGCCAACCCTTGATGGAGTGTGACCAGCTACAAGAACCCAGTTAGGCTACTGAACAAGGTACCTTCAATCCGGATTGGTGTCAGTACAACGCAGATTTTTACATCGCATTCCGTTACAACGGAATTTTTACAACGCAGGATCCATTACATCGGATGCCATTACAACGCATGGCATTACATAGCAGATGGTATTACAACGCATGGCATTACATCGTAAGTATAGGTAAGTATACCTTTTTTTAAAAATGTTATTAAGTTAATTTAATAAATTTAATTTAATTAATTTAAATAAAATACATTTTAAAATAGCCATTAATTTAATTTAATAAAATAATATCTATTTAATAAATGTAATTTTAATAAAAAATGGGAATAATTTAATTTAATTAAAATAATAAAATTAATTTAATTTACATATTTTTATAATTGATATTAAATTAAATTAATTGAAATAAATTATTTAATTTAATTAATTTAATTTAAAAATGTAATTAATGAAATAAAATTTATGTAATTTATTAAATATATTTTAATTAATTTAAAAATGGTAAATATAATTTAATTAACCCAAAACACAAACCCCTGTACCCCAAAACCCAAACCCTGCCCTAAAACCTAAAAACACCCCTGTACCCTAAAACCCAAACCTTGCCCTAAAACCTAAAAACACCCCTGTACCCCAAAACCCAAACCCTGCCCTAAAACCTAAAAACACCCCTGTACCCCAAAACCCAAACCTTGCCCTAAAACCTAAAAACACCCCTGTACCCCAAAACCCAAACCCTGCCCTAAAACCTAAAACACCCCTCTACCCCAAAACCCAAACCCTGCCCTAAAACCTAAAAACACCCCTGTACCCCAAAACCCAAACCTTGCCCTAAAACCTAAAAACACCCCTGTACCCCAAAACCCAAACCCTGCCCTAAAACCTAAAAACACCCCTGTACCCCAAAACCCAAACCTTGCCCTAAAACCTAAAAACACTCCTGTACCCCAAAACCCAAACCCTGCCCTAAAACCTAAAAACACCCCTGTACCCCAAAACCCAAACCTTGCCCTAAAACCTAAAAACACCCCTGTACCCCAAAACCCAAACCCTGCCCTAAAACCTAAAAACACCCCTGTACCCCAAAACCCAAACCTTGCCCTAAAACCTAAAAACACCCCTTTACCCCAAAACGCAAACCCTGCCCTAAAACCTAAAAACACCCCTGTACCCCAAAACCCAAACCCTGCCCTAAAACCTAAAAACACCCCTGTACCCCAAAACCCAAACCCTGCCCTAAAACCTAAAAACACCCCTGTACCCCAAAACCCAAACCCTGCCCTAAAACCTAAAAACACCCCTGTACCCCAAAACCCAAACCCTGCCCTAAAACCTAAAAACACCCCTGTACCCCAAAACCCAAACCCTGCCCTAAAACCTAAAAACACCCCTGTACCCCAAAACCCAAACCCTGCCCTAAAACCTAAAAATACCCAAACACCCCAAAACATATACCTCAGTACCCCAAAACATATACTCCTATACTCATACTTATTTAAAAAATTACTTAAATTAATAAATTTATTTTATAATATTTAAAAACATAAATAAATATTTTTATTTATTTTTATTTATAATTAATAATAATTAAATCAATTATATAATATTAAATAAAATAAAAAAAATTATATACTTACCAATACTTACGATGTAATGGTATGCGTTGTAATACCATCTGCTATGTAATGCCATGCGTTGTAATGGCATCCGATGTAATGGATCCTGCGTTGTAATAGCTGCGTTGTAACAGCATTACGACGTAAAAGTTGCGTTGTAAGTGATACACACCCTTCAATCCTGGTTTGCACAGCATTGTGTGGTTCTGAGTCAAAGATGCATCGCCAAACTAAAGGGATGCGTCAGTTCTGAGGTGCAGCAACACTGCGGTGCAAGTTCCTGCGCGGTCTTTGACGATACTATTGATGAGGGCTTGCATGCAAATTCCATATTCAAGATAAGGTTGCACTGTCTTGGCAATGCACCAGTTCTGAGGAGCTAAGAGGCTGCGATGCTCCACTCTGCATCGTATTCGAGGCTGCTGTCCATTAGGGATGAGAAGCCCTGAACCAAGAATGCATCGCACATTGGCAGTTCCGATGCATCAATGGGCTGAGATGCAATACAGCTCTTTGCCGCGGACTGATCCACTCAGCAGTGGCAAACATCGGTTCTGCTCAGAGTTGTGCTTGGAAGCAGAGCAGATGAATCCATTCCACTGGATTCACAAAACCTGGGAGAGCACCTTAGGCCCATTTACAAGGGTTCGGGACTGATGTGGCACCACTTTAGAGGGTAGACTCACAAATGGCACAGTCCAAGCGCTGAGTTCAAGATTACTGGAGGCTACTGTCCCTGAGTCAGGATGACCGCCAACTGGCCCATTCAATCAATCAATCAATCAGAGTACTTGTAAAGCGCACTACTTACCCGTGAGGGTCTCAAGGCGCTGAGGGGAGGGGGGGCTGCCGCTACTGCTCGAAGAGCCAGGTCTTGAGGAGTCTTCTGAAGGCGAGTAGGTCTTGGGTCTGCCGTAGGTGGGTAGGGAGGGTGTTCCAGGTCTTGGCGGTGAGGTAGGAGAAGGATCTTCCGCCGGAGGTCGTTCGTTGGCTGCAAGAGACAGCGGCAAGGGAGAGGCTGGCGGGTGTAGAAGCTGAGTCTGCTGTCCAGGTAGGCTGGTCCGGCGTTGTGGAGTGCTTTGTGTGCGTGGGTGAGGAGCTTGAAGGTGATCCTCTTGTCGACCGGGAGCCAGTGTAGGTTTCTCAGGTGGTGGGGTGTTGTGACTGCGGCGGGGGACGTTGACAATCAGTCAAGCGGAGGCGTTTTGGATGCGTTGTAGTCGTCGTAGGTGTTTGGTTGGGATTCCTGCATAGAGTGCGTTGCCGTAGTCTGCTGCTGTCGAGGGCCTGTGTCACCGTTCTTCTTCTTTTGGTAGGGATTCACTTGTAGATCCTGCGGAGCATGCGGAGGGTATTGAAGCAGGAGGAGGAAACGGCATTGGCATGCTAAGACATGGAGAGGGAGGAATCGAGGATGAATCCTAGGTTGCGTGCATGGTCGGTGGGTGTCGGTGCTGTTCCCAGTGTGGTCGGCCACCAGGAGTTGTCCCAGGCTGAGGGGGTGGGTCCGAGGATGAGGACCTTCATCTTGCCCGAGTTCAGCTTCAAACTGCTGATCCTCATCCAGTCGGCGATGGCCTTCATTCCCTCGTGGAGGTTGGTTTTGGCGGTGTGTGGGTCCTTGGTGAGGGAGAGGATAAGCTGGGTGTCATCGGCGTAGGAGATGATGTTGAGGTCGTGATGGCGGGCCACTTGTGCGAGGGGGGCCATGTAGATGTTGAACAGCGTCGGGCTGAGGGATGAGCCCTGGGGGGATGCCGCAGATGATGTTGGTGGCTTCGGATCGGAAGTGTAGGAGGCAGGCGCTCTGCGTTCTGCCGGAGAGGAAGGACGTGGTCCAGTCAAGGGCCTTCTCATGGATTCCGGCTTCTAAGAGGCGTGCCTTTAGAGTGTGATGGCAGACCGTGTCGAAGGCAGCTGACAGGTCCAGGAGGATGAGGGCTCGCCGTTGTCTAGTTGGTGCCTGATGTCGTCTGTGGCGGCGATGAGGGCTGTCTCGGTGCTGTGGTTTCGTCTGAATCCAGACTGGGACGGGCCCAATATGTTGTTGACTTCGAGGTGGCGGGCCAATTGCATGTTGACTATTTTCTCGATGACCTTCGCCGGGAACGGGAGCAGGGAGATGGGCTTCTTGAGGAGGGCGTTGATTTTGGCGTGCTTCCAGCTTTCCGGGAATGTCACAGTTTCGAAGGAAATGTTGATGACCTTCCATAGTTGGGGTGCGATGGCTGCGTCTGCTTTGTTGAATACGTGGTGTGGGCATGGGTCTGACGGAGATCCTAAGTAGATGGAGTTCCTGACCTTGCGTGTCTCGTCGTCGTTGACGTTGGACCAGGAGGTCAGGCGGTTGGCGCTGGAGGTGTTCACAGGGGAGGTGGAGTCTGGCGTAGTCGGGGCGGTCGTGGTGTTGAAGCTGTTTTGGATGTCAGCGATTTTGCGATGGAAGAAGATGGCTAGTGAGTCGCACAGTTCTTGTGAGGGCAGGATGTTGTTGGTGTTGGTGCTGGGGTTGGAGAGTTCCTTTATGATGCTGAAGAGCTTTTTGCTTTCGTGTGCGTTGTTACCCAGGCGGTCTTTGAAGGAGGATCTCTTGGCTAATCTGATGAGGTGGTGATGTCTGCGGGTGGTGTCCTTGTGGGCTGAGTGGTTGTCCGGTGTGTGTTTGTGGAGCCATATCTTCTCCAGTTTCCGGCATGCTTGTTTGGAGGTCTGGAGTTCGTCGGTGAACCAGGTGGCTCTCTTGCTGGTGTGGCTGTTGGAGGGTCTCTTGAGCGGGGCGAGGGTGATGGCGCAGTCGTCCATTCACTGTCTGAGGTTGCGGGCTGCGGCATCTGGGTTGATGGGGTCCGTGGGTAGGTTCTGAGCGAGGGTGGTGATCAGCTGGTCTTCTTTGACTTTGCTCCAGCAGCAGCGAGGCAGCTTTTGGGTGCGGTGGTGCGTGGTTGGCTTCTTGAAGGTGAAATGGATGCAGCAGTGGTCGGTCCAGTGGAGTTCGGTGGTGTGGTTGAAGGTGACGTGTGTGCCTGTGGAGAAGATGTTGTCCAGCGTGTGGCCGGCGGCGTGGGTGGGTGCAGTGACAAGTTGTCTGAGGCTGAGGTTGGCGAGGTTGTTGATCAGGGTGGCGGAGTTGGCGTCGTTGTTGTTCTCGAGGTGGAAGATCAGGTCCCAGAGGGGGATGTAGTCCGTGGAGGCGAGTGCATGGGTGCTGGCGAGGTCGGCGATGGAGTCGCTGAACTGAGCCCAGGGTCCGGGGGGTCTGTAGATGAGTGTTACTCTGAGGGTGATGTTGGGGTCGGTGTGGATCCGGAAGTGCAGGTGTTCGGCGGTGTTGAGGGTGTTGTCTGCGTGGGTGGTGACCTTGAGGGTGGACTTGTGGACGATGGCTATTGCTCCTCCGATTCCGTTGGCGCGATCCCTGCGGGTGATTTTGTAGCCGTCCGGGATGGCTATGGCGATGTCGGGCACCGATGAGTCTTTCCACCAGGTCTCGGTCAAGAAGGCAATGAGGCAATGTCTGGGGTGGAGGTGTCGAGCAGGTCCCAGAGCTCGACGCCATGTTTGTGTGCAGAGCGGGTGTTTAGGAGTAAGCAGCGGAGGTGGTTTGGTCCGGTCCTTGGTGGTTTGGTGGCTCTGTTGCAGGTGAAGCTGCAGGTGCGGCAGGAGAAAGGTCCCTGGGTGCGTTTCAGGGCGGCCCGGAAGCAGCTGCGGTCTTGGCCGGCGTTGAGTGCATGTAGGGTGCTGGCGTCGTATCAGAGTCTGGTGTTGTGGCGTTCACGGGGGCCAGGGGTTCTGGCGCTGGGTGCGGTCCAGGCGCAGACAGGCGCAGACGGGCTTGCCTGAGGTGCGCCTTTGGCGCGCCAGCAGCGCGGCCGCGCAACGTCCAGCATATATGGAGAGGCGGTAGGGAGGAGCAGTGAGTGGGCAGGGGGCGGGGCCGCAAGGGGCACAGCGGCAGAGAGAACGAGTGGCACAGAAAGAAAAACGGGGCAGAAAAGAGGGGGAAATAGTTGCACAGAGCAGAGAAAACGGGGCACAAAGGAGGGGGAAAACGAGTGACACAAAGAAAAATGGGGCAGAAACGAGGGGGAAACAGTGGCACAGAGCAGAAAAAAACGGGACACAAAGGAGGGGAAAAAGAGTGACACAGAAAGAAAAGAAAACGGATGGGCACAGCGAGTCTTTAGCAGCGGCAGCAGGGGCACACAGGAAGAGCTGCGTGGAGGGGGAGCGACCTTCCAGGAGGGTCAGGAGTTGCTCTATTAAGACCATTTAATCACTTTGTGGCCCTGGGTTCAACAGATGCAGATCCAGTCCTTCTCACTCTGGCAAGATGACAGCAGGTCAGCATAGCAGGGCAGTGGTCCGTCTTCCTGGCAGAGTATCTACAGTTCCAGAAGTGTACTGAAGAGTTAGTGTCTGAGGTCCAGTATTTATATCAATACAGGGGGTATGCAGCCCTTAGTGTGGAGTCAGGACACAGCCTATTGAAGTGTAACTAGGGCTGGGTCCAGCCCCACCCTCCAATCCTGCCAGTGATGGAAACTACTAGGCCCACCGTAGCTCTCTAGTGTGTGTGCTTGTCTAGGAGGAACATACAAAGCCCATCTGTGAGCTACACCCAGTCATGTGACCAAGAGAACTGTTACAGGCACTAAATGGCTAGGGCAGGAAAATGCCAACTTTCCAAAAGTGGTATTTTCAAAAGTGTAACCTAAAATCTGACTTAATCATAAGTTAGGATTTTTCAATACAATTCCCAAACCACCAAACACGAACTGGTTACATGCTCCCATTTAGACATTACAGCTTATTAAAAGTATAGAGTAACAGCAATGCTATCCCGTGGAAGAGGTATGCTTTGCAGAAGAAAAAAGTTAATTTAAGGGTTTTTGACCACCCGGACAGCTCAACACTGCACCCTGCCCTCAGGGCTGTCCACGGTCTACCCTGGGGGTGTCTTATATGTATTAAACAGGAAGGTTTGGACCTAGATAAAAGGTTTATTTTGCCAGGTTAAAATGGAAGTTCAAATGAGCTTACACATTTTGTGATGACAGGCTTAGAAATGTTCAGAGGGCTATTTCAGTGGGTGTCCCAATCAGTGATGTAGTCCTATGAGTAGCATTTAATTTACAGACCCTGAGCAAAGGTAGTGCCACTTGACTAGGGACTTAAAGGATATTAAATATGCCAATTGGGGATAAGACAACGTGACCATGTTTAAAGGATTGAGCACATGCACTTTAGCACCGGTTAGCAGAGGTAAAGTGCGCAGAATCCATGGAGGAGGAAAGCCAAATGTTTGGGGAAATTCCACCTGATGGCTGGCAGATCTATCAGAGCTTCTCACTTCATAACTACTCAAGAGGTAAACTAGGGTAGATGTTTCATGGTGGAGGTGGAAGATGTTTGACCCATCCATCATTTGGTGTAATGTTTGAAATTTCCAAACTAAGACATATGTAAGATTTATTAGAATGTCAGATGCATCTTTCTGAGTCATTATTAGGATACATTTACTAATACAAGGATCACCACACCAAAAAGTAATAGTCCACTTAAAACACAAAGCTATCACACAAGAATACATACTTGCATGTTACACACTGTGCTTTGCAACAGGCATATTAACCTTTAATAAGATTTAAAAACAATCTTTTATTGTGTATCTATAGTGAAAAATACAATGAATACACAATAATGCATTTGAGTCACGATTCATTATACAAAGCAGCATATGTATCAAGGTGTAAACATCTTGGGGAGGGAGGGTCATGCCCTCTGCTGGTAGTGTTGGATCACGATCTGGTGAGAAGTCTATGCTATTTTATGATAAATAAAACCTGTAACTAGGTGTACACAAATCTGTTCAGCAAGGGCATTAACCTTCATAGATATCTCATCAATGATATACCTAGGAATTTGCGTACACAGTGATCTCAACAGCAAGTGCCTTATTGAGAGGTAATATAAAATGTAGAATATTTTTGACCGAAAAAGTACACATTTACTGTAATATGTCAATTTCTTTGGCTCTGATTATATATATAGCAGCATCAGGGTTTATTGAGGAGATCAATGTCAAGAGTCTCAATCTGAATTTTTCTGGCCATGTCAGCAAGGTTTCTATAACCTTTTTGGATGTTGAGGTGTGTTTCCGACAATTGCCTGGCAACTCGGTTACAACGCAAAGCTACCGCCGGCAATACGGTCCTTCATGCCTCTAGCGATCATCCAGATTCCCTTATACGCAGCATCCCCTATGGGGAGATATTGCGTATCAGACGCATCTGCAGTGCTGATTCTGAGTGTGTGAAAGCACAGGGTGAGAGCAAGCTTAGATTCCTAGCCAGGGGTTATTCTGCCAACGCATTGGACATAGCAATCAGAAAAGCGAACAATGTCCCCCGTGCAACAGCTCTCAGCCCAAAACCGGTAGGGTCACCTGCGAGTCAAAGTGATATCTTAGAACCCCCCAGGTTAATCACACAATTCAGTCGCCAGCACAACAAATTGCGTACAATCATTAACAGCAATTGGTCGGTTGTTCAGAGAGATCCGGTCATTGGACATACCCTTCCTAGGAATCGGGAGCTAACTTTCTGTAGGGCATGCTCCATGAGCGATATGCTTGTTAAGAGCAGCCCGAGGGCAACCCCTGCCAGTTCTTGATTACAGCAAACTAAAGGCTTTATTAAATGTGCTTCTTGTAAAGCATGTAAGTTGGGAAAGAACAAAATGACGTACAAGAGCCCCTTTAGTGATGTCCCTAGGGTGATCTGCAAGAAACTCACATGCAAATCTGCTTATGCTGTGTACATGCTGGAGTGCACGTGTGGCCTGCAATATGTTGGTAGCACCAAGTTGCAGGTCCACAAACGTCTACTGCAGCACATGAGGGCCATTAGCAACAACGATGCCACGTATCCGGTGGCCAGACATTTTAAAGAGACCCACAGGAGTAGCTTGGAACATCTTAGCTACTTTGTGGTGGACATGGTGCCCCCTCTTCGTCAAGGTGGAGACCGTGAGGCCCTACTCAGAAAATTGGAAACCAGATATATCCTCGAGCTGAATACTATGAGCCCAACTCGAGTGAGGATTTTTACACACACTTATAATTCTCCACCGAGCTGCATTACAGGTGTTAGCATTGGATTGGTAACAACAAATATCTCTCTATCTCACTGTAACGTGCTTTTGTAGACAGTAGATATTCTTCCCGTGTTCATGTTTTTAATAACCTTTCCCTCTTGTTTACATTTCACTCCTCCTGTTATTTACGTTTGTTAACATGACTTCAGTGGATCTTCAAGCCACATATGGGTTTATTAAGCTATCTCGGGATGCACTTGAGGGAACTTCCCCATGATTTGCCAAACAACATTTTTGATAAACGCGATGTTTAAACTAGGCCTATCATGTTGTTTACTATCCTAAATCTCATGGACCTGATGTTAGGATTGTACAGGTAACCCAAAGATATAGTTTTTTAAATATTTATGATGCAATAAGTATATATATTTATCCTTTTTGTACAATTTTTAGAGGCTAACTTCATGGTGATTTTATTCAGTGTATTGAGGCAGAGAATGACTATTTTTAAATCATTTTTTGTATTGATTTTTTTATAAATTCTCTTTACCTCCCTTACAAGTGAATCACAAATTATGGCTCCTCTTAGTAACTTGTTTTTATCCAGTGGGGTAGCCACGAATTAATGTGTGATCACAAGCTATATTTATATATATTTTTGTACAACGCATATTTTTACACATAATGCATTTAAGCACCAATTTAGGCAAGGGCATTACTGTGTTTATTGCATCTCAGTGGTAGCTGTTCATAAATTGTTTTGCTTCATTATTGTTTAAAGCACAGGTTGAAGTTACTCCATTCTTTTTCTGCTTCAGCAATACGTATGGCTCAATGGCAGATTAAGTATTGATGTACATCAGTGGTTCAGGATGAAATATTAACAACTATGTTCTAATCTACATGTTCCCGCTTACCGATGTTTGCCAATTACATGAACAACTGCTCTCTATATTTATTCAATGCATCTGTGCTGCCTACCCCACTATGGGGGTTATTATGTTTTGCACAAGCCTGCACTGATAATCATTTTTTTGCACTGTAATTGTTATTTGCACATCCTTGGAGATTAACTTGAAATATTGCTGTTATCAAATTCTATTTATTAATGTAACAAGGTAACTATTGCGACCCCAGTAGTATGTTTTCTATATCCTCAGATTCACTGGTCATGTGACCTTTAGCACTAGCACTTTAAAAGGGTGGCTTGCACTGTGAGCGTCATGTGATCAAGGCCTCTTGGGAGGCCGAAACGCGTCATGGCGGTGCATGGTGTCTATGGAAATAAATAATTTCATGCACTTAACTTCCTGGGTCCGTGTTCGTCTTTGCCTCGAGATTTGGTGCTTTAAAGACGGAGTTCTGCTCATATATATATATATGTACGTGTGTGTGTTTGGGTGTGTGTGTGTGGGTGTGCGTGTGTGTGTGTGTGTTGTGTGTCCATCAACACCCCCTTTTCTGAATCGGCAAGAGGGGTCTAGTCATCATCTTGTCCTTCTGAGTTGGATATAGTACACATCACAGTGCTGGCACGAGGGGCCTAGTCAGCATCTTGTCCTTCAGAGCTGGATATAGTATACAGCGGAGTGCTGGTACGATGGGTCCAGTAAGCCCTCCATCCTTCCAAGGTCGATGTGCTTCAGATTGCTGGGACAAGGGGCCTAGTCAGCATTTTATCCTTCCAAGCATAATAGAGTATGCATCAGACTGCTGACACAAGGAGTTTGATCAGCATCCAAGGTCGATATAGTGTGCTTCAGATTGCTGGGACGAAGGGGGCCTAGTCAGCATATTATCCTTCTTCGCTGAATGTAGTATACATCAGAGTGCTGGCACGAGGCGCCTAGTCAGCATCTTATCCTTCCCAGCTGGATATAGTACGCATCAGATTGCTGGCACGAGGAAAATCGTCAACATCTTATCCTTCCGAGCTTGCTATAGTATGCATGGGAGTGCTGGCACAAGGGGCCTAATCAGAATCTTATCATTCTGAGCTGGATATACTATGCATCAGAGTGATGGCACAATGGCCTAATCAGAATATTAACCTTCCGAGCTGGATATAGTACACATCATTAGAGTGCTGGCACGAGAGGCCTAATCAGCAAATTATCCCTCCGAGCTGGATCTAGTACAGATCAAAGTGCTGGCACGAGGGGCCTAATTGGCATCTTATACCTCCGAGCTGTTTATAGTATGCATCAGAATGCTGGCACAAGGGCCTAATCAGCATCTTATCCTTCTGAGCTGTATATAGTACGCATCAAAGTGCTGACAAGAAGGGCCCAGTCAGCTCTCCGTCCTTCCAGTGTGCTTCAGAATGCTGAGACGAGGGTCATAGTCAGGATCTTATCCTTCAGAGCTGAATGTAGTAAGCATCAGGGTGCTGGCACGAGGGGCCTAGTCAGCATCTTATCCTTCCCATCTGAATATAGTATGCATCGAAGAGCTGACATGAGGGGAATTTTCAGAATCTTAGTGGCCTAGTCAAAATCTTATCCTTCCGAGCTGGATTAGGTATGCATCAGAGTGCTGGCACGAGGTGCTTAATCAGCATCTTATCCTTCTGAGCTGGATATAGTACACATTAGAGTTCTGGCTCGAGGGCCTAATCAGTATCTTATCATTCTGAACTGTATATAGTACGCATTAGAGTGCTGGCATGAAGGGCCTAATGAGCATTTTATCATTCTGAGCGGAATTTAGTATGCCTCAGAGTGCTGGCACAAAGGGCATAGTCAGCCCTCCGTCCTTCCAACAGTGTGTTTCAGAGTACTAGGATGAGAGGGCTAGTCATCATCTTATCCTTCTGAGTTCGATAGAGTTTAGATCAGAATGCTGGCATGAGGGGCATAGTCAGCAACTTATCCTTCTGAGCTCGATAGAGTGTGCATCAGAGTGCTGGCACGAGTGGCCTAGTCAGCATCTTATCCTTCTGAGCTGAATGTAGTACACATCTGAGTGCTATGATGAGGGGCCTAGTCAGCATCTTATCCTTCTGAGTTCGATAGAGTGTAGATTAGAGTGGTGGCATGAGGAGCCTAGTCAGCATCTTATCCATTTGAGCTGAATGTAGTACGCATCAGAGTGCTAGTATGAGGGGCCTCGTCAGCATCTTATCCTTCTGAGTTCAATAGAGTGTAGATCAGAGTGCTGGGATGAAGGGCCTAGTCAGCAACGTATCCTTCTGAGCTCGATAGTGTGTGCATCAGAGTATTGGCATGAGGGGCCTAGTCAGCATCTTATCCTTCCGAGCTTGATACAGTATGCATCAGAGTGCTGGCATGAGAAGCCTAGTCAGCACTTTATCCTTTGGAGTTGGATATAGTATACATCAGAGTGCTGGTACGACAGGCCTAGTCAGCCCTCTGTCCTTTCAAGGCCAATAGTGTGCTTCAGATTGCTGGGGAGAGGGTCCTATTCAGCATATTATCCTTCTGAGCTTAATGTAGTATGCATCAGAGTGCTGGCAAGAGGGGTCTAGTAATCATCTTGTCCTTCTGAGCTGGATATAGTACACATCACAGTTGCTGGCACAAGGGGCCTTGTCAGCATATTATCCTTCGGAGCTGGATATAGAATACAGCGAAGTGCTGGTACGATGGGCCCAGTAAGCCCTCCATCCTTCCAAGGTCGATGTGCTTCAGTTTGCTTGGACGAGGGGCCTAGTCAGCATTGTATCCTTCCAAGCTCAATAGAGTGTGCACAATACTGCTGACACGAGGGGCTTGATCAGCATCGTATCCTTCTGAGCTGGATAGAGTACACCTCAGAGTGCTGACACAAGGGGCCTAGTCAGCATCTTATCCTTCCAAGCTGGATAGAATATGGATTAGAGTGCTGGCATGAGGGGCCTAATTAGCATCTTATGCTTTGGAGCTGGATATAGTATGCATCAGAGTGCCCGCAAGAGAGGCCTGACCAGCATCGTATCCTTCCAAGCTCGATATAGTATGCATCAGAGTGCAGGCATGAGGGGTCTTATTAGCATCTTATCCTTCCGAGCTGGATATCGTACGCATCAGAGTGCTGTCACGATGGGCCTAGTCAGCCCTTCGTTTTTCAAAGGTTGATACCGTTGGCATCAGTGTGCTGGCATGAGGGGCCTAGTCAGCATCTTATCCTTCTGAGCTCAATAGAGTGTGCATCAGAGTGCTGGCACGATGGGCCTAGTCATCCTTCCACCCTTCCAAGGTTGATACAGTTTGCATCAGAGTGGTGGCACGAGGGTCCTAGTCAGCATCTTATCCTTCTGAGCTCAATAGAGTGTGCATCAGAGTGGTGGCACGAGGGGCTTGGTAAGCATTTTATCCTTCCAAGCTGGATATAGTACGCATTAGATTGTTGGTACGAGGGGCCTAGTCAACATCTTACCTTACAAGCTGGATATAGTATGGATCAGAGTGCGGGCATGAGGTGCGTAATAAGCATCTTACCCTTCCAAGCTGGATATAGTATGCATCAGAGTGCTGGCAAGCAGGCCCGGACTGGCCATAGCGGGCACCGGGCAATCCCCCGGTGTGCCACATGGGTGGGGGACGGTTTTGGGCCCCTAGGGGCCATTTTTGTTACAGGGACGTTTTTGCAGCGCAGCTGCAAAATCGGCCCTGTACCAAAATCGTCTAAAAACCGGCCCTGGCAAAGAGCTCGGCGGCACCTCCAACCCCCCGAGTGGGGTGGGGGCGGAGGGGGGGGGCGGTTGGGGCTGGCCGAGCACTTTGCCAGGGCTGGTTGTGGTTGCCAGTCCGGCCCTGCTGGCAAGAGGGACTTACTCAGCAACTTATCCTTTTGTGCTCAATAGAGTGTGCATCTGAGTGCTGGCACGTTGGGCCTAGTCAGCATCTTATACTTCTGAGCTCGATAGAGTGTGCATCAGAGTGGTGGTACAAGGGGCCTAATCAGCATCTTATGATTCTGAGCTCGATAGAGTGTGCTTCAGAGTGCTGGCACGACAGGCCTAGTCAGCCCTCCGTCCTTCCAAGGTTGATAGAGTATGCATCAGAGTGCTGGTACAAAGGGCCTAGTCAGCATCTTAACATTCTGAGCTCGATAGAGTGTGCATCAGTGTGCTGGCACAAGGGCTAGTCAGACCACCTTCATTCCAAGGTACAGTGTGCATGGGTGTTCTGGAAATCTTCTGCATGCTGACAACAGCCAGATTGTCTGCAGACTAGCTAGCCTCCCATCCTTCCAAGCTTGATACATTGTGCCTCTAAGTACCGGCACGATGGACCTGGTGAGTCTCCCATCCTTCTGAGCTCGATACGGTGGTCTGTGCCGTGATGACTAGATAGATAGATAGATAGATAGATACTCACTGCACACCTTAGACACACCACCCTAGTTTTTTTAAATCTTCATAACTTTGTAAAGGAACAATGGTTCTAAAGTACTGGCAGCATTTTGACTTGCTGTCTTCAAATAAACATCAGGGACGTGGTTCTTCATGGATTTGGAATGTTATCTTCCTTGAGAATCCCTTACCCCATAGTCTACCTGCGTCTCATGAAAGAGCTCGATCTTAGGACCGCTTATTTTGTACATGCCAGGCGCGCAGCGCCCATAGGACTGAAAGGGCTTCAGCCCTTCCCGTCGTGTGTCCCAACCCGTGCTGCTGCAGCTCGAGCTGCTGTAGGCTAGGCTAGGCAGTGTCTGGAGTGTCCGGCACGCCCACGTTTTTCACAGGTATTTAAAGACCATTTGCATATATACATACCTTTGTAAACTGGTCACCGACGCTTCATTTATTTTCTGGTTTCAGTACCCCCTGGGCCCCCTTACATTTGTATTTTACATTTACTGTCGTAGTGTAAGAATGCATTTCATGAAAAGGAATGCAATGTAGGGTTGCCAAAAGAAAAATGCCAGCCATGTGTTGTTTAAAGAGCCTGCAAAGACATTGGCTTGACCCTAAATAGGGTTATAAATAAAAAAGTATGTATTCATTTGTACTGTGACTTCTCTGTCTTTGTTCCCTTTAATTATCAGCCATGGATCATTCAGGCAGCCCTAGAACACAATTAAAAGTGCTTTCTATATATATTTGCTGTTTGAAGTATGCACAGATAAATGCTGAAAATACAGCGTTATGTGACTGTTCATTTTTGTACCGTCTGGGACATCAAAATAATGAGCTGGCAACCCTAATCAAAAGACTGGAAGTTTGTTGCAGGATCAGCACATTATTTATTTCCTCCTCCCTTGATCCCTGGTTAACGCCATAATAGCAGGGCTTTAAGTGGGCCAGGACCTGCCGGTGCTCAGCGCTGCAGTTATTAAAAGCAGGTGCCGAGACAGATGTCTATATGGCTCTACATTTTCTCCTTTATACTCAGAATGGAAAAAAATCTTAACTCTGCAGCAGTTCACTGTTTTGATGTATTGATGTATTGCCAAACTCAAAGTGCTTTACATCAACACCAACAAGGACGTCTTCATTTATTTTTTGGTAGGCACGGACGATTAAGTGATTTGCCTTTGTAACGCACGTTGAGCCGATGTTGAGACCCAAACCTGCTTACTCAGCACCAAAGTTGACAGCTCAGGCCATTACCCCATAACTGCTTGTGCAAGAACTAAATCATTTTCTATTATAATATACCAAAAAGCCATAGTTGTATGTATGCATGTAGTATATTTATCTTATGCAACTAACAACCTTTGACAAAGCCAATAGTCCTGGCTTATTGTAGGTGCAATGTTACCTATTTGGAGGCAATAACAGAAGCAGTGAAATACCAGTGGGCGGCACATTATGCTGAGCACAAACTTTTAGCATAAATGTTTTCATCATATCATCCACGCCCCTTTGAGAGACCCCCCCCATTTTTTTACCCCACTCAAAGCCCTGCATATTAGCAATAGTTTAACTTTTATCTGAAACCCTACGCCGCTGTCAATAACATGCTGAGTTACTCCAAGTATCTGGGAATGCACCCTGCATTCAGACAACTCACACCTCATTCTCGCCCCTTCACTTTCATGCTCACCCTGCACTCATAGCGATCACAATGCACTCACACTGATCACCATGCACTCACACCATTCACCCACTCACCCTGCACTCACAGTGATCACTCTGCACTCATAATGCACTTGCGCTGTTCACCCAGTACCTCACCCTGCAGTCACACAAGCACACTACACCCTGCACTTATGTGACACTTTACTCACCTTTTAGCCTCAATCCTCACTTTGCAATCTAACTCAAACAAGCCCATCACTAACCATGCATTCATCAGTCGCACTTTGCACTAACATACGCGCCCAAATTCATATGGTCACCTCACTCACCCTACTCTCACACTATTGCATCGCTCACAGTGGACTCACATGGGCACTCTTGCCAACCACACAGCGCAGATGATTAATGTGCCTGCTACCAAGAAAATGTACCATGCAGATCATAGAACTGAGTTTAAGTAAACTATAAGTATCGCTATAAAAAATAAAATTTTTGTCAGAAAGGTGCTACAGCGAGATGAGGTACATTGTTGGTGAGTGGTAGTGAGGGAATTCATGAAGAAGGAGGAAATGGGGCAGGGGTCCCCAAAAAAACGGTTACACTGTGCCAACCCCTCCCTCCCCCGCCTCCCGAAGTTCGGGTCTTGTTATGCCCAGGTGCGCAACGCCCATTGGGCCCAAAGGGCTTCACTTCCCCCACCCCCCTCCACCCTCCACCGTTGTGTGTGTCAGCCAGGGATGAGACACCTTCCCGGGCACACACACAGCCGCACCTGAGTACTTCAAAGGTCTTTAAAATACCTTTTGCTTTTTAATGAGGCTTTGATGTTTTTCACCCCTTCTTCGAGCCCCTGCAGCTCGCCTCTGCCTTTTTCTTGAAGAATCAACCCCCCAAAATTTTTTGTTCTAGCCCCCCCCCCCCTCCCCCCCCCCTCCCGCCCCCGAAATTTGGCTCTAGTTGCGCCTTTGGTTGTGCCCCTGGTACATGTCCGCACCAAAAGCGCACTGGGGCAGGGATCTTGTGTCTAGTAGCGCTTTATTACAATAAACTAAAACATTATCATTCTACATATGAAAATATACAACATAGCGCTGTGCTTACAAAGATGTAAACCCCTCTATTAATTAAAAAAAACGAATGTCTGCCAGAGTTTCACAATTGGAGCAAGGTACACGCATTTCACTGTACTAGTAATGTGGCATTTCCTCTGTTGCTTTTAAATGAGTGAAAGCGTGTCCTAAATACAAGTTAGAGGGAAAACAACTCGTACAACAAGGGCTCATAGTGAAAATAATACGAACATGCCACCAAGCCTTTCAGGTCATGTGCACTGTTTTAATCATCCTGTTTACGGACTACTTCCAATCATACGATTTCTGTTCATTTGTGGTTTCCTTTTACAATTGCATTGAGAGAATCAACACGGCGTCTTAACCCGGTATGAATGAAATGACTCCTCGGCTTTAGAGCAGAAAGGTCCAGTCTTAACAGCAGTTTGGCTCGGCACGCTGCTGCTTCTGCCTGCTAAAGCCGAGGCTCGCATCTCCAGCGGTGGGCGGGGCTTCCGTGGACTCGTCCGAGGTGTCCAATAGACAGGACCTCCGGAGGTTGCCGAAGGCCAGGGGATACCTGATCCCAAGGGGATACCTGATATTACACAACAACGGAAAGGCATTATCCCTGTTAACTAATTATGAAATATGGAACTTTGCTGTGCTCTAAATTTTAAAAGTATGCTATTTATTCTGTAACTGCTTTTATGGTTATTTTACAAACTGAATAAAGTATATTGAATTGAATTGAAACAGTGGCGGCCGAACAGGTTTCACCTTTTTACTTCACTCGCAACTTTGATTGCGTTTTTAACCCTCTAGGTTTTGATGTGGGAATAGGTGCTATTTCCTAGCGTGTGTTTATGTCAGGTCACTCGGCTATCCGTTTGGCCAACAGCACCTATCTGCAAATATGTGTCTCTCCCTGTGACCAGTGCGATGGCCACTTCCTCTGTCTCTGTTTAGTGAAGTGATTGATTAAAGATATAAAAATGGTTCCGAACTAGCAGAAAATTCATATTGATTTATTCAGTATTCGGAAGAATCTATTTAAATTAGTTGGAAAGGATTGGGACGATCCGAGTGAGGTATCCTGCAAAACACACAAACATGCCATACCAGAGCTCGCCCCAGGTCCTTGAACTCGGCCAAGCCAGCCCTCTCCTGCGTATGTTGGCAGCAGCGACTACAACCCCTCCATCTCCGTGTCACCAGGCCTGCGTGCCACACTCGAGGGCAGATACAATTCAGCCGCGGGAATGCACGGAGCCACAGCTATATTAATTCACTGTCGTTTTTCCTTTGTGCTACATGTCACTACGCTGAACATTTATCCTAGAAATGTTAATAAATCAACCATGGGAAGACAATGAAAATGAAAAACAATTACCTAAGTATAAAATTTGATTTTTTAAACTACTCACCATATCTAGCTTGAGTTTCATTCATTTAAGGAACTTTAATTGCACAGCTGACTGATAAATGGTTTTCCAAATCTTGGCTTGGCGTAAAATCACACCGTAATTTTCTTACAATTACAGAAGCGAGGAACAAATAACGTAGCAAATATAATCGTACAAGATTTTGTTGACGTTCTATAGTTCGGCCACTAGATGGCAGAAAAACACAACCGTTGGGTAGCGGAAGCGTTTATATTCTCTAACACCGAAACAAATGTGTGTTCGGAAAGTCATCATAGTGGTTTTTCCATAACACGTTGCTGCTTGACGCGTTTACCGTATTTATACAGGTTTGGAATGACCTATTGGGCAATTTGGCAGGGCCAGGTCTGCCAGGTCAGTGTGTGGGCTGTGTTTTTGGTTGTTTGTTGACTTCTTAGGTGGGCTGCTGGACCCGTGTTAACTGTTAGATTCCCTGATATCGCTATACACATTGCTTGTAGCAAGCACAAATGCATGCAATCCCCCATACAGAGGGCCACTGGAATTATTTAGCAGGGGAGGGCCAAATTATGCTGCAGGTTTGAGTAAATTATGCGGCATGAATAGTCAAATTATGCAACATAATGCAGTACATTTTGTGATAGTATTACTTCATTATTTTGTCATTTTTAGGTCTCGCCTGAGCCAGCGCATGCGTTACTCTCGCAAGACTTTTAGTAAGCGGGCTTCAAAAAGCTCACCACATGCTTTTTGTGTGGCCTAGTGCGTGCGATTACGCACACAGTTAGGAGCACAGGCGCCATCTGGCTTTCCTGTCTTGTCATGCATCGCTTGCGGGCACCTTTACAGCCCGCGATCGCGATCGGTTTCGCTTTCACGTCAGCGCAGCTCGCCACTTTCATGGCCGCACAGCCAATGCTTGTTTTTTATATGATAACATGTTTAACATTCGGGTGCACTCATGATCTTATACCAAATATTTTGCAGCTATGTCCTTATTATAATACGATTGCCTTACTGTGATTGTGAGTGCAGACTTCAAAGATAAGGTAAAGTACACCTTTCTTCCTCTTCTGGGAGACAGATCAGCCTGGTTATAGACTCCTCCTTCGCACCGGCAATTACAGTGACTCCGGCTCTTGCTGCTATAGGGTAGTAGCTGTTTAACAGTAGAGGGAAGACCTTAGCAACAACTCACATGGCAAAAACGTCACATCCGCGGTCTGTGTGTTTTTTGTGAAAACCGGGATCTGCTATCTGGGTTCACGAGTGACGAGATATCGAGTGATCACTTTATTTTTTCCTGCGTTCCCTTTCTAGAGATGTTCTGTTCGCAATGGGAGAAGCATTTTAGTTTTTATGTGTGTGCTCAGTGAATGTAGATTTCTGGGGTCTCAGTGGGCTGGCGAGCTGCGACATTCCCGTGGTTTCAGTTCAGTTATGACCATTTTATTGTCAGATGCGTGACGGTGTCTCGCATTAAAAAACAACCTATGATGCCAACTGTCAGATTCCTGCTCCAAAGTGAGCAACATTACACTGAAGGAAGGACGGCTCAGACGGCTCAGACAACAGCACATGCTGATATCCACATCCAATCAGCACCGTAGAATTCTGTGCCCACTATAGGATTGTCTGACGTACCCGGGTGTTCCAATCCTAGGTCACGTTACACGTTAGTTGTTCCTCCCAGTGCCAGGCGAGTCCCAGAAAACGTTCAGTGGCGGTATTGATTCTTATGGAACTAGGAAGTGCTACATTGCGGGAAATGACATCCATTAAAAAATAATCTGTCACCTTAGCCACAATTTACATTTTAATTTATTGCATTACAGCCTTCACTAGATGAACAGGTTGCTTCAGGCACCCAGATAATTGATATGTGAGAATTTCTGTGTAGCGTATGAGAGCTAGAGGTTTGTTGTACATAGGCAGAAGTGAAATAAAACGCCATTACACTTTGATAGTGTGTATTATTTCTTCTAAAATTGTACTCTCGTTTTATACTGTTATCCAAAGTCTTAAACATAGAATATTTTGCATGCAGTGTTCATCTGGAATGCATCTAAAGCTAATATTTAACCCAGATCTCTTGACTGGGGAGAATGTTTTGATTTGTTCTGCATTCCCTCCATCAATTGTGTGTATTTTGCTTTGAAGCTGCGATCAAGTCTGCAAGTTTCAAAGTCACACTGCGTTTTACTGTTCTACACTCCCAGGTTCACCATTCCACATCTGAGCCAATAGCAGGTGACCCAACAATATGGTCGGTATAAGGAACGTAAACGGAAATGCAGATCAGCTTCCATTTGCTGCTCTGTCTTGTGGAAGAGGAAATAGAGCTGTTAATAGGATTGTTATTACCAGGTTCTGTTAGTCCATTAATGTACAGAATGCTTCATAATGAGGCATGAGTTTCAAGGCGCTTTAAGTATTAGTTTATTTAATCTCTCTTTGAAGGATGTAGAGCTGTATCCACTTTAGAAACCCTTGTGTGACAGCACACAAGTTTATCTTTCAACTCAAATGAAACGTGCCCTGCTGCTGACACATTTAGAGTTCTCTAGGCAAGGACGCATTGCCCGCTCTTCCACTCAGTCTCCCCTCTAGTCCCTCTCCCCCACCTGAATTGTGCTGCTCTAATATTATGTCACCTGCACCCACTGACAGAAAACGACTCCCACTACACAAAAGCCATGCTTACTTGCTTTGGCCATCATCGCAACAAGTGTTTCAAAGCACGAGTCACGTTTCAAGATTATGGTTTTATTAACATACAAACTTCCTTTTTACATTACAAAATCTTCCCTCTTTAATGCGCAGCTCCTCTGCCTGTGCCACTCTCACAACTATCGGAAGAGAAGCATGGCCCTCGACACTGGAAGCAAGAAAAAAAAACAAGCATTTGCAATGCAATAGGTCTCGTATTAGTGAGAGTTGTAGCAATTGTCATTGTAAATGACAATGCCTTTTATTTGTGTTTTGAAAGCCTGCAAGCAGTGTGTTAGCATGCACTTTATACTTATAGTCCTTGCTTACGAGAAGCAAGGCTTGCAGTAAAAGAGGCACAATTACTGCCAGCCTTGCTTCTCGTATGCAATGATTAAAAGTACAAAGTGCATGTTTATGTACCGCTTGCAGGTTTTCAAAACACATAAATAAAAGGCATTGTCATTTACAATGCCAGTAGCTCAAACTCTCACAAATGCGAGACCTATTGCATTGCAAATGCTTGTTAAACTTGTTAACACTGTCTGCGTATTAGTTTAACACCATAATATAGCAATAAGCAACAGAAAGGTGACTAGTAAACCTTTGCAAAAGGCCTTCCACTACGCAGCAACACGTGTTGCTGCGTTTTTAGTAACTTTTGAAAAGATTGTGCTAGAAAGAATTTTTTGTTGTTAAAATCAGCAGATTGTGTGGCAGATGATAGATTAAGTGGTAAATGCGGCAAATCTATAATTACACGCAAAATTGTCGCAGCCACACAATCATATAATTCCAGTGGCCCTGAAATTGGAAAACACTAATTCAATGCGTTTTTATATAAGGGGTAGGAGGAACTCACTGAGTTTTACTCTGTGGAATTCAGTGGAATTATCTAAAAACTCTGCAAGATTCCACGGAGTTCTGCGAACTGCATAATTCCAGTCCATTGCGCTGTTCGACCAGAATTTTAGTGCCAGGAGCTTGTCTTGTGCTGTAAAATTAGCATGAACTGCACCTTGGGGCGTGTCAGAGTGCGCTGCTTCTATCTGCCAGTCAAGTAGATTTTCTACTCCCGCAACAGCTTTCGGAATGCGAGCAGCAACTTTCTAAATGTGAGCGGTAGCGACCTGCTGCAACCGCCATAGTTGAAAACCTTGTCAGAAGGTGGTCTAGTGCTCATTTTTCTCGCTTGCGATTGCCAACCTAACATTGGCGAGCAGTGCGTGACAAAACATCTGCCATGCAGTGGTTGGTGGAGTTTTTGCCGAACTCCACGCTCCAACCGGGGTGCAGAGAGGGCAAAAACTCAGCAAACTCTGCCAGAGGAGCAGAGATTACTGCCCAACCCTACTTTACAAATTCTATACTGCCCCTACTTGAAAGGTGAACCACTTCTATACCTATCTGATTCGCTAGTGAGGGACAATTTTTATTTTGGTGTCTGGACCTATTTTCTGACCCTGTCATTATGAACAATAAATGGACTATGCTTGATGTCTCAACACCCACCATAATGATATTGTAAAAATAATAGTGCCTCTGTTAAGTTAGATAGGATGCTCACATCATTGGGTTGTCTTCAAAGGTGCCCCAGCTTCAATTATGTGCCTGGAGTGGTAAAACATCTTTGTCGCTTTTAGCACTGGGTGGCTAGCACGTTAGCCAATGCTGTTTTTAAATTTTTTGCTGTAAAACCACAAAAATGCTTTTTTCACATTTCAAATCTTGTGATTAGAGATGTTGCCAGAAAAGACAGATTGGAAAGGGTCAGTTTTAGGCTATTACTGTAGATGCACTCTCTGGGAATGAGTTGATTTCTACCTAACGACAGGAAGCTACCGAGAGTTCCCTAGCCTATTGTTTGCATAATACAAGAGGCACTCTAAGCTTGCAAGCTTGTAGTTTTAAATTACATTGGATGTCACCTTGAGTCTCTAAAAACTTATGTTTCTCTAATGAGCTCTAACGGGGGAATACACTTTTCACATGCTGTTTTTACTTATTCCAGATTGGTTTGGATAGTACTTACCAATTCAAAGCCTTTTCACTAGAAAGATAAATTACTTTTGTCAGTTTCCAATTTGGCTTGCGTAGCACTACGCTTAAAGACTTTGCTGTAACGTGCTTTTAGAGGCTTTGTCACTTTTCCCTTAGCGTAAATTGTGATTTACTTAAAATATCGCAAAACAAAAATTAGCAGATTTAGTTTGTACGGCGAGAAGGAGATCTCTTCCTAAACTTTATTTACTCAGAGGTGCCCACTCTGTCTGCTGATAGCTTTGCTCGCCTGCCTAATAACTTTCAACATAGAAATTACATTTGTTAACCAATAATATCATGTCTTTACCAGAAATGAAGGAAACAAAGTGAAGTTAATGTATCTGACTGCAGGGGGAAAAGCTGGGCTGGAGTCTGAGGTGCCCCATGCAGTGCTTAATTTGTGCCAGTGGTTTCCGGTGCGGGGCACCGGCACTTAAGTGTTAGCACCGGATCTAGTGACAGTCCACCGCACGGTGATGCTGTTTTGAGATGAGTACCACAACTATGTTTATTAAGTCGATATACATTTAAAATTAATAATGCAAGCTTTGTGTGGACTGAAATGGTCTCTAACGTCAAACTTGTAAGAGGGTGATGGTTAGGTGTTACGTTGGTGCTGCCTCTGGCAGAACTGGCGGGGTATCGGAGGTGCAGGCTGCACTGGCCTTCCGAGAAGGGCCCCTGGCACTTAGGGGCAGATTTATGTTAACTGGCGCATCCCCAGGGAAGCGCCAGTTAACATGCGCCACAGTGCGCCACAGCTCCGCCAGCCATGGTGCGCCGCATTTATAATGCGGCGCACCATGGTGCAAAAACGGCACAGATGCGTGACGCATCTGTGCCGGAAATGTGGCGCATTGCTGGAGTTGCGTCGCAAGCGCGACGCAGCTCCAGCAAGGCTCGGGGGTGCTCCATTTTAACAATGCTGCGTCAAGACCTACGCCTGCTTCAAGCAGGCGCAGGCTTTTGACGCAGCATTGGCTTAAAAGTGACTGAGTGAAATCTCATAGATTTCACTCAGCCACTTTTGCGAGGCGCACCTGCCCCGGAACGCCTACCCTGCGCCGGAACGCCCACAAGCGGTTGCAGGGCTTTACAACGTGACGCATCTGCCTAGATGCGTCACGTTGTAAATCGTTCGTAGGGATGCGCCACCCTTACGCCGCCTTGCGTGACGCAACAGCGGCGTAAACGTGGCGCAAGGGCCTCATAAATCTGCCCCTTAATGTTTTACAAATTAGGCACTGGGTGACATGGAGTCACCTGGTCTCCTTACATGCGCAGTCATGAGCCTTCTACCATAACATTTAGTTTTCCAATTACTACTTTACCAGCATAAAATGGTCGATAATTCCAATCATGACAACACTTGTTTGAGATTAAATGTTTATCAGAAGGATAACTAAATGAGAACATTATTGAATGCAGAGCCTTTGGACTTTTGTACTTGTGTACAGAACTCCCCCCTCCCCTCTTCGTTAAATATGCCTTTCACCCTCTGTCGTCTGGATTTAAGGCGTCTGTCGTGGGGCGCTCGGATGGAGACAAATGTGACCTGGTCACGTGAGATTCCTCGAGTACGTCAGAAGAAATGTTAATTAGCTCTCGCGCCAGCAGCTGTGCGTGCTCTACCTTCAGTCTGTAATAGCACGGCGGGCTGGGGTTGGTACATTGCAGCCTCTGGCACATGGATGTCCAATGAGTGCCACTAACACACTGGAAATGCCCTGTTAATTGAAATAACGTGTTTTACAAAGTTGCACAAAGTGCGGATTATTTATTATCCTGACCCTTGATATATGTCACCCACGTCATCCATTCAGCTGCTTATTCCGTAGCTAATTGCTCTAATTTAAGGTGATAATAATAATAATTATAACAATAACAATAAAAACAACAATAATAATTAGAATAGACAACTGTTGCAGTCAGGGTCGCCTGCAGGTGTTCTAGCAAGAAGGATAATGTGATTCTTTGATGGATCTGGTGGGTCTTTTCTGTTACAATGTTATCCCGGTCTCTACATCTGTGTACAATTAGAGAATAACAGGCGTGTCTCCATATAGCCACTATTACAATAGCTGCATTTCAATTGTTTATCTCTGGGTATCTCTGCTACTTCTATTGCTGCACTGCCTGGTCACCCTGGGTATATCTACTGCTCAGATGGCTGCAGTGCCTGATCTCTCTGGGTATCTCTACTCCTTTGATGGCTGCGGTGCCTGTTCTCTCTGGGTATATCTACTGCTCAGATGGCTGCAGTGCCTGATCTCTCTGGGTATCTCTACTCCTTTGATGGCTGCGGTGCCTGTTCTCTCTGGGTATATCTACTGCTCAGATGGCTGCAGTGCCTGATCTCTCTGGGTATCTCTACTGCACAGATGGCTGCAGTGCCTGCTCTCTCTTGGTATCTCTACTCCTCGGATGGCTGCAGTGCCTGATCTTTCTGGGAATCTCTACTCCTTTGATGGCTGCGGTGCCTGTTCTCTCTGGGTATATCTACTGCTCGGATGGCTGCAGTGCCTGATCTTTCTGGGTATCTCTACTCCTTTGATGGCTGCAGTGCCTGTTCTCTCTGGGTATATCTACTGCTCAGATGGCTGCAGTGCCTGATCTCTCTGGGTATCTCTACTGCTCAGATTGCTGCAGTGCCTGCTCTCTCTTGGTATCCCTACTCCTCGGATGGCTGCAGTGCCTGATCTTTCTGGGTATCTCTACTCCTTTGATGGCTGCGGTGCCTGTTCTCTCTGGGTATATCTACTGCTCAGATGGCTGCAGTGCCTGATCTCTCTGGGTATCTCTACTGCTCAGATGGCTGCAGTGCCTGCTCTCTCTTGGTATCTCTACTCCTCGGATGGCTGCAGTGCCTGATCTTTCTGGGTATCTCTACTCCTTTGATGGCTGCGGTGCCTGTTCTCTCTGGGTATCTCTACTGCTCGGATGGCTACCGTGCCTCGTCTCTCGGGGTATCTCTACTGCCTGGTCTCTCTCAGCCGCGGCCCGTAGAGGGAGTTCCATGGGGCAGACAGGTGCGAGAGGGGCAGGGTGGTAAACACCGGAATATGGGTGATTGCAGGTAAGTAAACAATTAAATTAATAAAACGAATTTCGTAGCGCGCCCTGCATCGCATTTTTCGATACAGGGCATGCAACAAAATTCGTTTTTAAAATGTCATTGTTTACTTACCTGCAATCATCCATATTCCGGTGTTTACCACCCCCCACCCTGCCCCTCCCCAACTCCGCCTGTCTGCCCCATGGAACTCCCTCCATGGGCCGCAGCTGGTCTCTCTGGGTATCTCTACTGTTCGAATGGCTTCAGTGCCTAGCTTGTCTGAATATTTCTACTGTCAGGTTGGGTGCAAAGGGTGACCTCTCAGCGTAACTCTACTGCTAGGGTGGATGCAGCCTCTGGTCCCCCAGATATCTCTATTGCTGGGATGGCTGCAGTGTCTGGCGGGAAACATCCTTAACAACGAAGATTGTACAACGACTTAACTGAACAATGAAGCCGGAACCACGACTTACAGAAACCACGAATTTTATTAAGCACGACTTCCCTAAACCACGAATCTCTCCACTACACTCTGCACCTGTAAAAAATCACTCCAAATAATTAAGGGATAAAAGGGGGGGGGGTGGGGGGTCTCCCCCCACAAAAAAGGATAAATAAAAAAAAAAGAGATATGGTATGCGTAGTAAAAGAATAATAAGATAATACATTTAGATCCGTTTTTTTTAAACGAAAGGTTTACGCAAGAGGTATTATAATTACAATAGTGCCATCTAATGGGCAAAAACGAGATATAACATTTCGTGGTTAAGGAAGTCGTGCTAAAAAAAGGTAGTGGTTAAGATAAATCGTGGTTAGGCAATCGTGGTTAAGGAAGTCGTGGTTCCGGCAGTAGTTGTTTAAACATACAACCGTGTCTGGCCTCTCTATGAAGAATCTAAATACAGGTTGGCTGCAGATGTTGGCCTCTGTGGGTATGTCTGCTGTTAGGTTACTCCACCCTCTTGTTCTGTGGTTATCTCAACTATGACGGCTAAAGTGCCTGGACCCTCTGGTTAACTTTGTTGTCAGAATGTTGCAGTGGCTGGCCTCTCTAGGTATTTCCACTGCTAGGGTGGCTAAATCCTCTAGCCCCCTAGTTATCTGTACTCTTACAATGCAGTGCCTGACCTCTCTGTGTATCTCTACTGTTAGAAATTGGGTTTCTGTAAGGCAGAGGAATTCATCCTGTCCAAGCAGGAACCACAATCCTAGTCAGGGTAAGTCAGAAACACACTTTAAATTAACCTGTGTAGACCCTCTGGTAGCTTGACACCCTTCGGTCCATGTAGCAGTGGCGTTGTGTCAGTGTCGAAGGAGATGGGCCTGTTCCAATCGGTGCAATGTCGTTGATGCATGGATTTTGACAGTTGCAACACTTTAAACTCACTTCCAAGGGCCCAGGACTGGATTGACACCACTTGGCAGAGCAAGATTCACAGCAGACAGAGTCCAGGTGCTGTTTGCAGGTTGAAGAGAGAAGTCTTTCATATCCCTGAGACTTCAGAAAACTGGAGGCAAGCCAACCAGCCCTTGGAGATACATGTGTTCTGGGATGTAGAGATTCAGGTCCAGTGCTTTTCCCTCCCAGACAAAAGGGTTAAAGGCCAACACAACAAAGCAGTTCAGCAAAGTAGCAGTCCCTACAGCAGCACAACAGCCCTTCTTTCTGGCAGAATGTCCTCAGTTCCAGAAGTGTTCTGAGTTGATGGTGTCAGAGGTCCAGTACTTATACCCAGTAGGGCCTTTGAAGTTGGGGAGACTCCAAACGGATGCCTTTGAAGTGCACAAGTCCCTTTCTTCCTGCCTTGGCTCCAGACTCACTCAGGGGGATATACACGCCTTTGTGTGGTGACAGGACAAAGCCCTATCAGGTGAAAGTGTCAGTTTGTCTCTCCCATGCTGCCCAGGTTGGCCAATCAGGATGTGGATGGCCCATCAGGCATACCTAAGCTCTCTTTGTGTGCGGCTGTCTAGAGGGAATGCACAAAGCCAGCTGTCACCCACCTCGGGCATATATTCAGAGACAGGCAGAATGCACCAAATGGTTACAGTAAGAAACTACCAAATTTCTAAAAGTGGCATTTTCAGAATTGCAATTTTATAGCACGACACGGAGACCAACATTATGCAATAAATCCTTTATTGCTACCACTCTGCAGCACAAGAAAAAAGGTTCTTAGAATAAAGAATACAGAACCTTTTACAACATTCCAAAAAACAATAAAACGCCTCATCCTCTTCTCTTCTTTTATTGCTGCTGCTCAAGGAGATACGTTTTTCTAAAGCTCAATTTAAATTGAAAGAAAAGTTTAATTTATGTGGATTTTTTTTAATGGTAATTATTATGATCCATTAAAGTTTGAGCAAAATATATATATTTAATGATTAATAACGTTATATTTACCGATCTCATTAGATCGATTTTTAAAAGTTTATATTTAAGGCTAAATATTATTTTAATGTTTTAGGATGTATAATTCTAAAGATGGGAAGCGTTTATTCGTTTTGGTTTTTCATGGGAGGTTAATAAATGAGATGTTGTCACCAAAACGATGTGTGGATTTTGGTTTTAGAAATGTTATTCTTGGGAAATCAATGAAGCGTGTCTGTTATGTCGCGTTAGCTTTTAAGAGCGGTAATATTACAAGGAAGTTTGTTTCTTGGGAAGGTTTTTTCCTTTATTAGAGATTAGAAGAGCTTTTGTTGCATGCATTATTAAGGAGGAGAGAGGGTGTGAGCTCACCGTACACGCGTTCGGGTTTTCACTTTGGATTGGAGGCTTTTGACCATAAGGATTCGCCGTACACGCTGGTTTCCAGGGTGACAGCGTATTTCAACAGAAATCGTTTCTGAGAGGATCGGTTAATAGCGTTAGCTACTACGATACGTGAGGAGATTTTAGGAATGTTATTATCAATTGTGCAAGAGGTTTTGGTGGAGAGAATTATTTTATCTTGGGAAAGATAAGTATTTTTGGATAAGTAAAAGAGTTTTTTGGGTGTTTTGGCTGAGAAAAGGATTTAGTAGAGGGGATTGATATTTAGAAAGAGATCGTTTTTTGGATTGATAAGACAAATTAATTTGTAGGAAATACTAGGTTTGGGTAATATATTTTAAGAGAGAAATTAATAAAATGGAGCAAGGTGAAGGATCACTAGAGGAAAAAACTTAACAAGGCTATTGAGAAGATAACCTCTGAGGTGTCTATTTGTATGGAAAGGAAATTAGAACTTATTGCTGCATCTAAGTCAGGAAGACAAGAGGAAGAAAGGTTTTGGTCGGCAGCAGAAAATGAAAATGCACATGTCATTTCTAAGAAAGCATCTTGCAAAAGAAAACAAATTTCTTCCAGTGCGCAACTGGAAAAGAAAAGGAGCTGTACTATGGTGAAACGTTTGTGGTGCAGACAGGCAGGATGATGATGCCACAGGCATGACAGAGGGCAAGAAAGAGGCCACAAGATGATGTGTCAAAGAGGGTGCGCAAACATAAGTCAGTATTTTGTGAGAAATCCTCTGGAAGTGCAGAGGTTGAATCGAGTTGCAGTTCTGATTTTGATTCGGAAAATGATTTTGTACAATCTAAAAAATCAAAAAAAAGATAACGATTCTTGCTTTGAAAGCAAACATTTTTTAGACCCACTGGGTGGGAATATGTTTGATCCTTTACTCATAAAGCACCCCCTATCACCAAAATGGTCTCCTTCAGATCATGTGGCAGAGTATCTTCATTACTGGGTCAGAAGGGAGATACCGAAAGAAGTGCTTGTTAGGCTCAGATCTGAGTGCTCACGACCAACTATTGAAAATAAGGAGTTGGTAACTCTGGAGTTGGACCCTAAGATGATTGCTTTCATTGCAAAAGGGGGTAGGGACCCAAGAAAAGGTATTGACTGTGGGTTAAAGTCCTGTCAGGAAAGATTATTGGATATTGCCGCGCCTTCGTCGAAGATTTTTGACATGGCAGAGGAGGCATTTGTTTGTAAAGCAATATTGATATGGAGGAGTTACGTGAGTGGATACAACGAGTAGTTTGTTCACTTGGTAATGCTAATACGGTGCTCTCCATTGAGAGGAGGAAATGTATTTTACTAAAAATGGATCCAAAATTGGTTGAACTAGCATCAAAGGAAGAAGGTCATTCGGCAAAGGGTCTTCTCTTTGGTGAGGAGTTTATTAGGGATCTGCCTAGATACGTAGGAGCTTTCAGCTCTCTTCAGAAATCACAGAAAGAGATAAAAAAGGTTTTCAGTGATCCTATTTTCGGATCGGCCGGTAGAACGAGGAGTCGGTTCCCCGGACAAGGCCAGGGCATCATGAGAGGCTCCTTTACAAGTGGTTATGGATTTAGAGGCTATCAAGGACAGCAGTTTTACCGCGGAGGCGGATTTTATCCCCAGAGGCAACGTTCAAGGGGAAGATTCAACAGAGGTGAAAGACAAGGCAGAGGTTTGTCTAGTAAGTAAAGACCTTTCTGTTATCCAAATAAAATTGGGCGGCAGACTTGCCCAATTTTTTCATTTGCGGAAGGACCATATTTCACTGCTGTTTTGGTCATACCCAACTTTCTAGGACTCATTTTAATGAGTGTCTGCACTGTTACAAGGCCCACAGTGCCTGATTTCACAGGTTATAGTCAATGTTACATAACCTACAGTGCCTGACTTTACAGTATGTCTCCACTGTTACAGAGCCTAGAGTGCCTGGCTTCACAGGGTGTCTCCACTGTTACATAACCTACTGTATGTCTCCACTGTTACAAAGCTTACAGTGCCTGACTTTACAGTATGTCTCCACTGTTAGAGAACCTACAGTGCCTGACTTTACAGAATGTCTCCACTGTTACAGAACCTACAGTGCCTGACTTTACAGAATGTCTCCACTTTTACAGAACCTACAGTATGTCTCCACTGTTACAAAGCTTACAGTGCCTGACTTTACAGTATGTCTCCACTGTTACAGAGCCTAGAGTGCCTGACTTCACAGGGTGTCTCTACTGTTACAGAACCTACTGTATGTCTCCACTGTTACAAAGCTTACAGTGCCTGACTTTACCGTATGTTTCCACTGTTAGAGAACCTACAGTGCCTGACTTTACAGAATGTCTCCACTGTTACAGAGCCTAGGGTGCCTGACTTCACAAGGTGTCTCCACTGTTAGAGAACCTTCAATGCCTGACTTTACAGTATGTCTCCACTGTTACAGAGCCTAGAGTGCCTGACTTCACAGGGTGTCTCTACTGTTACAGAACCTACTGTATGTCTCCACTGTTACAAAGCTTACATTGCTTGACTTTACAGTATGTTTCCACTGTTAGAGAACCTACAGTGCCTGCCTTTACAGAATGTCTCCACTGTTACAGAGCCTAGGGTGCCTGACTTCACAAGGTGTCTCCACTGTTAGAGAACCTACAATGCCTGACTTTACAGTATGTCTCCACTGTTACAGAGCCTAGAGTGCCTGACTTCACAGGGTGTCTCTACTGTTACAGAACCTACTGTATGTCTCCACTGTTACAAAGCTTACATTGCCTGACTTTACAGTATGTTTCCACTGTTAGAGAACCTACAGTGCCTGACTTTACAGAATGTATCCACTGTTACAGAGCCTAGGGTGCCTGACTTCACAAGGTGTCTCCACTGTTAGAGAACCTACAATGCCTGACTTTACAGAATGTCTCCACTGTTACAGAGCCTAGAGTGCCTGACTTCACAAGGTGTCTCCACTGTTACAGAACCTACGGTGGCTGACTTTACAGAATGCCTCCACTGTTACAGAGCCTAGAGTGCCTGACTTCACAGGGTGTCTCCACTGTTACAGAACCTACAGTGCCAGACTTTACAGGATGTCTTCACAGTTACAAAGCCTAGAGGGCCTGGCTTCACATGGTGTCTCCACTGTTAGAGAACCTACAGTGCCTGACTTCACAGGGTGTCTCCACTGTTACAGAGCCTAGAGTGCCTGACTTCACAAGGCGTCTCCACTGTTAGGGAACCTACAATGCCTGACTTTACAGAATGTCTCCACTGTTACAGAGCCTAGAGTGCCTGACTTCACAAGGTGTCTCCTCTGTTACAGAACCTACGGTGGCTGACTTTACAGAATGCCTCCACTGTTACAGAGCCTAGAGTGCCTGACTTCACAGGGTGTCTCCACTGTTACAGAACCTACAGTGCCAGACTTTACATGATGTCTCCACAGTTACAAAGCCTAGAGTGCCTGACTTCACAGGGTGTCTCCACTGTTACAGAGACTACAGTGCCTGACTTTGCAGGATTTCTCCACGGTTACAGAGCCTACAGTGCCTGATTTTACAGGGTGTCTCAACTTTTACAGACCTACTGTGCCTGACTTCACAAGGTGTCTCCACAGTAACACATCATGCAAGGTCTGACTTCACAGGGTGTCTACACTGTTACAGAGACTACAGTTATTGGCTTTACATGATGTCTCCACTGTTACCTGGCCTACAGTCCCTTTCTTCACATGATGTCTACATTATTACGCAAATAGGATATGACTTCACTGGGTACCTCCACTGTTACAAAGGCAGCAAGGCCTGTCTTCACACAGTGTCTCTATTGGTGCACAGTCTGTGAGAGATGATTTCACAGAGTGTCTCCGTTGTTACTGTGCCTGACTTCACAGGTTGTCTTTGCTGTTACAGAACCTACACTGCCCGACTTCAGAGGATATCTCCAGTGTTAGACAGTCAGTTAGACCAGGCTTCACAGAATGTCTCCACTGGTAGACAGTCTCCAGAATCTTACCTCACATGCTGTGCTCACTGTTACAGAGCCTGACGTCAAAGGTTGCTTCCCATGTTTACAGTGCTACAGTCTGTAGAACCTGTCTTCCCTGGGTGTCTCTAATGTTACTGATTCTGAATTTACGGCTTTTGGGGGATGGGGTGCTGGGGTCGGAAGGGGGGGAACGGGTCCAATGTTACACTTGCTTCTAAATCTGGTCTTTATATACGACTCCCGAAGGTTATAAACTTTATAGGGCCTTCCCTTTTCGATGTTTCCATAACTACACTGGTTGCAGAAAATTACTTTTATGGTCCTGTCCACTGTTCCTTAGCTCCCTGCCTTCAGACTGAATCCTGATTCTGGTCTTTTACACCAATATATTCATTGTAAATCTGCTCAGCGTGGGCTCCTTCGATGATATTAAGAGATCACACTCTTATCTCTGGCTCTTGTCAATGTTGCAGTGGTGAAGAGCCTTCTGAAAGCAGGCCCGTTCCTGGTAGGTGTTGCGGACGGCTTAGCTTGGTACCTATGAGGTTGGCCACAGTCTGCCTGTGTGTGTAGTACAACGGGCGATATGTGAGCTGGTTAGTGTTGTAAGAAGCAGGGTGGTGCCGAGCGCTAGATGCTGTACTTGCAGCTTCAGGGAGCTGTTCTAGTATTCGATATGGGGGAGCCCAGTAGTAGGGCGAGAGAAAACCGATGTGCAGGATTATCTGGACGGAGCAATACAGGCATCCAATTGTCCAGGGAAATGGAGTCACACAAAAGTCAAAGAGAGCACAGTATCTGCTTGTGAGTACATGCATACTTATGTGCATTTCTATTGCGCGCATATCTCCCAGAAGTGTATCCTGACATTCAGAGAAAGGGTTTGCTGTCTTCACTGGGGCCTATTGAAAAAGCCATGTTTTCAGTTTCTTTTGGAATTCTAGGACTGAGCCGGCTGCTCTGATGTGAAGAGGTATGTCATTCCAGCCAGGAACGAGAAGGCATGGCCCCCAACTCTGGCTCTCTGGATGCAGGGGACATGGGCGGGCAGTAGGATTATGGAGTGCGAATGTCTGGTGGGGCTGTGGAAGCTGACATGATTGTGTAGTTACACAGGTTCTAGGATATGCAGTGCTTTGTATGTGTGGATGTGTTGTTTGAACATGGCTCATTTGTGGATGGAGGGCCAGTGACGGTCTTTGAGGTGTGTTGCAATATTGGTGCAGGGTGGGCGTTTGTCTTAGAGTCTTACTGCAGCATTCTGGATGACCTGGAGTTTCTTGTTGAGTTGTGCGGTGATGCAGACATGGAGTGTATTTCCATGGTACAGCTTGCTGGTAATAAGGGTGTGCGTGATGGTTTGACTGGTGTTGTGGGGAAGCCATTTGCAGATTTTCCTGAGGAGCTTGAGGGTGTTGAAGCAAGTGGAGGCGATCAAGTTGGCCTGTCTGGACATTGAGATTTGGTTGTTGATCACAATCACTAGGTTCCTGGCTTGGGTCAACAGATTGAGATTGGGTCCTAATTCTGAGGGCCACCAGGCCGAGCATCAGACTGAGGTTTCTTTCTCCAAGAGTACTACCTTCATCCTGCCAAAGGTGAGCTTAAGGCACATGGACTTAATCCAACAGGTGACTTCTGACATGCAGTCGATGAACTTTGTTTGGGTACTGGAGGGTGTCATCAGACAGGGAGAGGATGAGCGGTGTGTCGTTGGTGTGGAAGATGATGTTGAGTTCATTGGCCTGTAGGATGCTGGCAAACTGGGCCATGTAGACATTGAAGAATGTGGGACTGAGAGATGTACCTTGGGGGATGTCGCAGATCAGGTTGGAGGCTGATGAGGTGTAAGGGGCTAGACTGAGGGCCTGTGAGGAAGGAGCTGAAGAGCAATTTCCAGTATTCCAGTCTTGTGGAGGTGTTGGAAGTGGATCGGATAGGAGATTACGTCGAAGGCCATGATGAAACAGATATCTTCAGCTGCAGTGATGAGGTCAGTCTCAGTGCTATGACTTGATCTGAATCAGGATCACGATGGGTCCAGAAGGTGGATGGCATTGAGATTGTCAGCCAGTCGCTTGTTAATGAGTTTTCCCAGGACTTTCACTGGGTAAGGTAATAAGGAAATGGTCTGTAGTTTACAGCTGTAATTGGGTCTGCTGTAGGCTTTTTCAAAGTGTCAGGATTGTTGCATGTTTCCAGGTGTCTGGGAAGGTAGCAGTGGTAAGAGAGTCATTGAAGATGGGAATCGAGGCAGTACAGATGGGCGCGAGTCATTTGGCGAAGAGAAGTATGAACAATGGTCCGAGTGACCTCGTAGGTGAAAAGAGCACAGGGGGGCTGCGGTTTCCACGGGGGTGATGATGGGCCAGCAGGTCAGGTCAGTTTCTGGTCTGTTCTCCTTGTCATGCAGGAGGGCTGCCAGAGTGAAGAGGTCCAGTTGGTGTGCAAAGTTTTTGTATATTCTGCTGATCTTGTTGCTGAATTAGTGAGCGAGCTGGGAACAGAGTTGCTGACGGGCGGTGAAAGTTGTGGAGTCTTGGCGGGGGAGGTGAAATTCTTTACTATGAAAACATTTCTTTCTAGTTTTTGATCCGTTTGGTGAGGCCTGCATGTTTGATGGATTTGGGTAGTTGGCGGTAGTGCCGGAGGGCTAATTTGTAGGTTTTTTCTGTCATTGAAGGAGAGTCTTCATCAGCGTGCCGGCTGTTTGCTGTGGTGTTTGGTGAGTCATAGGTCATTCGTGTGCCAGCTATCCTGTGATCTGGTCCATTAAGTGGTGGTAGTTTTGAGTAAGACCAGCGTGTCCACACAGGAAGTGAAGTTATTGAAGTTGGTAATGGATCAGCAGAGGTCATCATGGTGTCTCCGGCAGTGGGTTTGTAGTTCGTTATCCAGGATTCCTTTCATAAAGTGTCCAGTTGCGTTTGGTCATCTTGGTGGGTGCAGTTCTCCAATAGTGGGTAAGGTATAGATTGAATCGGATGAGGGATTAGTTGGTCCGGATGAAGGAGGTGGGTGTAGTGTATAGCTCCCTCCTCGTGCTGTGCACTGCACGAGGATGTCTCGTGGTCATGCATTCCTTGAGCAGAGTTCCACGATCGGGCCACGAACAATGCGTGTCAGGATTCTGCGAACGTTATTCAGTTGGCAGAGATCCTGGTACATAGCGGGAGTGCTCGGTCAGTCAGCATGACAGTCCTGTTCCCAGGGCTGTTTCGACGGCTGTCGATTCTTCTTCCCAGCCTGGTATTCTTGGTACCCGGCAAAGGAAGTTACCTTCCAAACTGAATAATATTTCGTCATGAATTGTTGCTATATATACATGATGTTTTCATTTACTGTTTGCTTCCCTTTGTTTTCACATTAGTTTTGCTCGCCTTCCTCTATCTTGTTCTTTGTGAAGAGGGAGAAGTTGTAGTGTATAGCTCCTTCCTCGCACTGTGCACTGCACAAGGATGTCTTGTGGTCATGCATTCTTTGAGCAGGGTACCACGATCTGGCCACGAACGATGCGTGCCAGGATTCTGCTGACATTATTCAGTTGGCAGAGATCCTGGTATGCAGCGGGAGCGCTCGTCGCGGGTGCTGCAACACTTCAATAAATCTTAAATCAACTTACCGATTTGCCTGTCGTCTCTTCTCTTAATACAGTGGACTTACCCACTGTGATACTGGAAAAGTAGGAGAAGACAGGGTCGAGGACTTGACCGGTGCCATGGGTGGGGTGCTTCACTCATTGGGTATGTCCTAGTTTGTTCAGGTCTTCCAGGAAGTTGCTAGTGTGTGGGTCGTTATGGTCCTCCAGGTGAAAGTTGAAGTTGCAGAGGAGTTTGAAGAAGATGGAGTTGAGCATGAGGGGGCAATGATGTTTGCACTGACGCTGTCATTAAGGAGGTCTGGGAGGGGGAGGAGATCTTGGGAGTGGTGGGCAGGTCTGGATGCAGCAGATGCCGGCGACAGGAGAACACAGGAGGTGGGAAGCAGGAGTGGGAAAGAGCAGGTGAGTGCATGGCGCTGGGGACAACAAAAGTGGCAAAAACTTTAAAGGAGATGGAACGAGGTAAAAAGGGATCAAGGAAAGCAGCAAGAGAAGTTGAAAGTAAAAGAGGCAAAACAATTAAATGGAAAAAGAGGTAATGTGCAAAAGCTAAATGGGGCAACAGCGCAGATCAGAGAGCGAGTGGACCAGTTTGAGTGGGAGCATGAGAGAAAGAGGCAAAAGGTGCTGCTACATGAGTGGCAAAAAGTAGCAAGAAGAAACAAACTCAATAGTGAAAAGAGGAAACAAGCTTTTAGATGAGAAGAAAAAAGTGTCAAGAAACAGAGTAAAAGCAAAAAGCGGCAAAACTGGAAAGTGACAAGAGGAGAGCAAAAGAACAAGGGGGCAAAAGGTGGAGAGTGGCAAAAAGAGGTAGAGGTAAAAAACAAGACAAGAAACCTACCGGAGGCTGGGGGCATCAAGCTGATGCAGCAGAGTGATGTGGAGTCAAAAAAGGCTGGGCCTGGCTGGAGGGCTGAGGCAAACAGGTAATACTTGCCTACATTCATGACGGATGCTCCTGAACAACTCCCCACATCCAAAAACAAGCAGACCTGATCCCCTATCGTAGATGGTAGAGAAGACAGAGATTAATTTGTAAAAGAATTTGTTCTGGGGCACACCGTTTTACTCAGAAGCCCATGACTGGTGTTATAGGAGGTCAGAGTGCAGAATACCAAGGCTGTGTTGTCATGATTTCATTTCATGGCTCTTTAATCCACCAACAGACACTCCCAGCCTCCTTAGCTCATTCTTGTGAGTTGTTTTTCATTCCGGCTATCTTCTTCTGTCACAGTTTTCTGTCTTTCTTGTTCTCCTTTCTTTAGCCCTTTCGTGTTTTTCTCTCTTTTGCTATGCAACAAAGTCTGTTGAGGAAACATAAGTGCTGGTTCCCAAAAAATGAGTGCTGGTGGGCCCCACCTGCAACCACCGGCTCAAATGAAGCACTGAAGACCACACACATATGAGTCTCTCACTGTACTTCATTCAGTGCTTAAGCGCAGTGGCATGATTGCAGCCACACTTAGGCCGGTATTAAAGCTAGGGTGAACGTCCCTGTTAGTGCTGTTGTGCACTTTTAACTAGGTGCGCCAGATGCATAAAGGGACAGTGTACTTTATTAAACATAATGTGCTACCCCCAAGGCACCCGTGAACTCGAGCTGTCCTGGGGGGCAGCACATTAGTGAAAGGTGGATTGGCTGTTTGAAGCATCCTGTATGTCTTTCTCTGTGCAGGCTGCAACAAGGCTTGCTTAACAAATGTGCTAAGGGGTACAGAGATCCCCCTGCAGGCAGGTGGAGTGAGTAACAGTGAGATCTCCTTTGTCTCATCCAGAGGGTTGGCTTCAGGAGGGGCTCTGACTGTGCGCCTTATGATAGCCTTTTTGCCTCTGTGCTAGGTCCCGGTTTTTTGCCAGCTGTCCCGGCAGATTTCAGGAAATTAAGGTCATGTCCCGGTTTTTACAAATGAGGGAACGCCCTCTTAAGATAGCGCTATCAGTAGTAAAGAATGGGGACATACAAGCCTCTGCAGAACGGGGTCATACAACCGTCTGCAGAACCTTCTATAATAAAGCAGTGCCATGGGTTTGCGGAAAATAGGCGCACACACCCTTTGCACCACTTGTCACTGTCTATTCCACACTCTCAGCTGTGCATTTCACTACTCATGGTAGATGAGACTGAAACACTAATCACATAAGTCTTACCCACACTCTTCCAGACAGAATCTGCAATAGAATAATGTAACGTCTAGGCATTGTGCTTCTCGCCTCATCTTTAGCGCAACTTAGTGGAGGCGACCACTAACAAAGGGTGGTGAGTTGGGTGGGGGAACACGGGGTGGGAGAGCGAGCGCAGTGGGGAATGGGACAGATAAATACATTTTTTTAAATACCTGGCACTGCCGGCTGCCTTCCGTTTTGCGTCAATCTTGCTGGCCTCTTCCTGGGTCCCAGCAGCCCCTGGGACAGACTCCCAGCCAATCCCTGAGCTGCAGATTGGTCTGAGCAGGCTGTAAAGACGCCCTGCTCAGAACAGGACATCTGTGAAGGTTTCCCCAACCCAGCTGCTGAATGCAGCCGGGCTGGAGAAACCTAAGTGCGCATCTGTGTTTTGGTCAGCCTGAGACGGCCACCCAAACACACATGAGCACTTAGAGAGTGCACAAACACTCCTCCTTCACCCGCCTATGCCCGCCCCTCCATGCAAAAGCTGGCAAACGAAAAATAAAACTATGCTAGAGCATCGTTATATTTTTAGGGCTTGGCCTAGCGTACACTGCGCAGCCGTGTCGACACAGCCGAAATCTTATGTTTTCCCAGTACTGGGGCTTGAACCCGCCTTCTCTTCCATTGGCTAGCTTCATAAATGAAGGCTAGCCATTGAAAGAGATGTGTGTCACTCAGGGCTGGAGCAGATTTGTGGGCGTTTCTTGCTTTTTTTAAAGCCCCGCCCCTTTTTGTTCGTCCTTCGGAGGTGGGCGTTTACTGTTTTTTTTGAGCGGCGCATTTGTTTTGCCATTTCCCCCGACGCCGCCGGAAGAAGTTGTCCTCAGGTGAATGCATGCTGTCCTGCCCCCCCTCTTTGTTCGTGATTGCTGTCCTGCACCCCCCCTTGTTCGTGCTTGCTGTCCTGCCCCCCCCCTGGTTCGTGCTTGCTGTCCTGCCCTCCCCCCCGCGCCGTACTTGACTGGCTGTTTGTTTATTTATTTTTTCCTGTGCACACCTTGTCCATTGTAGCGTACCAAAGATATTTCAGCTCTTTCTGGAGCTGCTCTGCACCGCTCACCTCCCGCCCCCCCCTTCCCGCAGCCCTCCTCCGCCCCGCTCTCGGATGATCCACCAGAGCACAGGGGGCTCCTGACCGGCTGCGTTAGCTTCTTCTCTGTACGTGAGGCTCAGGCACGGCCGGCACAGAGCTGCTTCCACCAGTAGAAGGTCACCACGGCTCGCACTGCACTCTTGTTTTCATTTTATTTCGCGGGCGGCGGCGGCGTCACCCGCGGACAGCGCCAGGTGTGACTAACGTGTGCGCAGGATCTGCTCTTAACCTACTTGGAATCCTCACTTTAAAGTCGCAGGAAGCCTATTAATGCTGTCGTGCCGCTTTCACACAAAGTTGTCAGCAGCCGTCCTAGTACACAAGCAGGGCCGGCTTGTGTCATGGGCGATGGCCAGGGCGCCTCCGTTTAGAGGGGCACACAAGTAGTTGACCTCTTGAGCTGCCACGAAGAAAGCATTTGTTGCAGAACGCCGGGTCATCGTCACTTCAGGCTGTGTTTAAAATGTTTTCTTTACATTCGTAGCCTCCCTCCGATTACCTCTTTCTCAATCCCTCTCCCAGGGACTCTCACCTCCAATTTAGATGGATGTCGGTGAGGGAACAGCATGCACATCTGTGTATTCAGCCAGGACCTCACCTGTGAGCCCACCCCCCACCCTCCACAAATCCGCAATGGGGATGCATTGTCTCAGGAAGATCGGGAGAGGTGCCAAATGCAGTGTCGCCCGGGGCGCTGTCTGAGGAAATGCAGGCCCTGTACACGCCTCTCTGTGCATGGGTGAAATGCTGTACCTTCAGGGCAGCCACGGCCAGCAGCCCCTAATGAGTCTGTTGTCTTCTTTCCTTCACTTATGCTTTGAAATTGCAACAAGGGACATTACAAAAAGGGTGTGTTTTTTGTGCCTGCTCGTTTACAGAAGATAGCTGTCAATGTAAGTCAAGTACTGTATGTGTAATACACGGTCAAGCAGAGTAAAAACAGAGCCATTCAGGCTGAAGGACATTATTTACACACAGTGAGAGCTTTGGAAACCGTGAGATCAAGTGATTTTCCGAGGATAACACAGTTCTCAGTGACGTGCCAGAGACCTGAGTTAGAATCCAGGTCCAGATCGACAGATCAGCCAACACGGCAGCAGGGCAGCTCCTCATTGATTTACATTCTGACGGAGGTGGAAAAGGTTGTGTTACATTATCGAGGTCCGTAATGTGTGCCTTGCAGTACATTGTCGTAGTCCGAATATAGTCACTATTTTTACCTCCACATCTCTGAAGTGTACCTAGACTTACCTTGCAATGTTCTGATTAGGTTGACCTACTGGATGCGATTTTTTTTATTTTTTATCTTGCAGTATTAACGCATGCGATATAGTGAGGATATACTATAGAAAAATAAATAGAAAACGATTAAGCTATTGGCAATGTAAATGACAATGCTATTTATTTATGATTTTTAAAAAAATGTCATGAGCAATGCCAATAGCTCTACCTTTAATAATGCTGAGACCATTGCATTGTAAATGCTTGTTTTTCTTTGCTGGCTCTGTGCCAGGCAGTGGGGCGACGCACTTAGGGGCATATTACCAACAACTAGCGATAATTTTTGTCTCTAACTTGTTTAGAGACAAAAATTATAGCCGCACATCGGCGATTTTTATCGCAGATAAACCTTGCTATTAGCAAGGTTTATCGCAAATGCGATAAAAAACGGCCGCAATGCATGAATATCGCTGAAAAGTCAGCGATATTCATGCATTATCGAGCAAATGCTCTTAGCCATGTTATCCACCTCCCATTGGATAACATGGCTAAGAACTGCTCAGGGCAGGAGTTAGCTTTTGGAGATATTCGCGCTTAGCGCGAATATCTCTAAAAGTTGGTAATAGGAGATAGCGATGTTAGGGACTGTTTCCAGTCGCTAACATCTTAGCACGCCCACTTTGCATGTCATTAGTGATAAATATCACTGACATGCAAAGCGGGGCCCAAGATGGTCGCTATCTCCTTTTAGCTGTCACTAACTGGTGTTAGCGACAGCTTGGAAATAGGGAGATAATTTTATCTCCGCTTTCTTGGCTTTTAAAGCCAAAAAAGCGGAGATAAACCCCCTTGATAATATGCCCCTTAGTGCCCAGGCACATAGAGGAAGTCTGGCTAAGAGCACCTCTGAATCACGCACAATGGTAAATCACGTCCCTCTTAAGCAACTTTGCGATTTAACACTCTCCCAACCAACCGCTCCCTAACGCTGTGATGCCTCGTCAGGGGTAGGAAGCGCTATATAAATACAACTGCAATAAAGTGTGTTAAAACAGATTCACTTACTTAACATGAAATTGAAGTTAACGCCTTATAGGCCCCAAATATTTCAGTTTTTTTCACGTAACATAAAAGCTCTCTAACGGGAAACTCCATACATTATCTTTGCATCCGCTGCAAACAATCTGCGGAGGGGAGGCTGTGCAGCTACACATATTTGGCATGCCTAACGAGCAAGCTGCTGCATTATCCGTGGAGAGGGAAGAACACGCGGCAGGTCTCTGATGGCCGCTCTCCTCGTCACGTCCCTGACAATCGTTCATGTTCGTTCTTCAGTCACGGAGAGGCGGATGCCGGGAGAAGGCCCGCCATTGGAGCTGCCACTCAGGGCTGGAAGGAAGAAAAGCATTGTCACCGAGCAGACAATGAAGAGAATAAACACGGCGCGGGGGTCAGCGTCATGCAGGTCTACGCGCATCTCAGCGGACTGGCAAATCCCTACATCAAGGCGAGCACCGTTGTAACAATTATCAGTTGGCACGTATAAAGCTATAGCTGTCTGTCTCCATCTCTCTCTCGCGCGCTCTCTAGTAGGAACATAAATGGATGAGGTAATGGTGGGGGTGGTACCCGGAGTGCGGTAACACGTTTCATTTCCGCATGCTTGCACCAAGATTTCCTGCATCAGACCGCAAATATGGACACCGGGTGAAAATTGTATAATTAGAGAGCTAACAGGCGCTCCTGATATGTGTCATAATAAAGACGTGTTTGCATGCGTTTGCAGAGTAAAAATGGATTCCCTTCGAACAGAAGCATCGATTCATATTGAAGTGTGTTGATGTAGCAGTACTTGTCATAAAGGAGGGGACTTTCACTGAATCTCGGAAAAGACCCTACATTAAGTCGCTGCTGAGAAGCTAGACTTGTCCCCCCATCCACAACTATGAACAGACCGGAAGCAGACCCTTGCTGGGGCAGCTGACTGAAAGAACACCTTCTTGCATCTTAATAACCACACTGAGGCAAAAAACAGAAGGGCTTCTGTCCATACCACTGTACTGTACTTGCATAATCGTTATGTGAGATGATTCCAAGATGCAAGTGGACCCTTACACTTCTTGGCCTCTCACCTGCCTTTGATATTGTTCATCACCCTAGCCTGCCTTTGACCTCTGTGACCTTGGAGTGGAAGACAAGCCTTGGGCTGGATCTCCTCCTTCTTCACCAGCCGCCTTCAGATGATTCCAGTACCACCTTCCGTTGCATCTCCTTCCACTGTCAGCTCTGGTGCATTGCAGGGCTCCATTGTCATGCCAGTTCTAGTGAATCCCTGCCACAGGTCGCTGCCCTCTCTCACTGAATCCTTCACCGTAACATGTTACCATTATGAAGAAGATCTTCACCCTCTTGGGTAAAAGCGGAATCAGAGCTTTTACCTGTGCCCCCTGTGACAAGGCAATGTGACTGTCCCAGGTTAAGGCCTCAGAACTCTAACATGGGAAAGGAACGCATCCACCCTGATATCCTGTTCCGTGGCATCACGAAAATCAGGGGAGGTGTCAATGGGAACAAGAGCCCCCACCTGCAACAGCAGTTCACTACCTCAAATTGGGGACTAGTAGATTGGAGACAACATGGAACCATAGGACAAAGCCATTGTTGTCCACACGACTCCCAGATATACAACCAAGCTTTAGATCCGGGGGGGGGGGGACACATGACCTGGGAGGATTGCATCTTTATGCATCCTGGAAGCTCAGTCCGCTAGACCCTAATGAACGATCCATATTTGGATTCCAGAGAAGGTTGAAGTCACGAAAAATGGACCACATCTGGAAGCCGTCAATAAAACAAAAATTGATTGCACTTGTCCACAGAAAACTGAGGCTTTCTTAATCTTTTTAACACCATTACCTTGAGGAGATCAATCAAGTTTTGGGTTCTCTGCGTTCTTGTTTGTTAGGAGCAGATTTGCTAACACTTTACATCGGGTTTGTGTTACAAGTGGCGCAAACTGGTGCAAAGTATAGAATCAGGATTTACTTTCCAGTGTAAAACATGATATGCGCTACTCCAGCGGTATCACACACAAGGAAGAGGTGTGACGCCGCGGCCATGGCGATTGACACTGGAATCTGGGGATCACGGTTAGATCCCAGGCACCGGCGGCAGATTAGCCCAGCACTACGTGACTCTGGGCAACAGCTTGCTTATTCTTCCCGATGGCCCCCAGCGCCCAGAGACCCTTACGGTAGAGTGTGCGCTTTACAAATGTGGATTTATTATTATCTATTTTGTGGTCCAGGGTCCCCTGGGGGTTCATGACACCTACTTAGGGGTCCATGACAGCCTATAAAATGAAAATATAAAACAGATTCATATAGCATATATGAATAAAGAAGCAAAATTAAACATTGGCACATTTAAAACGTTCTGTAAATGTGAACGAATTTGAATTTGGAGGCTAAATATTGAATAGCTGTCTTCAGATTGATTCCCGAGAGCAGTCCAAGTACATCAAACAGAATATAGTATGGACAATGGGTGGCCTCTATTGAATTTAGAAAAGCTCCAACCTTCCCATCCATTTTTAAAAAATATTTATTTGTGAATTAAATAGAATACTTCATCATTTGTGTATGTGTTCATTGAATGCTTGTTTCTGTATTTTCCTATTTTGCTTTATGGTTCAAATTATTGAAACTGCATAGGTCGGGTCCTTGGATTGGAATAATAACTCAGCGGGGGCGCCCAATTCCATTATTGCTTCAGTGGGGTTCCCCGGGTTCCGATAATGATTAAGTGGGGGTCCACAGAAGTCAAAAGGTTAAGATCCACTGCACTACTTTATGTTACTTTGTGTAAATGGGGCATACATGTTTGTTCCAATGGAACCATCCACAGGTTTTGATGCAAAGCCCTATCTACTAACAGTGGACAAGGCTATGAGTAAAAAATAACATGTTCGCATGATTTTTCAGCGATATTCATGCATTTCGCAGGATTTTTACCGCTTTTGAGATAAACCTTGATAATATCAAGGTATCTCAGCGGTAAAAATCCTCGGTGCTCGGCAATATTTTTTTCCCGCTAACCAAGCAATAGCGATAATTATCGCTATTGCTTGGTAATATGCCCCATCATTTGTAAAGCTGAGGTGTGTAGTTGAACCTTAGACTATATTGCTGCTAAAACAACTCAGTGGCATGGCCAGCTTTAGGGCGGTGCCAGCGGTGGGCCACACTCGGTGCTGACCTAGAGGGGGGCACTGACCTCAGAGGGGATCTGTGTTTTGCAGTAATTTAGGATTTAAAAGCACCTGCTGCAGGGTTATTTGTGAATCCAGCTTTCAGACAGCAATACAAATGTCATGATACCTCTTTTGATTATTGTTCCTGCTAGAGACAGAGATCACCATAAAGGAGCGCAGAGGGTTAATATGCCTGCTTCATAGAACAGATGTGTACTTTATTTGGCTAGCCAAGTGGATTAGTAAAGCCAGCCTTTACCAGCGCTTTAAAACAAATGATAGGTGTGCGAGAGAGGGGCTGTGGCGAGATGAGGGGCCCTTTTGCCAGGTGGTAGTGAGGGAATCCAAGGAGGAGATCAAGGTGTGTGTGTGTTGGCACAAATTTCTTTTATTGACTTTTCGGAGATAAACGGCTGAGTTGACCTCTAGAGTTTGAACAAGTAACCGTGGGATCAATTATAAATCCATACAGTGGTAGTTCACAGGTACATATACTGTAAAAACACCTAGAAGTTCATAAACGTGTCTAAAAAGATGGAACTATACATTTGCAGCCATCGATTTATTTCACACTGTAACCATCACCGGAGCCATTTTGGAAACGGCCGCCTCGGTGCATACCGGGTTCATTGACATCTGTGAAACTGTTTACTGTTCACTCACTTCAACCAGAGTACCTTTGTGCTTCTGTTTTTAAGGAGTAGGATTGTACACACAATTTTAATACTCAACTCCAACATTTCTAGCTGGAAAGCTGAAGGGCTTCCGACGTTTTTGTTACTTTTACATTGCTGCGAGGTTAAATACAAGGTGAGGGGGTTTGTTAAGCACATACCCGTCAGTAAGTGCACCTGGGTCATATATTAAAAAGAAAACCCGCGTAATAATATGCTGGCGGCTTTAGTAGGTATCACCATATAATATGGTGACACTAAAAAATCCTATTGAAAGTCAAAATGTTTGATTTATATGCGCGAAACGATAAAATATCACTAGGTGGCGCAATTTGATCGTAGGTGGAGGAAATCGCTCCCCGGCACCCTCCACCATTTCTATATCTTTCCTTGTGCTGTGACTCTAGAAATAAAGCAAACTTAATGGAAGGCAAGGCTGATTTCCCTCACAATCGAAAAAGGCATTTGTGCAAGACTGTGAACCTCAAAGTTGAACCCACAAACAAACGTTTCAAAGTTCTTACAACTATTCTTATATTTTTTCAATATCAACTCCTTTTCTTCAGATATTTTGTTTCAAAGTTCTTTTTTTCACAAAGCAAATGTTGCTATACCTGATTCTTACGACAATAACATGGGCATGCATTTTAGGGAAGTTGTAACTCCGAGACCTCTTCAAGTGCTTTGTTTGTAAATGGCATTCTAGGCCCATTCCCTCAACACACAGGCACACACAAAAGGACCTCATTTACAATATTTTGAGGCATTGTCGTGCTGTGCAGAAAGCCTTCCTGCTGCGCTGCGGTGCGTCAAAAGAATCTCTTAATTTGGGGAAGGAAGGAACATATTATTACATATATTATTATGTGCAATTTAATGTATGCAATTGTCTTTTGTTTATGTTTAGTGTTTTGGGCTATTGTATTAATGTATTGTATTTCTTGTGTTGCACTGATAATTTGTGTACTTTGTGTCGATAAAAACAAGAGAGCAATTAAAAGAATGTACTAATTGTTCTCATTGGAATCAGAGTTGGTATGTGTCATAATGTGAATAGGTGCACATAGAAAGGGACTGTGTACAATAGAATAGGATTTAATTTGCTGTGTCCTACTGATAATTTAATCGTATTGATTCCTCCACATCACTGTTTGCGAATAGTTTGTTGCTTTCTTGCCCGATGTTGGAGGAGGATTAGGGCAAACCCCGTTAATGTATCATCTCTGCACGAGCTGTGGAGCAGAAATATTGCTGTGGCTGTAAATCCCATTGCCCCACAGAAGTTGTCCACTGTACCGAAAAGACCTACATATGTGAGCAAATTATGCATTCGCGTAGCTGCCTCGTTTCCCAGGTCAATGCGTGCCTAGTAAGGCCAGTCCCTGTTTTTTTTTCTTAGATTTTTTTCTTAGAATTCTGGGACATGTAGTTCAGGGATAATGCTGGGATAAATACAATTCCAAATTGCTTAATTCGGGAAAAAAACAGACTAACCTAATTATTCACTCATGGACTGGGGAAACTTGGCAGCTATGCTAGTCTATTCCCTATATTATACGACCACTATTAAGTAGCGAGCACAAGATGATGAATGAGGTGCTGAAACCTTTCAACCACTCACCCCAGTCAAGAGATCTGGGTTGAATCCATTGTTATTTCACTCACTAAGCCACCCCAGTTTGGACCCAGCCATATGCCAATCAGTCTAGACCCTGCTGCTCATGGGAACAGTCCAGCCCGAACTGCAAAAGCTGAACTGGGATGGTGAAGTGAGCTAAAGAAGGATGATGGATTTAACCCAGATCTGTGACTGGCGGTAGTGTCTGAAAAGTTTCAGTGCTCCCTCCATCATCTCCTTGTGTTTGCTTTGTTCATTCTACATTACCAGATGGGGGTCCCTTGCTCACTTTGCCACTGGATTCAAGCTAGCTAGGCTGATGAGGGTGTTACCTCGAAACCGGTTCCAGGATGCTTGTTTCCCATCCAGGGAATCTATAACAAAACGGAGCTTAGAGGGAAAAACAGACAGGGCAGCCCCCCACTCAAGAAACTCATCAACAACAGAAGCCCTGTCTTGTGGACGTGGATTATGTCAGTAATATTTATAACGGATCAGTCAGAAAGTACTGATCACCGTTATACTCCCCTATGTTTTATATTTTATTCGGGGATGTCATACTGCACAACGCCCAGATTTTTGAACCTTAAAAGGGAAAACCTAATGGCCAAAAAATTATTTGCCAGTCACAGAGAACAAATCCAAACATGTGTCTGGAACCTTAACTAAATGCCAAGTGTGTAACACATAAGGATCAAAAAATGTGTAATGAGCCGAATGACACCTCACGGGAACACCACCATCGGGGCAACTGGTTTGTAAACTCCAGACTAGGCCCCTTTCTCATCATTGGTCATCATTTGGTTCAAAAGAAAATGTGTCCAAAACAACAAACCAGGAAGTGCAAGAAAAACGTGGTAGCAGAAGGAATCTGCTTGTGACAAACAAAAGTGCTTAAAAGCAACAGATACACCCTACAACAAGTTTATTGAAAGGTGGGTGTGCTCTGTTGAATTAAAAAGGCTGGTAGCTAATCTAGCAAACCATTACCTAACGCCGACATGTTTCTCTGCCTTAAAAATTTGGCAGATTCTTCAGGGCCGCACAATTTGCTGCCACAACACTACTGGACACTTGCTCAATGTAGACCTCGCGCAGCTTGCTTTGCTCATATCAGCAATTTCACGATTGATGTTTACAGTTGTGGTGATCACAGAAACTCACCTTTGGAGTAATAATTTTATTTCCTGAGCTCCCTGACAGCGGGTATGAGCAAAGCAAGCTGCACAAGGTCTACATTGAGCAAGTGTCCAGTAGTGGTGTGGCAGCAAATTGTGCGGCCCTGAAGAATCTGCCAAATTTTTAAGGCAGAGAAACATGTCGGCGTTAGGTAATGGTTTGCTAGATTAGCTACCAGCCTTGTTAATTCAACAGAGCACATCCATCTTTCAATAAACTTGTTGTAGGGTGTATATGTTTATTTTAAGCACTTTTGTTTGTCACAAGCAGATTCCTTCTGCTACCACGTTTTTCTTGCACTTCCTGGTTTGTTGTTTTGGACACATTTTCTTTTGAACCAAATGATGACCAATGATGAGAAAGGGGCCCAGTCTGGAGTTTACAAACCAGTTGCCCCGATGGTGGTGTTCTCGTGAAGGTGTCATTCGGCTCATTACACATTTTTTGATCCTTATGCGTTACACACTTGGCATTTAGTTAAGGTTCCAGACACATGTTTGGATTTGCTCTCTGTGACTGGCAAATCATTTTTGGGCCATTAGGCTTTCCCTTTTAAGATTAAAAAATCAGGACGTTGTGCAGTACGACATCCCCAAATAAAATATAAAACATAGGGGAGTATAACGGTGATCAGTACTTTGTGACTGATCCGTTATAAATATTACTGACATAATCCACGTCCGCAAGACAGGGCTACCATCCAGGGAAGACATAGCTTGGCAGTTCTGCCTGGCCAAGTCCTCCCTGAACCTTTACACAAGCAATCCAGGACCTGTTTGACCCTTATTTGGGCTCTTCAAATGATGGATTGGGTTGCTTCCCAAATGATTGCCAGTGGCTGAGGTTAATTCAAGCATTAAATCCATCACCTTGCTGTTTTTGCATTTGATGTCCTATGTGTGGTGGGTATGACCAGATGTGGGTCTCGGGCTCACTGTGTCACTGGAACCAAGCTATACCTGGCTGAAGAGCCCTATAAAGGGCATCGCTAGTCCTGGGTTGCTAGTGTTCTTGACAGGGATCATGTTAGCTGGCAGTTCAGGCTGGACTGTTCCCATGTTTGCAAGGATGTAGTTATTCCCAAAGTCACCAGCTCTCGGTTCCACCAAATGTTCCTGCAGAGTTGTAAAGCAGAGCAGGGACTTCTGAATGGCTGGGCCTGCACCGCCCTTTTGATGTCAGCCACTGCTGCTGTTCTCATGCCACATTATGCAGCATATCCGACTAAGAAGGAATTCTACCATTAGCAACGCCAGAGACTGGCAAAGTGGTGGCAGTGTTTAGAACTCAGTGGGGATGGTGGTTCTGATTAAGTCTAAATATAAGCTTCATAGACCATGACATAAGACAAATTAATAAACATCTCTATATCATTGGATAACATGTCATCAAGAAAACTGTAAAGCAATGGAGAATATTCACTGAACCGACTTTGTTAAAGACATGTTATAGATACCTTTGTGCATAAAATGAACAAGTGCTTATAAAAAAAATCAGACCTTCCCTGAAAATGCGATGGCTATGTATTAAAAATGGGGTTTATGGTTGTCAGAGTATGCACCATGTACAAGCAGGAACCACCACTGTGATCAGTGTAAGCTAGATACACACTCAAAGAAACCTGTGCTCACCTTATGGTAGCTTGGCATAGATCAGTCAGGCTTATCTAAAGAGGCAATGTGTAAAATATTTGTGCAACACACACACACACACACACACACACACACACACACACACACACCACCCACACACACACACCCACCCACACACACACACACACACACACACTAACACAAGTAAAACACCACAAAAATACTCCACACAGGGTTAGAAAAATAGATGATATTGTTATGAGTAAAACAAGACCAAAACAAGAAGAATCCAATAAGTAAAACCAGAGGTATGAATTTTTAAAGAATAAATAAAAAAATAGTGCTTAGAATCAAATAGCACTTAGGGTTACTTGAGGTTGCGCTGGACCGTGGTATATCCAAAATTCAGGCTGACCGCAATGGAGGGCAGGCCAGCTACAGGACTCATGCAGGTCTCGCTAAAAAGAACATTGGATGGAGCATGTGTCGATGTCGAAGACTCAATGTATCTGTTCCAATCTGTGCAGGTGATGAAGGCTTCAGTGATGAACCTCTTTATAAGCAGGTGCTGCATTGTCGTTGAGCTGCACTGTCTGTCATAGTCGAGCCGTGCAGTTTTATTGAAGCAATGTCACCGATGGACTCCTGCATCAGCGTCGAAGGGCAATGCATCGGTTTCGATCGGCATAAATTCGTCACTGCGTCGATTTTGATGGTTCTTCTTGCAAAGTCATCCTTGTGCCCTGGGCACCCCCATTTTGTTTGCTAACTGGTACTGGTGGTAACTGACCCTGCCTGTACTGGGCTCTGTCTAACCAAGCCCAGGACTATTGCTATGCTGAAAACACACTTAGAATGCAGTGAAAACACCTAAATACACTAGGGTACACTATGAGTTAGGGTACCTCTATGATTGGCATGACCTTCCCTATAAGGCCCTAGTATATATTAGGGTAGGGGTATCAAAACTACCTTAAAGTCCCTAGTATATTATAGGGCAGAGTTCTTCAATCTGTGGGGCGCGCCCCCCTGGGGGGGCGCACCACCAACTCAGGGGGGGCGCGCATTCCTGCCTAAACTCTTACCTTTGTTGTAATCTTTTTCCTCTACTGTCCCACGGCGCAAGTCTTCACCCATTTCTAATGGTGATGTTTGATTTGCTGCTGCTCGGCTTTCTCCAATCAGCAGCTAAGATTGCCGGAAGTGCCGCGAAATTTGCGTGCATAAATCTCCGGCATACATTACTTGCTGCCTTTTTTCCTGGTTTCCTGTGGAGGCTTTCCTACGGCACCACGCTCCGAAAGACTGCTGAAATCTTGAAATCTGAAACAGGTGAGAGGGCTTTTTCGAAATCCGGTGGGGGTCGGAGGGTTGATTGTTGTGCAGAGGTTCCGCCATAACAGAGGGTTGGAGGGGGCGGAAGAAGGAGAAATCGGGCCCATGCTCCTGCACTTTCACAAGGTTAATGACTAGAGCTGAAATACTTTATGTGGGAGGCAAGGAGACTCCTCTGTTGAAACCGAAAGCGAACGAACTGACAGTCCACAGTGAACTGTCTGTTCATTTGCTTTCGGTTTTAGCAGAGGAGACTCCTTGCCTCCCCTGCTGAAACATTTCACCTGTATGAATTTAACCCCCTCCTGGGAGTATTAGCTTTTCCCAGAATGGAAACAACGTTTTGTTTTATAATTAGCAGGCAGTAAAGTATCTATTAGCTTCCTAAACTGTATTGCTGTGGCATTTATAGTGCTTACTGCGAGGGCTGAAGTACTTTTGGGGGTTATGAGTTACCATAGCTACCAAGGTTTCAGATTGCTGTGTGTGACATTTTCATAAAATCAGTGTAATTATGAGTGACATTTCAGGCACTATGAGTGACACTTTTACCAAGCAAAATCAAGCAGTAAAGACGAGGGAAACATATATAAATATCAGAATGATACCCATTTAAGCAACAAGAAACTCTAAGAAAATCTTAAACCTGCTGCTAATCACTAGAAATCTAAGGGAATTAACCTAGTGCCTTGCAAACGGATCGTAGTTTTGGGAATATGCAATGTAACATTCAAATGCTTTCCACAGTGGTAGACTTAAGTTAATAATACCTTGTGTCTGCTGCTGTACAGTGGCCAAGTTAGTCTGTCCCCAGTCACAACGCTGGTTTTGAGGAGATCTCTATGCAGAACTGGTCATAGTGGCACTGTTCGGGTAATGTGAGAGGCAGGCCTGCCCTAAACACCTCCTCAGCCTCTCCTGGGCTCAGGAAGTCCTAGTGAAGGAGAGTTCTAGTGTTGTCAGGCGACAGCAATTCTTGGGGGCCCGGGCTGGGGCTCAGGCTGAGGGTGGCGGATATCCTGTGCTATACATAAGCTACAATGCACGTTAGTTAAGGCCCAGAGTGCCTTTCAAGTTCAACAACCTATCACGTCTTTTTAGCAGTGTGTCCAACTAAAGTTTATATTATATGCATCATTTTTTTCAAAGATACATATTTTAACGTTGTTACCACTTATTTGTCGTAATGTAATTTGTACAACACTGTTTAGCTTGATGAGCAGTGTAGCTTAGAAACAAAGCTTTTTTTTACCAAGACATGCTCGCAAAACAGCAACATCTTCTGCAGGAAAGCGGCAAACAAATGATATTGCGAAAACAAGCTATCAGTGCGGAGAAGTGAACAGCTGCTTTATAGTAGCCGCACAGCACACCACAATTCACTCCGTCTTTTGCAAACGCGGCTACGTCACCAATTAAGCCGTCATAATTTACAAACCAGGAGGAAGACAGCATTCCGTTTTTCAGTAAAGCACACTCACAGACACAGACCCTGCACTCAAAGCATCTGAGCTTTTCTTTTCAAGCATTAGGATCGAGGTGATGATCCGTCATTGTGGGGTAGAGTTAAAAGATGCAGAGGAGATGGACTGCAGTTATCATTAGTGCAGCAGGTGTACTTGCATGGGTGTCAACGAGTGTGAGGGGCTCACAACCTCTCAATTATGGTGAGCAGTTTGTTTGGGATGAAATCAGTTTTTGTTTGATGCAATTGCTGTTTTATAAGTCTCATATTTAGTGCAGTTCATAAGCTATAGAAAAAGTATCCCTGATATCCTCTCATAGCCCCGCTCCCTGCACGCAGCCATGCTCCCCCCCCCCCGCTCCCCAATGCTTGCCATAAAGTTTTGGAGGGGGGCCCGACCTCAAAACATTTTGCCTAGGGGGGGCTCAGAGTAAAAAAGTTTGAAGACCTCTGTTATAGGGCATGGCAGTTTAAAGGCCAGCAGCCCTTCCTGCGCTTGCGTGTGTGCACTGCTGAGGTCTGAGGTCAGTTTAAAAGAAGCCATGTGTTTCAGGCCTGCTTTTAAAATGTAAATTGTGCCCAAACTCCACTTTGGTGTTCGGGCCACTTAAATATTTACAAACTACAATGCCTCGGGATAGTAGATACCCCCAGGGTCTCCCTTATGTGTCCCAGTGGTTGGGGGTCAGGTATCTATATGGAGGACCATAATAAAATAAGATTTGTATGCCTTGTGTTTAGTGAAATTTCAAATTTCACTCCCCACATTGTAGCAAGTGCTTCCCAGAATCGAACTTTGTGCTAGGAGCACCGTGGAGTGAGGAGCTGCAATATTTTAACATATTCAGAACCCTTAAAGTCTCTCATATGCCCAGTGGTGTTTGGTCCTGTGGATATAGGCAGGGTCCTTGTTTTAGAAGTCCTGATGTTGGAAAATGGCCCAAGTAATTTTCCTCAATGCAAATCCCCAGCCACATAGGTTAACATGGTAAGAAGTTATTATCTAATAATTCCCGCTAGGAGAATCATAAAAATATAATTCATGGACTTACTCGAATGGTATTGATAATTCCAAAAATATTCTATTGTTGAATTCAGCCTTCCATTGATCTGTCCTGATTGGTTAGGGTTAAGTGGATTAGCCAGGCTACTTTGATGTCGTGATAAGTAGCTCCTGAGGGTTTAAGGGCCATTCTGGGAGGAGACGTTTCTGCTCCATAGGAATGCCAGAGACTCAGGGAGGGATCGTAAACTATAATCTTCAATAGAAGGAGGTGACGGCCAGGAGAAATCAGTTACACCCCTACTCTTTGAACCCAGCCAGATGGCAAGCTTAAGGAAGGAATCTGCAGATGCCAGGGGGAGGGAAAATATGGAGATGAGCCATCATGGAGGGTTGGTTTAGGTAGCTCTTACCTCACTGCTGGGACTTAAGCCTTTTAGTATTTTGGAGAAACCGTGCTTTATGGGAGACCATTGTGCCACACTTTGGAGAAAATGGTCATGTTCTGGGGTGTCATCCTGCACCTCATTAGACAGGAGTGTCCTCCTGTGTAACCACCGATAACACTGAATAAATATCTGAGAGGGGCAGTGCCTCTCAGCTCTGCTGCTTGAAACCGAGAGAAGAAGAAGGATTGCCAAGCTGGAAACCTGATTTGTACCATCAGGGATTGCACTCTGAAAAGACTGCGCCTGCTGCATTATATGGAACTAAAGCACTTTGGATATACCTTGCTTCAAGAGGAATAAAGAGTGGCCACGAAGGAAAAAACTTGATTTGCACCATCAGGCCCTGCATTCTGACTGACTACGCCTGCTGTATTATCTGGAACTACAGCCCTTTGGATGTACCTTGTTCCAAGAGGAATAAAGAGTGGGTTTCTGTAAGCTACAGGTTGACAGAGCTCTCCTGCATCAACTATACCAAGAGCCCCCTGCCTGGAGTGTATCCAGTGGACTTTTAAGGGTGTTGTCCAGGTGCATTGTGGGAATTGTGGTACCAACCTTTCAAGCACCATTGTGGAGATTCCAGAACCCTTGGAGTGTGTTTTGGACACTTTAGACCCTCAAGAGGAACTTCAGGAAAGTTTGGTGAACTTTTGTGAAGAAGCTCCAGAGGGTGGCCGGACTCTCACAGAAAGGCAATCTGGCGAACATTCACTGACTCTGGCTTGCTGGAGGAGGCTGCAGGATGCCTGGTGAGAAATCATCCAGAAAAGTTTCTTAGTGTGAAGAAATAATCTTTACCGGGGCTTCAAGCTTAGTGTATCCAACCAGGGCTCTATCGTGGTTAGCCTCAAACTTTGACTTTGTCCCTGTCAGAGGCGACCAATGTCCAGAAGTGGCACTATTGGTTTCTAAGCACTAGAAAGTGTGTAATCTTTCAAAGAAACATATCTCTGGGTCTCTACACTGGACTATTTACATTTTGGTGTCATTTGAAAGATAAAAATATTTCCCATGTTAATAAATTGGTGTTGGATTTTTATTGTGTGTTGTGTTTTAACTATTTACTTAATTGGTGTTTTAAAATGCTTTACATACCTGTCTATGAAGTTAAGCCTGCCTGCTCGCAGCCAAGCAACCAAGGGTTGAGCATGGAAATAATTTTGTGAGACCTATTCTGAGCCCTAGACTGTGTTATTGGGCTTATTACCAGTGGCAGATGCACATTTGCTATTACAAATAACCCACTTTCCAACAGTTCTGTAGAGAAGAAGTAATCTTTCAATGGCCCAAGACTGGACTGGCACCACTTAGCAAGACAGGACTCACAGATGGCAGAGTCCAGGTGCTGTTGCAGGGTTAAAGGAAGTCTTTGATGGCCTTGAGACTTCAGTACAGGGGGCAAGCCAGCAAGCCTTGAAGTCATTCTGGGTTCAAATGAGATGGGTCCAGTCCTTGTCCCCAGTATGGCAGTGATCAGCAGGCAGCAGGACAGCACAGTAAAGCAAAAAAGCAGTTCTTCCAGAGCCGCAGTCATCCAGAGTGGTAATCATGCTCAAAAAGCCCTACTATTTAACCTCATGCTACGAACTGGACACTTTTTACACTTGCTCACATAACCTGTTCACCACAGAACATAAAGATGATCATGCCCTATCACCAACTACTGAGTAATGTGTATTAACTGTACCATCGCCTAACTTTTTCTGCAGTATTATAAACAGCATTACATTTCCTACTCAGTAGTAATGGTTTGGTATTCATTCCCAGACCGTGGACCACAGATCATACCTTCAATCTAGAGATACTGAGCAGTAGGTATTTAAAAAACACGAAAAGAGAAGAAGATAAAATGTTCTTGAGTAATAGGGAAGGATACCGGAAAGTGGTAAAAAAAGTGTACATTTACCTTGGTGAATCAGGCCCTTTAATAACGTATATCATTTATTGAACATCACTGATATCTTAGTATGAATAATGATAACGACACTGCCCTGACAATATAATTCTTTCTGTTCCTCCACACAAAAAATTCAAGTTCAATGAACTGCAGTAAGTTCTCAAAGTCTTTGGCTGGAAAATTATAACCAAAAACAGTACAAAATCTAAGTTCCATAAACAAGCTTAGCTCACAGTTAAGTTGCTCAGACATGCTGTTTTCCACACTGCTTCTCTGTGAAAGTGATAGTCCTCAGTGAATTCTTTAAAAAGATTAAGTTCCTAAAACACAAATCACAAATCAAATAAGCAAGGGTCCCGGCTGCAGCAACACAGCATCTTGATTGCCTAGCAAGGATGCTGTAAAACACAAGGAATGTTATTCTCAGATTACCACCACCAGCCACAAACAACCTGTAGTTCACGGATGAGACATTATCGCATAGCCTGCTCGCCACAAGCTCAAAGTGTCCAAACACCTGGCGCCAACATTTCATGCACCCCCAGCTTTTCCTTTACTTCTGTAACTTTTGTGCACATGGGCTTTGAGCATGATGCCCGCCAACACATGAACGGCAAGTCTTGCTTTCAGAACGGCTTTCTGACTTGCATAAATAGTAAGCACTCAACAGGGGCATCTTAACAGCATTATAGGCCCCTGGGCAAAGCATTGCATTGGGCCCTGCCTGCACAACCACTCACAGGAATAAAAACAGGAATAAAAATGTTTAATGGAAAATTAGTGGTAAATCCTGGTCCGCATGGGGCCCCTATGCTCGTGACGCCCCCTGGCAACTTCCCAGTGTGCTCATGCACAGGCACGGCCGGTATATGTAAGAGCTATGGGGTAGCGGGGGTGGGGTTTGTAGTCAACAGATGACGGAATAAGGAAAAAAAATAAAATAAAACCACTTACCTTGCACTCACGGCATTGCCGACTCGGTAAGTGGTTTCATTTATTTATTTATTTTATTTTCCCTATTCTCTCGTCTGTCGACTTCCCCCTAACCCACCGATTTTACCTGTGCCGGCCACATCTGCCAATGCATTAAGACTGCACTGGCACTCAGTGTGAGGCACACTCTGAAACACAGCAAGCGTGCTGGAAAAAGAAAAAGACAGCATGAATGATGGTGATTTGCTATATTGGAAATCACAGCTTCATACTAGACTTTAAGGTTCTTGGTGGTATAGACATTCTAAGTTGATTGCATGCCTATTGGTAATGCCATTATATATTGATTTTAAATCTAGGATTTAGAAAAGGGTGCATAGGTAAATCTTGTCAAATATCAAGAGTTGGATCAGGTTCCATTTGGTTATTTTTCAATGAGGTCTTTGAGAATGTGTTATTATCTGGAAAAGAGAGAGAGAAGTAATGTCATGTGGGGTACTTGACATTGACTGGGAGGCAGACAGGTTACTAGTGTCTGCTGTTATAAAGCCATGTTACTGCATTGTGATTCATTGTTTAAAGTTAGGCCCTCTGGAAATGTGGGATGTGGATTTCTACTTGAGACCGTTGGTGGTGAGCAGCAGACAAGAGGGGTCTTTCTACAAGTAGTGTTTATGTGGAGTACCTGACAAGGTAAGGGGGACAGACAAGCTGCTAATGTCTGCTGTTATACTGCCTTGTAACTGCATTGAGATTATTTGGTTTGGCTAAGTCTTCAGTCAAAGTGGGAGGCCAGTTCTTAGACCAGGGGGTCTATGAGAGATGCTCATTAACTAATAGGGAACTTTCATGTGGTCTGTAAAGACCTTGGGTTAGAGCTACGCCAATTGATAGTACTACCAGTCAGCAGAATTTTGTATTTAGCATTATTACAGCTGTAACTGTCACATTTGAAAACTCTGGCCCTAATTAGGATGTTGGTCGGCAAACGTCTGACCACTTGTCGGAGGCTTAACGACCAACATCCTTGGTTTGAATTCCGGCCACTGTATTACGATTATGGCGGTTAGAATTCAAACCGGCTGGTCAATCGGGCTGGCTTCTGACAGGCTTAAGGAGATTATGATGTTGGTTTCTGACAGGCTTTCCATGTCAGACTTTCCGACATGGAAAGCCTGTCGTAAAGTGACTTTGGGGGCCCCAAGTCTTCTTCCGCAGCATCCGGTTGGAGGCCGAGTGTGCATCTATGGTGCCCCCTTGTAAATCGGTGCCTGCCACATGATAAAACGTACATGGTGCAGGGCATTACAGTCCCTATGGGAGCATGTGCTATGGCTGGTTTCTGACTGCCGCACAAGCTCCAATAGGGAAATGGGAGTGGTGCGGTTGCATCGTAATTGCGGGTTCAGACTGCCGACCCGAGGTTGGTTGGTTCCGAAATCGCAGGGACTTCTTTGCATCCCACAAAGAGTTGGTTTTGCACCGAATCACCAGGTTGAATAATCCGTTTCTTGCCTCCATGAAATAAGTTATTTCTTGCCTTGCAGTTGGACTGATGAACTTTAATACTTTTCATGATCTCTCCCCTTCAGTAATGGTACTGCCCTTCATCCAAGTGTGGGCCATCTTGGTACAGCTTCTTTCCCTTTAAGTGATACAAATAGAGAGAGACCACTGATACTGATGGGCATGGTATGCCCATACCACAATTTTGTTTTTTTACGGAGTTATATATAGCGCGAACTTGGCCCGAATCGGGTATCAGAGCGCTTTATATAGCACCAGTTGTGTTACATGAGGACACATTGTGCTGTTTCTACTTGTACACCATTCACACAAGCTCTTTGTAGGCAATGCTTAATCATGCGGTTCACTCTTTCCACACGACCATTAACTTTGGGAGAGCATAAGTCAATCTATCAGCACTTGCTTGGTAATGCTGTGAACACATTTGAAGCTTACCCTGCAGGAGTTGTACTCAGTCATAACTATTATGAACCGTTTGGAGCCATCTTTCTTATCCATTGGTCCAATGAGGACTAGGGAAACTTGAATCCATGGTTCCTGGGGTACATCAACAAGAGAAAGGTGTGTAGTCCTGACAACATTATTTTAATCAAGGCTGTACAACTGCACAAAAGTCTAACTTTATCTTCCACCATGGAGTCTAGACTAGGTCATCAGTATGCCAACCTGACATTGGACTTGCTTAGGCTTCTTCCTAAATGGCTTTCGTGAGCCAGATCTGCAATGCTCTCTCTCAACTCTACAGGAGGAATAACCTTAGTGCCCCTGAAGTGCTTTTCCAGTCCACACTAAGTTTGTTCTTAATTTCCTCAGTATTTGCTCAAGCATCTATGGAGATCACTGCATCCAGATAAGATCCTTTCTTTGAGTTCTTGTAGCTCTTCAGCAGCTTCCACACACTCTTTTCATTCATCTTCTTGTAACCATACTAGGTTGATTAGTAGGTTGTTTTTCTCAATCATACTCTCATCTTCATAGACCTTTTTCAACTGAAGTTGCGACATACAATCTGCAGTAAAACATTAATCCCCAGACATGACCTTAAAATGATAGCCTTCAAGGCACGGTAACCAGCATGGAATTCTGAGTGTGGTGCGCTCTAGTCCTTTGGAAATAAAAACAAAGGCTACGGTTTGTGTTCTTTCCTGACTGTGAATGGAAGTCTCCATAAATGAACTTAAAGTAGTTGCTATCTGCTAACCCAAAAATATGCAAGAGCTTCTCTCTCTACTGAGTAGTTGCATTCAGCCCATCTCAAGAACCTGGATGTACTTTTCTCTACCTTCCACAATTTGTTTTAATACAGCACCCCAACCCCTTTCACTGACATCTGTTGTCAGTACAGTTGTATTGGATATGCCAAATTTTACTATGGAAGAGGTTTTGAAAATAGATTGTTTAAGGCACTTAAAAGCAGAATCACAACCTTGTGACCAGCTAAACTGAACTGTTCTCCCCACTTCAAATGAGATCTCATGGGTTGAATATGCTGGAAAAATTATTGCTAGATCTAGCATGATACTTTGCCAATCCTAGAAAGGATCTATACTCTTCTTTATTGGTGGGGCTTTGCACCTTACTGATGTCCTCAACCAAATCTTGTTTAATCTCTTCATGAGAAAGTGTATGCTCCAGATGGACCACAGAGCCACTTCTATACCACATTTGTCTTTTTTATAGTTAGGCCTGCTTCTCTCAACCTTTGTAGAACACATCTGAGTGTATGATTATGTTTTTGTTTGGACAAACCATAAATTAGAACGTTGCCTTCGAAACACAATACGTTGACCATGCCATCAAGAATGTGGTGCGTGATAGACTGGAAAATCACAGCAGCAAATGCCAGACCAAATGGCATCTTGAGGTATCTCAGAGTGTTATAAAGGAGATGAATAAATGAGACTCATGCATGTAATTTCAATTTTTGATATGCTGAGGACAGGCCGAGTATGCTGAAACAACATGCATCCGTGACGCATATGAATCATGATGTATGCGTGACAAGGGGTGTCTATCAACCCAAATCTTGCTGTTGGTGTGACACAGGTCCCCACAGACCAGAATATCTTTACCATTGGATTTAGTGGCAAGAACAATAGGGGCTATTTTTTTAATTTTTATAAATTTATTTTGTAGTTTTAGTCTTTTGGAATTCTCTATAGGTTCTATAATCCCTCGCTTTAGCAAATTGTCTAATTCTGCTTGATGAGGTTCACCCATGAGATGTGATAAGGGTTGAATCTTGTTCGACATTGGTGTGGCATTGGATTTAAGCTTAATGCGATGTTAGTAGTTGGCCAGCATCCCAAGCCTTCAGAGAAAAGATCGAGGCATTTTTTATAAACATCTTATCCACAGAAGGAAGTGTCAATTAATAAGAAACTGGTGCAACCTCGTTGGAATGAAATTTAACTCCTAAATCCCTTTCATGATTGTATCCTAACAAGTTTGACCCATTCCTGGTTACACATATTCCCCATATTTACAGTAAAATGCATCCTTAGTGTCACAACCATGTTTGTTAGCAAAATTATTGCTGCTCCCATAGTGGACTGGAAACATTTGTTTATGTCTTTCATGTTCATGTTCCCTCAGGGACCATCTATCTTTTGTAGTATGCAGAGTTTCTGGTTTCTTGACCACCTTGATGGCATCAACTGTTTCTGTTGACACTTTCACTTCTCTCATACACTCCTCGGTATCCCCTTTCCTAATGTCGATGTCTATTGCTTCTCTCAGATTAGTGTTTTTGGTCAGAAGTTTCAGTTGAATCCGTACATGTCAGTAGTGCAAACCAGTTGGTCTCTGATCAAGGAGTCACATAGTGAACTGAAGTCACATCACATATATTGGACATGCCACAAAGTGCTGCGATTTATGTTGATACTTTTTCATTCTTCCCTTGGGTTCTTCCACAGATCTTATGTCTCTCTAAACGTATGTTTATTTCCCCACCAAAGTGTTCTTCTAATGTCATGTACGCGTTTCTATAAACATCTATTTGAGCATTTGGGACTTCTCCCTTCCTCCTCCATAGGTTGTTGGTTGTTCTTGTAAACTCGTACATTTTCCTACCTTCGATGCCTAGATTGTGTAGTAAAATGCGTTGTTTCCGTAATGTGGAAACGTTTTGTCCTCTGATATGGATGAGATGCAATTCAAATAATTGAACCCTGGGATTCTATAGGATAATGGGTTCTTCAGTTTCATCTTAAAATGGAGGTGGCTGACTCATTCCTGCAGCAGCCATATTGCTAGTATAAAGAGGTGGACGCTTGTAATACTGTAGTAATAGGAAAGAAATAGGATGTTTAGAACAATGAACAGAACAAATCAATAAAAAGGATATTGAGTGGTAAATTCTATGTTTATGGCTGTTTAAGGGAGCAGTGGCGGTGTCTCCATGAGAGCAGAGGAGCTTTGCCCCTCCATTGGAGAGCAGAAAACATAAAAACTAAAATGATAATAAAACACATTTATTACCATGAAATTTTTCGTGCTGGCAGCAGCCAAGTTTGGGTATGGTGCAGCAGCAGAGAGGAATGCTGTGCAATTAGTTTAAAGTACACATGTCACTTTGGCCGGCCATCTTGCGACGTCCAGCCTGACATACACACTTTAAACATTCCAGCCCAAGCTGTCTCAGACAGTTGGGTGGAGAGCAAGCACAGAATCCCAGTACTTTAAGGAACGTCGCACCAGTGCGCTCCAGCCAATCCTGGCGCTTCTCTCAGTTTGCTGAGAGAAGCATCTGGATTGGTAGAGGGGAGTTGCTTGCTGGAGCTCTGGGATCCTGTGCTGTAGTGATGAAGAGGAGCACCCAGCACGAGGCAACAGGTAAGTAAATCTTATTTTTTTTTTTAAAGTAAGTTGCTTTAATTCACTGACAGGCACTGTTAGAAGTTTACAGTGCCTTCAGTCTCAACTCCAGAGTGCTCAATCATGGCCCGTTAGAAACACAGTTTAAAACAGACCACGATTCAGAGCTTTGTCTTTGGGCCTAAGGGCACTGCTGGTTTGTATTAGTGCCTGTTGCCTCACCTATGTTAATTGTAACTGGCCGCTACATTTTGAGAGTGAAACCTGATGGAACGATTGTAGAATCCAGACACCACTGCCTAAAAAGACCCTAATGGGCAACTGAAAGCATGGGCAAGCGGGCCGCAGGACTACACCCATCAAAAGCACCAGGTGAGTGAAAAGAATTAAGGGGGGTCAGATTCAGACCCCCTACCAATCTGTGCACAGTGAGTTCAGAGCCAAACTGGGATACATAGAAAAAGAAAGTGCATCTCTTAGACAACTGCTTCCAACTCTGGAAGAAGGCCACATCCCTTCGAGATCCACATTAAGTGGATTTACCCCTGCATTGCCCCCCACATCTAGTGGCCCAACTGCTTTGCCCCCACCAACACCAGTACCCCTGAAGTGAAAAAGTACTCAGAGGCAAGGGTAACCATGGCTTGTTGGCTCTCCTGTCATCCACAACAGAAGCAGAGCTAATCCTTGAAAGAGGAATGGATATGGCTCAGAACTGATGCAGCATGGGCCCCAGCCAAACGTTCGTATGCGAAGGGAGTCTGAACCTTCTGGAACTTCAGGTGTCCATTTAAGACATAAAGAAACAAACGTATTATGGGGCATATTTACAAGGGCATAGCTCCACAGGAGCATCACTTTTACAGACGCTTCGGTGGCGCTATGTGCTGTCCCATATTTGCAAAGCGGCTCTAAGCCACATTGAGTGGCTTAACTTATGACTTTAGTGACAGTCACAATGTTAGCACACATGAAAACAAAACAATACTGCTATTAATTGTTGGCGATTCAGCGTTCTGTACAGATTATCATGCTGTTCTGGATCTTAGAAAGAGATTTCTTTTGTATGTACTTGGAGGTCTACAGGGTTTGCTGCACTGATCTGTCTATGAGTTATTGTCCAGGGGTGTAGTGTGCATGAAGTAGTGGAGGATGTGGTGAAGAGATGTGTAAGATATGCCCCTAGTGGTAATGGTTTAAAGATGATGGATATGCTGTTGACCCCACTACAGACTCCCAGAAAGGAGTGGCAAAGAGGTGAGGTGGACATTGAGGGACCTATTGAGACACTTGGGGGTATGTTCTAAGTGTGTAGTAACATTGGTGGATTATCTGTCCATATCGATTGAATTAAATTGATTGCATGGGTAACTATGAGAGTTATCATACGCATGTTGCGGAAAATATTCCTGAGAGAGGGTGTGCTTCAGGTCATGGTCACACATAATGGAGTATAGTTGTGCTTGCAGAAGATGAAGGACATTTTGCAGGGGTAGTGTACATAAAACAAGCACACTTCCCTGCAAAATCCACATGCAAATGGTATTGTAAATAGAAAGGTATGGACAGTCTACAGTTTAATTTGCGGTATTGTTTTCTGTAAGGTGTTGTAAAGAGCATAAATGGAAAGGAAGCTAGAGCAGTGGTTGTGGGTGTACAGGATGACTTTGATTGCTATCATTGAGTGTGCTTACTTTCCTTTGAAGGGAAGATCAAAAGGTACCAAGTTATATCCAGCATGGACAGGTCATCAGGATAGGCAGGTGGATTTGGAAGGATTCAAGAAAGTAAAGGTAATTATACGGAACTGCATGGTAGTATGGTGAGAAAGAAGAGAATTGTGGATTCCGAAGTGGTTTATGTGAGAAGAAAATGGTTTAGTTTGGAAAAGTGAGTCTAAGTGGATAGAGCCATACAAAGTCATGCTTACGGGAAAGAAACGTGGTTGCCGAGGATGGAGAAAGACGGAGTAGAAATTGGTTAGTTAAGGTTTATTGAGGCTAGTATTGTTGCAGTGACGTATCTTGTTACCTGTTATATTGTGTGTGTGTGTGTGTGTGTGCACTCGCGTGTGTGGGTGTTGGTGAAAAATTGAGGATGAATGAGGTGTTTTGTGTTAAGGAAGCTTGTGTGTGTGTGAAGGGCGATACCTGTTGTAACTTATCATGTGTTTAACTGGGTATTCAGAACTCTATTTCGTCATAATGTGTTGGATATTACAATTGTTCAGAGTCACATGATGCTGAGTTGCGATCCACCCTCAAGCCCTGTGCGCCATAGTCAGCCGCTCTGGTTGCTGTGCCACACCTATCCCAAATGACTCTTCAGTCACTTGATCAAGGTTGATGAGATACTTCTGGGAACGGAGCCTTTGGCAAATGATTAAATATGGTGAGTATTGAAACACCCTTCATGTGAAGTTTTCAACAATTTAATGTGAACAAAGAAAAAGAAGGTAAAGCATGTTGGCCTGTTGGTATTGACAATTGTCATGCCAAATCTTGACATCACAATCTTCAATGTTCTACTTGTAAATTTTAGCAAGACAGTATGGAAGCAGACAAGGAACTTAAAGCAGTGTGGCACCAGGGTAAAGCAGTGTGGCCTCAGGGCTGTAATAAAAGGAGACTAAATTCACTTTATTTGTCTCATATCTTCACTACAAATAAGCCACAAGATGCCACAGCCCTGCATAACCACCAACCAGGGGAGAACTACTGAACTACATGAGGAAATGCATTAGCAAAAAGGAAATTGATATTGCTAAGTTGTGGGGAAGCGGGCTGTTGGAGCCTTAACAGTAGCTGAAATTCAACCTTTAACCCTCGGACGAGGTACACCTTTAAGATCCACAAAGGACAAATCTTCTTCTGATGAGAGGTGATATCAGCATCAATCCTTCAAAAGATGCACTTACCGGTAACTGCCACCACCAGTGATGCCTTCTTTTGAAAAAAAAGAATAATTATTTGGCTTAAGATAAAATACAGTAGAATAATACGAAGCAATTAATCAAGAGATACAGAAAAGGACAAAGAAAAGTAAGAAAAACAAAAGAAGAAGAATACAATACAGTCTGATTATTTATCAACTATACAAATTAGAGGAAATAAAAGGGAATATTTGATATAAATGAGGCCTAAAATCTTGAAAGGGAAGTCAGGGAGGTTGCAGAACTTTCTGGCTATGAGGTGGGGAGGGGGGCAAAAGTTGTGATAGCGGAATAATCAAGAAATTGAGTAACAGGTGTCAAGAGGGCTTTTTGTTTTAAAACAAGAGATTAAGGGTGCATATATGTAGTATCCAATCAGTGGTTGTGCAAACTGCAGACTACCATGCCTTAAAGGACAATTGCTTAAAATACTTCCAGTTACAGGTTACTAGTTGAAAAACAAGTGCTAATAACAAATCTAGTATCTGCATTTAAAAAGCCGCATTAACCCAAGACTCAGATACACTACCCAATAATACATTGGAAATAAAAAAAGAGACATTGCTTTGGAAGTAAGATTAATTTGATGCCAAACGTAACTAGAATGTAGAGACTAGGGTACAAGTGAAAAGTAAGTCTTTCAAATCAGCTTGTGGTACAGAACAAGTCCAACAGGTATCTGGGATATCGTGATTAATCTTGTGATTGGTGTCTGGCTGCATGGGAGGACTTTCTCAGTATAGTCCAGATTCGATTCCAGGTGGGTATAAGTAAAGTTATGGAAAGATCTTCCTCCCATTTAAGTTCAGTCTTAAATTTGGATCTCAAAGTGGGAGCTTCAAGTAAATGGGAATAAATAAGGGAAGCCTTATGACACGTGGGTAAAATAACAGCTAATTGTGTATATGATGAAAAATCAGAGGATGGAATAGATTTGAAATAATTACATGCTTGAACTATAGCCCCTTGTAAAAGAAGAAATGTGGCTAGGAAGGTAGACGGAAGGCAAGAGTTCCTGAACTTGAGGAGAAGTAAGGAATGAATCCCAATCAAATAATTGATGAATCCAAATCAACCCTTTTGTTCTTCAAGAATGTCAATAAATAGGATTTTTATTCCATATAGTATAGTTAAGAAAGGAGCAAAGATCCACTGGAAGATAAGGAATTACAGAAGATAATTATTTGCAAGTATTATTTAGATCAAGTGATAATGCGTGTTAATGATGCCAGTATTCAAGATATTCTTTGGGTTAACGGAGAATGTTCTTTAAAACATGTTTTTACTTTTGTGTGAAAATCCTAACTAATAGAAAAATATGCTAAAACAGTAGTAACAGAGGATAAGAGTGTACCAGTAGCAAAAGTAAAAGGTTAGAAAGAATAAGGATCTTAACAAGTTTTGCAAAGTTTACACGAAAAGTGCTCATACTTGTAGTTCAGAAAATGTTGATGTGCCCAATAATTGTAGATGCAGGAGTCAAGATCACCTGGCTCATAGTAAGTCTTGTCCAACACTTAAAAAAAGGGTATCTGCATGTGGTATTGTTGGCAATTATGCCAGGGTTTGCAGGAAGAAACTTAGCAATGAAAAAACCTAAACGTAATTATAAAGTTATATATAACAAAATAGAGGAGAAAGCTTTAGGTGACTTAGGAAAAGTAATGAAAATGAATGTGTGTTGAGTTTAAACAAAGAAAAAGTACTAGCCATTGGAAACAAACTTACAAAGAAAGCCTTATGTGAAATTGCATTTGGATCACTATATATTATATTTGATGAGTGAGTCTGGAGAGAAAATATTAGTGAGGCTTTAGGGGAAAGCTAGAACTGACAGAAATTAAACCTGAGTACTTTATAGGAGAGGTAATTGAATTGTTAGGATTTAGGAAATTATTATTTGAATTTAAGGACTGTAAAGCAGAAAGAAAATTGTATGTAGCAACTAAAGGGCAATAGTTTTTTGAGTGGATGGATTTTGGGCATTAGGTATGATATTAGACCTAAACAGCCTTGAACCTGTTTTGGTGGTGACAAGTGGAGAAAAAATAGAAGTACCTCTGAAGAATTAATTTCCTAATGTTTGTCTTTGTTAAAATAGGCAATTTAAAATGATTTACACACTGTATTGTATTGACGGAGCATGCAGTAGAAGTTGGATCAGTTAAAAAGTGTTTGGGAGTGATCTTAACCATGCATTGTACACTTGTATATAAGAATACTTGGTTAAAATTATGTTGTGTTCAAGATAGCCACAGGGAAAAGAGCTCTGAAATCAAGCTCCCGGGCTCGGGGTCCAACATCGCAGTGAAACCGTCACCGATCCCTCCACAAGCCCAATAACCCTACAGGAAGCAGAACTCAATGCAACAGTCCAGGATCGGAACAGATGCAGGCCAAACAGCGGTGTCCAGACATGCACTGTGATAATCGTCTCTCGCCCGGTGCCTCCAGGACAGCAAGTGGTCCGATGAGGATCCCGCCATAAAGGAACCCACCAAGCGCTCACTGACCAGCTCCTCATTCTTCTGACAACAGTCCCACAGTAGATGAGTGGACACGACCTCCAGGACCCGGACTAGATTGGACACGACCTCCAGGACCCTGACCGGATTGAATTCCCCGCTGGTGCGCCTTGTCCCTCAGGTACGATGACTGACTCCAAAATGGCTGCCCCTCAGAATCTCATAGTCCCCCTCTGCACTGAGTGCTAGGACTCACTGAACTCCGTGGCCCCCTTTTGATGTTGAACGAGGTCCCCTCGTCTCTAGCTGACCTTTGGAGACCTAGGCAGCAATACCCTCTGAAGTCAGGGGGGCCAGAACTCTATAGGTAAATCCAGGACAGTCCAACGTAATAGAAGGTGGTCCCCAGCTACTTGGTCCCCAGCTACTCCACAAGCGATCACATACAACTCTCATAAGGTCCCTAAGGAGACCAGCAGCACCCTACCGCCAAGGTAATAAGGCCAGAGCCGGGGCAAGTTAGATCCCACTAACTCTCATCCCCTTCTCCCTTTCGCAGCAGCCTCTCTCCTAATTTAGTCGCTAGGCTCCCTCTTTTCCTCTGACGAGGCCTTGGAGATCTCTCTGACTTCATTGGGGGCTACATGATCCCACGCCGCCTATTGCTTCCACCACTACTCTGCGGCCCTCTACCCAGCGAGTCCCTCGGCTCCTATAGCTGACTCCATTAGGGGCTACGTGATCCCTCGCCGCCTATTGCTTCCACCACTACTCTGTGGCCCTCTACCTAACGCGTCCCTCGACTCCTATAGCTGCGGTGGCCCCCACGTGCATACCAACCTCACGTAACCCAACAATGCGATGGGGTACCTCTATCCCTGTCACCCCACCCATGCTGACCCACAGGAAACCGCAAGGCATGAACACCTTCGAAATTAGCTTTCCCCCAAGCTCTCCATTAAAGCAAGGAGAAATCTCAAACATAGTCTAATCAGAAAACACTCAAAAACACTATTTGTGGACACTTACCACTGCTCCACCAAAGGGCCGGCAAAGATGGATCTCATCTTTCACACAGATAGACCTGACAACTGGATCACTACACTTAGATTGCAACTTCACATATCCAAAACGACGACCACCACACATAGCTGTAAACTGATGACCTCTCTACCTAACCAGGCGACTAGAAATAGGAACACAACAGTGACCATTTACTCAAATGGCACAGTGTTGATAGAGGCTAACAATGAGAACTTTGAGGGCTTTGACTCCCTCTTCCCAGCTCTACGTTCTGCACATCTTCACTCGCTTCGATCTGCTCCGCCCCAACCCCTTTCCCTGGACTCCCTTCCCCACCAGGGGATGTAAATACCTACTCCCTCGCCCCAGGTGAGTCCCTTCAGCCTCCCTGCTAGAAGCCCCTCTCACTCCCCCGTTTCTACTAATTGTGACCGTCAATCTCCCGAGAGTGATCTTACCCCTCCACTCCCTCAGACTCATCCTCCCTACACCCCATCACCATCACTCGAGCACGGTCTTCTGACCCCCTCCCCACTCCTTCAGAACTACTATGGAAGAGCTCGCAACTCGACCCCCTACCAAGGGTCATGAACAGTGGCTATCTAGGCAACCCAACTAGCTGTAGAACCCACAATTCGATCTTGCCCACCACCTTAAGGGTTGTACCTTCCCACAACGTCAAGCCTCCTACCCCGGAAAACATGTTACACTGACTGATCTTACTAGAGAATCAGTCAGAAATAATATTCAGAGGCCTTGACGAAATTATAACCAACCTAGACAAGCCTCAAAGGCCCCAACAATCCCACACAAGGCCTCTTCACCGTCCAACTCTAACCTTCTAAAATCCCAGTCTGAGCCGTTTTCCGTCCTTGATATCCGATCCCAGAGGCCCACAAAAACCATCTCTGAGATGCCGTTACAGATCCTCACTAGAACCAAATCCCCTGTGTCCAAGCTACTGAGTCCCTGAAGTATGGTTGCAGTGTCCCAGGCGCATAGACCTCTAGGACCAAAACAGCAATGTCTGAGGAAGAAGCAGCGGACCTAGCCTCCTCCTACGACTCTCCTCCCACAGCCTCACTTGAATCCAATATTCAAGTGATCACTGGCTTCAGAAGTGAACCCCCCTCTAAAGTTAAAAGACCTCTGTCCTCCCTCTCGTCTATACCTAAGGCCCCACCAGGAAAGTACCCTAGCAAAAAGAGTCTATCCACTAACTGCCTGCTCATTAATTGTAGATCAGCTCCCAGACATGCAACGGAATTAGCAGAAGCCATCCTCTCTCACAACCAAGACATTGCATTCATCACAGAGACATGTCTAAATGAGATCTCCCCCCGTTTAGATATGCTTGTTCCCCCAGGCTACTACATCGTCAACAAAGACAGAAAAGAGCAACGAGGGGAAGGTGTAGCCATAAACCACAGAGACAACAAAGACATCGCTGTAACTGACTCATGCAAGTACAGCTCATTTGAATGTCTCTCTGTCAACATTAGGACTAAAGACAACAGTCCTTCAGTCTGTCACCTTCTCTATCACCCCAGGCAACACCCCCACATTTGGGGGACACTTACCTGACCTGATTGCCCATTGTGCACTCAAAGACACTAACTACCTAATCCTAGGTAATCTCAACCTATGTTGGAATGAAACCAACAACTCTCTAATTCAATCTCTCAACAACCTCCTCTGTGACAATAATCTTTCCCAACACTGTTCGGAAGAAACGCACAACAAAGGTGCAACCTTGGATGCCATCATTGCCCACCAGGACGCAATTACGATCGACAACATTCTTCCAGTGGACTGGTTGGATCACCACATGATCTTATTCCACATCAACCAAAGACTTTTATCCCTGCCTCCGGTCCTTGACCCCCCCAAAATGATCCAGAAATTTCTCTCAGATTCCCCTGGATGTCATGGAAGAGTGGGTCAATCTGCTTCTACCCGGCGACATTGAGCTCCCCACAACTGAGCTCACCTCGCTCTATAACGCAAACATGGTAACCTTGCTTGACTAACTTGCTCCCTTGAAATTAAAAAGAAATCGTCCTATTCCGTCCAGATCATGGTTCGACTCAGACATCAATGATCAAAGGAGACAACTAAGAGCCACTGAAAGATGCTGGAGGACCATGCCCAGCACCACCCATCGCGATCAACTTAGAACAGTCCGGAAGAAATACAACAGACACATCAAGAATAAAAAATCCATGTATTTCTGCTCCACACAGGATAGCGCAAAACGCAGACCCAAGGAGCTCTTTAACATCATCAGACGCCAAACCTCTAAACCTGATACGTCCCTAGGGCCGGCATCCAAAGAACGGTGCGACAACTTCACCGACTTCTTCAATGATAAGATCTCCAAGATCTAGCGATCTCTCGACACCAAATGCACATCACCTCCCTACAGCAGCCAGGGTGAGGTGTTTGGTAGCGCTCCCTCTCTTACTTCTAAACCCTGGTCTCTCTTCCAGTCCATCCCGGAAGAAGAGATAGTCAAACTTATCTCCACCTCCAAACCCTCATCACATGCCCTAGACCCTCTTCCTGCTCAACTCACTAAAAAGCTGAAACTCTCCTTAGCCCCTCTCTTGTGCAGGATTATTAATAGCTCCCTTAAAACCAGAATTGTTCCGGATTGTCTGAAAGTGGGACAAGTCACCCCACTGCTAAAAAAACCAGGCCTAGACATAAATGACTTAAACAACTTCAGACCTGTCTCCAACCTTCCGCTTCTCTCCAAAATCCTAGAAAAATGTGTACTCCAACAACTAACCCAACACCTAGATAACACCAACCTTCTGGACTCCCATCAGTCGGAATTCAGGAAAGGCTGTAGCACTGAAACCCCAATCCTTAACATATTAGACGACATCCACAAATCTTTGGACGCACACCAATGCTGCCTACTCATTCTCCTAGACCAATCGTCAGCATTCGACACAGTAGACCACAAACTTCTCCTCAAGGCCCTCAAAGTTAGGGTCGGTCTAGACAAGATGGTCCTCAAATGGTTCTCCTCATTCCTCCACAACCGCTTTCAGAGAATTAAAATCAAAAGCTTTGAGTCCGACCTCCTCCCCGTCAACAGGGGAGTCCCCAAGGATCAGTGCTCTCCCCTCAACTCTTCAACATTTACATGGAACGCCTTACCACCCTACTCAGAAAAGCTAATATCCCTTTCCACTTATATGCTGACGATACTCAAATTTACTTGGAAATCTCATCGGCCAAAGACATTCAAAGACTCAACGAATCACTAAGAGAAGTGCAACTGGGGCTGTCTAGTAACCACTTAAAAGTGAATCCGGACAAAACCGAACTCCTCCTCATTTCGAACAAAGAAGAAAACCCACAAATGGTCGAGTGGATAAAAGCCATTGATGTGCTCAACGGGAACCTCACTCTGGCTGATTCTGTTAAATCTTTAGGCATTACAATAGACTCAAAACTGGACATGACCAAGCACATTAAGATCTCGGTGAAGAGCGCCTTCCTCAACCTGAAGCTACTAAACAAAATAAACCTTTAGTCCCACCCAGAGATCTTAAACAAGCCACCCAAGCACTGGTGCCGTCAAGACTAGACTATGGAAACGCAGTCCTCTCTGGAATAGCTAAAACACATCTTGCTCCTCCGAAAACAACACTCAATGCGGCTGCCAGAATGGTCACTGGAATAAAGAAACTTGACCATATCTCTATGGCTCTCAAAGAACTCAAGCGGCTACCAATAGACCTGGGGGCGAACTTCAGAACAGCTTGCCTCACCTACAAAGCCCTTCACACAGGCAAACCCGAATATCTGGTGGCCAAACTCAAAAAAGCTGGCCAGAACAGGACCCTCAGAAGCTCCAACAACCTACTTCTCACCCCGCAAAAATCACGAGAACAGAAAACTGAGGCCAGGTCCGTCGCCAGCATCGCGCCCCAAATCTGGAACTCTATTCCCCCTCACATCAGACCTACTCCTTCCTTCGCTAAATTAAAAAGCATTGGAAATGCAATAGGTCTCGCATTAGGAAAGTTTGAGCTATTGGTATTGTAAATGACACTTTTTTTATTTATGTGTTGGTTTTGAAAGTAGCAAAATTAATAGGTTTGTCAGTTACAATGTCAATAGTTTTAACTTTTGCAAATGTGACACCTATAGCATTTGTAATGCAATGTGTGTTGTATTTTGTGACTTAGATGTATTGATATTACAAATAACAATGGCTTTTAATTTTGTAAATAATTAATACTTAAATAAAAGTTATTGTAATTTATAATGGCAATAGCTTAAACATTAGTAAATAACTTTTGTGAAGATTATGTTCAGTGTATTTTATTGTGACGAAAATCCAACAACATTGCATTTGCACCTAAACACACACATAGCCACACACATATAGATATGGTGGTGGTGGATCTGGAGGATATGGTGGTGGTGGATGTGGTGGTGGTGGTGATGGTGGATGTGGGGGTGGATGTGGTGGTGGATGTGGTGGTGGTGGAGGTGGTGGATGTGGTGGTGATGTGGTGGATGTGGTGGTGGTGGATGTGGTGATGTGGTGGTGGTTGTGGATTTGGTGAAAGTGGTGGTGGATGTGGTGATGGTGGTTGTGGATGTGGTGAAAGTGGTGGTGGATGTGGTGGTAGAAGTGATGGTGGTGGGTATGGTGGATGTGGTGGTGGTGGATGCGGTGGTGGATGAGGTGGTGGATGTGGTGGTGGATGTGGTGGTGGTGGATGCGGTGGAAGTGGTGGATGTGGTGGTGGTGGATGCGGTGGAAGTGGTGGATGCAGTGGAAGTGGTGGATGTGGATGCGGTGGTGGAGGATGCGGTAGATGTGGTGGATGTGGTGGTGGTGGATGCAGTGGTGGTGGAAGTGGTGGTGGATGTGGTGGTGGTGGATGCGGTGGTGGTGGAAGTGGTGGTGGAAGTGGTGGTGGATGCGGTGGGGGTGGAAGTGGTGGTGGATGTGGTGGTGGTGGATGTGGTGGTGGTGGATGTGGTGGTGGTGGATGTGGTGGTGGATGTGGATGTGGCGGTGGATGTCATGGTGGATGTGGAGGTGATGGTGGATGTGGTGGTGGAGGTGGTGGATGTGGTGGTGGTGGATGTGGTGATGTGGTGGTGGATGTGGTGAAAGTGGTGGTGGATGTGGTGGTGGAAGTGATGGTGGTGGGTATGGTGGATGTGGTGGTGGATGAGGTGGTGGATGTGGTGGTGGATGTGGTGGTGGATGTGGTGGTGGTGGATGCGGTGGAAGTGGTGGATGTGGTGGTGGTGGATGCGGTGGAAGTGGTGGATGCAGTGGAAGTGGTGGATGTGGATGCGGTGGTGGATGTGGTGGTGGATGCGGTGGATGTGGTGGTGGTGGATGCGGTGGTGGTGGAAGTGGTGGTGGATGTGGTGGTGGTGGATGCGGTGGTGGTGGATGTGGTGGTGGTGGATGTGGTGGTGGTGGATGTGGTGGTGGTGGATGTGGTGGTGGTGGTGGATGTGGTGGTGGTGGATGTGGTGGTGGATGTGGCGGTGGATGTCATGGGGATGTGGAGGTGATGGTGGATGTGGTGGTGGTGGTGGTGGATGGGGTGGTGGTTGTGGTGGATGTGGTGGTGGATGTAGTGGTGGTGGGTGTGGTGGTGGATGCGGTGGTGTTGGATGTGGTGGTGGTGGATGTGGCGGTGGTGGATGCGGTGGTGGTGGAAGTGGTGGTGGATGTGGCGGTGGATGTCATGGTGGATGTGGAGGTGATGATGGATGTGGTGGTGGATGTGGTGGTGGTGGTGGATGTGATGGTGGATGTGGTGGTGATGGTGGATGTGATGGTGGATGTGGTGGTGATGGTGGATGTGGTGGCGATGGTGGATGTGGTGGTGGATGCGGTGGATGTGGTGGTGGATGTGGTGGATGTGGTGGCTGTGGTGGATGCGGTGGTGGATGTGGGGGTGGTGGTAGTGGTGGATGGAGTGGTGGTTGTAGTGGATGTGGTGGTGGATGTAGTGGTGGTGGGTGTGGTGGTGGTGGTGGATGCAGTGGTGGTGGATGTGGTGGATGTCATGGTGGATGTGGAGGTGATGGTGGATGTGGTGGTGGTGGATGTGGTGGTGGATGTGGTGGTGGTGGATGTGGTGGTGATGGTGGATGTGGTGGTGGATGCGGTGGTGGTGGATGCGGTGGATGTGGTGATGGTGGATGCGGTGGTGGTGGTGGATGGGGTGGTGGTTGTGGTGGTTGGGGTGGTGGATGTAGTGGTGGTGGGTGTGGTGGTGGTGGTGGATGCGGTGGTGGTGGATGCAGATGTGGTGGATGTGGTGGTGGTGGATGTCATGGTGGATGTGGAGGTGATGGTGGATGTGGTGGTGGTTGTGGAGGTGATGGTGGATGTGGTGGTGGTGGATGTGATGGTGGATGTGGTGGTGATGGTGGATGTGGTGGTGGATGCGGTGGTGGTGGATGTGGTGGTGGATGCGGTGGTGGTGGTGGATGCGGTGGTGGATGGGGTGGTGGATGTGGTGGTGGATGTAGTGGTGGATGGGGTGGTGGTTGTGGTGGTGGATGTAGTGGTGGTGAGGGTAGTGGTGGTGGTTGTGGATGCGGTGGTTGTGGTGGAAGTGGTGGTGGATGTGGTGGTGGTGGTGGATGTGGCGGTGGTAGATGTGATGGTGGTGGATGTGGCGGTGGATGTCATGGGGGATGTGGAGGTGATGGTGGATGTGGTGGTGATGGTGGATGGGGTGGTGGATGTGGTGGTGGATGTAGTGGTGGTGGATGCGGTGGTGGTGGTGGATGCGGTGGATGTGGTGATGGTGGATGCGGTGGTGGTGGATGGGGTGGTGGTGGTTGTGGTGGATGTGGTGGTGGATGTAGTGGTGGTGGTGGTGGATGTGGTGGTGGTGGATGCGGTGATGGTGGAAGTGGTGGTGGTGGATGCGGTGGTGGTGGAAGTGGTGGTGGATGTGGTGCTGGATGTGGCGGTGGTGGATGTGATGGTGGTGGATGTGGTGGTGGATGTGGCGGTGGATGTCATGGTGGATGTGGAGGTGATGGTGGATGTGGTGGTGGATGTGATGGTGGATGTGATGGTGGTGGTGTATGCGGTGGATGTGGTGGTGGATGTGGTGGATGTGGTGGTGGATGCGGTGGTGGTGGTAGTGGTGGATGGGGTGGTGGTGGTAGTGGTAGTGGTGGTGGATGTAGTGGTGGTGGGTGTGGTGGTGGTGGTGGTGGTGGTGGATACGGTGGTGGTGGATGCGGTGGTGGATGTGGTGGTGGTGGATGTCATGGTGGATGTGGAGGTGATGGTGGATGTGGTGGTGGTGGATGTGATGGTGGATGTGGTGGTGGATGCGGTGGTGGTGGATGCAGTGGATGTGGTGATGGTGGATGCGGTGGTGGATGGGGTGGTTGTGTATATTGTCTAGAAGCCTTGTATCAGCAGAGCTAGGCATTATTGATGTAACAGCAGTGGCACACAGGTGGGTAACATGCACGTGACCTGGTGACCCTGGAGGCGTGAGTGGTAGGACATTGTTACACTCCTACAGTGTGCGTCTGTGTGGTGTGTCCTGGTGCGTGTCTGTCCGTTTTCATGTGCATTTATTCTGGGAAGGTCTGTGTGTCTGTCAGTCTTTGTTAGAAAATGGTTGAAGGGACATCTGTTGTAGAAGTGTTTGTGTGTTTGCGACTGTTTCCGTGTAAATGCGTGCCTGCGGGTGTTTATCATCTGTGGGAGTCTCTTTGCAAAATGGCATGTATGTTCGTGTGTATGTGTGCTCGCACGTGCCTGCGTTAATGTGAATGTGCGTGCTATTGTGTGTAGTGTGTGTGTCTATATGCGTGCGAGTGTGTTTCTCTGTATGTGTCTGTGCGCGCGCGTTGCACCATTGTGTGCGTGTCCGTGGGCGTGTGTAATGATGTGATATGCAAAACTGGCATTTAGTGCTATAGTTTAGTATGACATGCATTATTGTGTCGATTTTTAGGTAGGAAGAGGTCTTTTACACAAACGATAGTGCAAAACTCACAGTCTGCAGACGTCGGTCTCCCAACAATAGCCCCTTTGCTTTAAAATAAGACTATGACAGACGCGGGGCTCCCGGACACTTGAGGGCATTGCTGTGGGCTGGGGGGCGGAGAAATGCGACACGGCGGGCAGGGGAAGGGGCGGAGCGGGGAGAGGGTGTGAAAGCAGCAGGGGCCTTTGAAGTGAAGCTAAGCTTCACTTCAAAGGTGTGGGAGGAGTGCGGCTGAGGGAACAGACGGCGATTTGGTGATGTGCACGCGCATTTTAGGTCAATGCGCTTGCGCATTGACCTAAAAGCCACGGGCAGACCACCAAATCGCCCAGTTAGGTAAAGTCTGTTTAAGACGCTATAAATCGAGCTCCCTCTCAATGCCCATTATGACAATAATGATAGGAGCAAATTTGGAAATTAAGGGAATAATGAAACGTCCATAGACAATAACAAACATATACAAATAACCTCTCCCAATTAATGTCAAGAGTGACTGCATACAAGTCATGGATAGAATACATTAAATAGTACTTGTAGCCTTTGCAAAGGCAAGAAGGATGGTAGCAACAGTTCCAAACGGCCTTGTTTTATGGCGATCACAATCAAATGTCATGAGACACCAATTTTTTTGACATAGACATGAATTGTCTAATTTTAGGATTGTAGAACTAGCGTATGAATGTGTTACATTAGATTAGGTGTAGGGAAAAACAACATAGAAAAATTGGCAAAATAGATGGAAATGAAAGCATGTTACCAAAAATGTACGATGACGAAAAATGCAGCATACATTGTTTTGTTTTTAAAAAACAAATCGGTATAAGACAACATGTGTTCTTAAATGTTTTGCTTTACTGGTGTATTTCCGGAGCAAAGATAAACGTACGTAAGGCTGCAACCAGGCGTGCACCCACTTTAATAACGGCTGTCAGATATCAATCAGAGAGTGATAAGTCATGAAATACACATTTATTTTAGAAAAAAACAGGTTGTGATGCCGGTGTCTCGTGCAATTACTAGGCTGTCTCTCTCTTATATATATATATATATATATATATATATATATATATATATATATATATATATATATATATATTCTCACTTTGCATTTCTGGTGCAAGCATTTTCAAATTAAAAATAGTTAGGAAATGGCAATACCCAGTCTGAACACTGCACAGCCGGCATGCAGTGCAACGCGATGCAGTATTCTGCTTTGTCTTTAGGGGTGGCTCCGGGAGATGCATTAGTGTATGTGTGCGTTTTGTCTTTAGGAATCGTGCCTGTAAACCTGCGAGGAGAATGTTTCTACATATGTGTTTTTTTAAGCCCATTTAAAATGCGTGCATGTGTGTCTGCTACGTTAGCCACGGAGTGAGGCCTGTCTCTGTCGCTGGCTGTGTGCACTACGAGGGTGAACGCTCTCCAGGCCATTGGTGTGCCTGGCTCGAGGGCGCTTCAGCAACAAACCCCAGTTGTTTGCAAATGTTAAAATACAATTGCTCGACGTAAACGGAAGTGCTAGTGATGCTGCCAGACGAAACAAACAGTTGTGTTGAACAATTTAAATAGGCAATAAAGTACAAATATGAACAGTCAAGGGAGGGGACGTGGGTGGTGTGAGGTGCATTTAAAGCAGAACCCCCCTCCACGCGAATGGCCTATGCTTTCTTTAACCTTCTCCTTCGTGCTGATACAGCATGCCAAGCACGGCCGGATCTGTTTGTATACCAGAACTTCGAAATAGAAAAGGACTCTGAAATACATTTAAAAAAAAACGTCAGTCTTTGGGCCACTTGCATTGTGCAAAACTCACAGTCTGCAGACGTCGGTCTCCCAACAATAGCCCCTTTGCTTTAAAAGAAGACTATGACAGACGCGGGGCTCCCGGACACTTGAGGGCTTGCTGTGGGGAGGGGGGAGGAGAAATGCGACACGGCGGGCAGGGGAGGGGGCGGAGCGGGGAGAGGGTGTGAAAGCAGCAGGGGCCTTTGAAGTGAAGCTAAGCTTCACTTCAAAGGTGTGGGAGGAGTGCGGCTGAGGGAACAGACGGCGATTTGGTGATGTGCACGCGCATTTTAGGTCAATGCGCTTGCGCATTGACCTAAAAGCCACGGGCACAGCACCAAATCGCCCAGTTAGGTAAAGTCTGTTTAAGACGCTATATATCGAGCTCCCTCTCAATGCCCATGGGCATTGAGATAGGTCGCTCGACCTAAAAAGTCAGCTCAAAATCCTTTTTCTCGACTGATCCCTAATGAATAGGTAGGATAAGTTGGAGCCTTGAGATTGACACTACCCTCATCCTGGATTTGATGTAATCATGACCTTGATATGGAACTCTTACGTCATTGTCACTATGATTATTATTATCTGGACTGTCTTGCCTTATTGTATTTTGTTCTGCTCTGTTTTCCTCTGCTGTGTAACTGATGTGAAGCACTCTCCGATACCCTCCGGTCAGGATAGCGCTATATAAAACTTCTTAAATAAAATAAAATAAATAAATCTACTCGTTGTACAAAAAAAAGTGTGGCTCATTTTTTAAAAGGTAATTACTAGAGTTATTCCTGTTAATGTATAGGAAGAGTATCAAGTTACTAGAGTAATAGAAGAGATAGAATGTTGGTGTGTCATTATCAAGGAAGAATGGAGACTAGGGTTGAAGGAAAGAAAAGAATAGTGTTGAGTAAAGGTATTGGTGATTAGCATGTGGACAGAGAAGAACTTTGTGGATAAAGACATTGTCAAGTACTGGGAAGTGAAGGAAGATTTAGGGATGGATGAGATGATATACTATTAAGAGGCAAATGGGTAATTCTACCTATAGGATTAAGGAAAATAATCTTAGACATTTGTCATAAAAGACACCTCAGTATTGTTAAAATCAAAAGGAGAGTAAAGGACTCCAATTGGTGACTGAGAGTGGACTTGAAAGTGGAAAAAAGGGAATTGTTGCATGATATATGAAAGTTCAGATAAAGACAGGGTGACATTTCACTCTTCATTGTGTCCTGTTAAAAGTCCCAGCATGCCATGGTGATATTAATATTTTGGGAGCTATTGCGAATGTTGTAAAAGGTAAAAGTATATCAATGTAATGATTGATATATTCTCTGACTTCGTAGAAATTGAGTTGGTAGAAATTGAGATGGTGGAACAGGTTGATGCCTTGGTGGATGTTAAATTCATGGATAAGGAATTCTTGCAAGAAGGCTTGCCAAAAGTGTTTGTTAGTGATAATGGTTCTCGATTTGTAACGAATTGTGATTAGAATATTTTTTTAATGAATGAGGTGTCACATAAGACCATATATAACTATCACCCAGCTGCGAACCAAAATGTGTAGAGATTTAATAAGGTAATTGAAGGCGTCAAGCAACTTCCTAAGAAAAACAAATTTAATTGGGAAAAAGGTTCTTAAAATATTTGTAGGCGTACAGGATTATTTCCAATGATTTTATAGGGCTCACTCCCGTTGTGCTTATGAAAATTAGAATATATTTCACAAAGGATAATATAACCTGTATGCCTAGAGCTAGGCTAGTAGTTTGGTCATTGGAAGACATGAGGAAAAATAATGAGAGGGCCCAGATTCGTTATAAGAAAACATATGATTAAATGAATTGTGTGGTAGAAGTTAATCTCAGAGTGGGAGTATGGGGTTTATCAAAGAGTGTCATGGTAAAAAAAGGAGAATGAAAGTCTACAGAACCTATGTAAGTTAAAGAAGCATATGGTAAATCTGTTGTAGTGAGTGATGATGACGTATTGCACACAGGCAAGATGTCTAAGAGTAAGAGGAATGAACCTGGTATAAATAGAATCAGATATGCAGGGGCTGCTCCTCCAGTACGGCGGAAGAGCATTGCCCCACTGCTGAAATGCAGCAGATAGAAGAAAAATAAAATGACATTAAAACTATTTTATTGTCATTTTATTTTTCATTTTCAGTCACATAGTCTAGGGTGGGGCGGACCATGAGGCTGCATCAGCAGCAGGTGTAGGCGTAGTGGTAGGCACTGAAAGTGCACATGATGGTTTGGCCAGTCGTCTTAGGACGCACATATCTCCAGGAGCAGAGGATGTTGGCGGCCGGCAACAAAAGGTAAGTCTATATATTTTATATTATAATTTTTCCCTGTGCTGCTTCCCCATGGCAGATTGGCAGCACCCGCCGCTGTAGATATGATTTGTTGAAAGATGTAGGAAAGCTAGAGAGAAAGAGAAAGAGAAAGAGAGAGAGAGAGAATGAAATGAGCGCAGTTGATCAAGGCAGTGTGAACATTGGTTATTACTTGTCAATAGCATCTAACAGAAATGAGAAAGAGAAAAGATAAACGAAGAAGAGTTATAGTCCTTGTTTTAGTTGTAGGGCTCAAAAAAGGTGTGTTGCAAAACACTAATACAATCAGAAAAATCTCTTGAATTAGGGTAATGACTACGAGTTTATTACATCAGTAGAACTGACATACAGCCCTGAATTGATCATGCACAAAACAATTCTATTGTTCCTTGGGTCAAAGACAAGGCCTGTGGCACTAAAGGTCAGGTTACATAGCGGCCCTTCTAATTGCACACTGATATGGGGATTTGGCACCTTGATGCGCTGCCCTGCGTAAAAGTGGAAGGGCAGGAATGCACCGTATCTATCGCATACAGTGCATTCATGTCCTTTCCCAGTGTGCTGGTGCAGTTTCTGCAGCCTAGTGCCAATGCAGGTACCCTTGCACCATGGTGCCCGGGTGCCTGCATTGCACGCAGGAATGTTTTGCACAAGAAGGGGCGCCTTCCTGCACAAAAGCAATCCTGGGAGCCTTTTTCTTCTTTCTATGTGTACTGCCGAAATAACGTAATTTCTCCTTGTTGCACCTCTCCTGGGGAGGCATAAGGTTTTGGCGCATCCCTGGGTTTACATGGTCTTGTATTTATGGGGATGTGGCAAGATCCATGGGTGTTGCGTGGAAACGCCCTCTGCAATGCACATGGGATACATCCCTAGTGCAAAGTAAGGCAACAGAGCGTTTTGAGCTGACTTGCCTTACTCCATATCTATGAGGCCATTCAAAGCCATGCAAAGTGTCTTTGCGTGGCCTCATAAATATGATTTGGTAGTTTGCACCACGGTTGCAACACAAAAAGTGACGCTACGGCTGCGCAAGGGGCTTGTAAATATGTCCCCAACTGCTTTGTAAAAGAACCCTATTTTCATGCTGTGATGATTGTACTACTTTGTTGCAAATCAAAATGGCCATTCTGTAAGATTTGCAGAATCCTGCCCATTAATGAGTCAGGATTCTGTTTGTGAATCCCACTGAACTGGCTGTGAATGCAGGGATGGAGACTTTCGAGGCACAGCAGCTCTCCATTTCTACAGTCACATGCACAGAATAACTTCATTTAAGGTCTAGCCTAAGCAGCATGCATGCACTGTATGCAAGACCTGGTGTATTCAGTAAAAGGACTTTGATATTGCCTGCTGCCTACCACAGGTTGACTCCAGTGTCGCTTTTGTTTGCAGCCTCCTAACTGGCCCTTCTCAGCTGAGGAGCACCGGCCAAGTACTGTATTTTTACACTTCAGGTGTTTGTATGTTACTGTGGGGGCTACTTTTTTTTTATTCCCTGCTCGTGTTTCTTTGTGGGTACGTTTTCTCTCCTCTGACTGTCAAAAGCACTTATAAGTGTTCTGTTTTGTTCCAAATGTCCCTCTGTTTACCAATGCGTCTTTGTTTTCTTTCTACATCTTCAAAGAGAGAATTTACCGGTTTTGCTTGAACGTCACCCCCAGCCCCCTCTCCCTTCGTTGCTTGAGCCATGCTGCTTTATCTGTACTTTGTCTCTGTCTACATATTTAGCCACACCCCAGAATCCAGTCCACGAACAACAAGGTTGCATCAATTAATTGATATCATCAGTAAAGGCATCAGTAGTTCACAGTTCTGTCAATGAAGTATGGTCTTCGTGTGACAGCAGAAATAGATTACAGATATATAATGCATTTTTTTTTAATGTCAACAGGCTTGTTAGAGATGGGGGTCTCTAGTTGGCAGAGGTAGGTACCTTTGTCCAAATAGGGGCCCTTGCTTCTAGTCAGGGTAAGGAGGATACACTCCTAAAATTACCCCTGCTCACCCCCTGAGTAGCTTGGCACGAGCAGACAGGCTTATTTCAAAGGCAGTGTGTAAAGAATTTGGGAACACATATAGCAATACAGGGAAAACACTACAAATGGACACCACACCAGTTTAGAAAAATAAGTAATTTTTATCTAAACCAAAACAAGACCAAACAGCAAAAATCCACAATATAGTTATCAAGATATCCTTAAAAATAGGTTATTCACTTAAATAATGCTTGTAGCAGCAAATAACTCCACCTGGAGTTATAACAACGTCGTGTCAGAGGAAAATCCCAAAGTACGGCGTCGACCACGAGGTGCGCGACGTCGGGTCCACAAAGAACAGTACCTTGGAAACGAGGAAAGCAAAGATGACACACGGCGTCGGGGAGGTGATGCTTCGTTGGCGCCCAGCGGCGTCGGTTCCTTACGACCCCAGGGGAGGTAAAGCCTCTGTTTCTTACTGCAGTGCAGGGAAGGCAAAGCATTGAGTTCTTACTGCGTCGGGAAGGTGACGTCACAAATGGCAACGAAGCCTCTGTTCCTTAGGATGGTGCGATGTCAATATGGCACGGCAGCCTGCGTCGGGCCTTCTTCGCAAGTCGGGGCGATGCGTCGTGCTTAAGCATGAGCGGATTTTGCGGATTGGCAATCCGCGAATTTGCGGATTTGCAAACTCGCAATCCGCAAAATCCGCGAATTCCCGCGAATTTGCGGATTTTTTTTTTTTTGTGTTCGCCCGTGTTTCTGCCAGTTCGCGAGGGTTTTTACAATTTCGCAATTTGCGAACTTACCTGTCGGGTCGCAAGTTTTGCGAACTTGTTGTTTCTACGTGTCCAACCTGTTTGGGACACTCTTCTTCATCACTGCCACTCTCTGTCACCACTGCCACTCTCTGACTACTCATGCCACCCTCTGGCCCACCCATGCCACCCTCTGTTTCATCACCACACCCTCTGGTTGTCCAGTGTACATTATTTTTGGCAAAGCAAAGCACACCTTCCCTGCCTCAAGTGACCTGAATTAATTTGGGGCTGATTAATGTGTCACAGAATATTTTTTTAGCTGGCACCTGCTTCCTTAGTGCGCCCTGATTAGTGATCTTTTGCACTTGCTAAGTGCTTTCATTGTTGCAAAATTAGTTACAACACCTGCCCTGCCCCAACTGACAATAATGAATTAGGGGCTGATTAATGGATTTTAACTTCCAGCCTGGCTCCTGCTTGTCTCCCTTAGCTGTAATTCAGGACCTTTGTGGCATATGTGTAACTATTCTGAGGTTCAGAGCAGGGTCACATAATAGTTGCAACTGGCAACTGAACTCTGGAGGGGCCCCTCAGGAAGCACTACAGGAAATGGCTACTAATGATGAGCCTGAACTTTTGAACCTGGTAAGTAGTTACTTTCAGTTTTGCTAAAATCGTATTTCTGCAATTTCGCACTTATTCGCGGGGCGCGAACTCACGCGAACAGTGCGAGCAGTGCGAGCAAAATCCGCTGCTCGCGGATTTGCGGATTTTTCAGGAAATTCGCAAATCTCGCGGATTGCGGATTTCCCGAAAATCCGCAAAATCCGCGAGCGGAACGGATTTTCCGCCCATGCCTAGTCGTGCTCTTAACGAGCTGTGTCCACGGCTTCAGTGCAGGTTATGACATCGCTCAACAGCGTTGTTGTTGCAATTTCCTTCTGTGGCAGCTGAAACAGCCGTTCCAGATGCAGAGAGACAGAAAAAATGAAGTCTTTGTGTTCCTGAGACTTCAGAACAGGAGGCAATCTCAGTTTCAAGCCCTTGGAGATCTTCCTCAAGATGAAAAAGTAAACACCAAAGTCCTTTTCTACTTTCCTTGGCAGCAAGCAGGCACTGCAGGCCAACCCCAGACAGCAAACAGCACAGGGGCAGTATTTCTCCTCAGCTTCTCTGGTTCTTCTCCTTGGCAAAGGTTTCTCTTGATTCCCAGAAGTGATCTAAAAGTCTGTGGTCAAGGCCCCTCTTTTTATACACTAAAATCATTTGTTCTCTGAAGGCTGAGAGTTTCTGTACCTGGCCAAAACCAGTTATGTCCTCACTGGTGCAGCTTCCTGGCAGGAGGTGGAGACAGCATTGTTGAAGGCAGATCAGGCCCATTCAGGTGAAAATGAAATTCCCTTCCCCTACTCTAAATGCATCCCAGGTCCATTCAGCCCAGCCCTGACTCATCAGACTTTTGGAGCCACACCCCCTCTCCAGCCCCTGTCATCCAAAGCCAGACATGAAACATACAAACCTAGCAGAGGCACGCTGGATGGTTAGGCAACAAAACACCTACTTTCTAAAAGTGGTATTTTCAAACACAGAATGAAAAAGTCACCATCACTAAAAGATGCACTTTAACATTCTGAGTTCAGGCATACTAAACTTTATTTTTCTACCTTCTTCCTTGGGGCAGTTATGCTTATAAGATGTTATAAACAAACTCCCCATTCTGTCCTAGGGGAACAGGTAGCCTTGCAATAGTGAAATACGAAATTGGCAGTAATTGACTATCAGGACATGCCACACACATCAGGGTGTGTCCTACCTTTCACATACAATGCAACCTGCACACAGGGGTACCTTGGGCCTATCTTAGAGGTGACTAACATGTAGAAAAGGGAAGGTTTAGGAACTGGCAAGTATGTGCACTTGCCAAGTTGACATGGCAGTCCCAGACTGCACACAGGCTCTGCAATGGCAGGCCAGAGCTACATTTTATAGGCTGCTTCTGTGGGTGGCACAATCAGTGCTGCAGCCCACTAGCAGAATTTGATTTACAGGCCCAGGGCATAACCAGTGCACTGTACTATGGTCTGACAAATAAATCAAATATACTAATCATGGAATCACTAATCCATTACAACAATTTACAAAGGGAGTACTTGCATTTTGACACTGAACAGCACTGGCAAAGTGCCCAAAGCATCTAGACCAGCAAACGTGAGTCCAACACACAGCAAAAACACAGGAGGAGCCAACAGCAAAAAATGAAAGGAAGATCCATGCTTATGGTGCCAGGTATAACAGGGCTTTTATCTTTTCCCATTCTCCTTTGTTTCACAGTGCGTCTGCTCAAGATGCCGTCCAGCTGCGGGCCGTGCTGTCCGTGGCCTGGGGGAAGGAGCGAGGGGGAGGACTGCAGCGGGGCGAGCTCTGGAGGCCTGGAGAGGAGCCGGTGAGCCGTGTGCTACATTCACTCTGGCGTGCTCAGTCAGCGTCCTGCTACAGCTCCAGGGGCGATGACGATAACACCCGGTCGTCTCAGGGGCGCTTCAGGAGCATCAACGCAGGGAAACCCGGGGTCATGTCCCGAAGGTTCAGGGTACGAGATCGACTGCCGGACCAATGTGCAGGGAGGCCAGTGCAGGGTCTGATCCAGGGCTGTGTCCCGAAGGTTTTGGGAACAGCATAAACCGCCGGACTAGTATGCGGGGGGCCCAGTGGAAGGTCCGACCACTGCTATGACATCGAGGACCCAACAAATTCCCTGGGCTCTGGAGCAGATCGAGATTCAGCTTCAGGGGTGACAGGATCAACCAACGGACCAGCGGACTAGTCTGCAGGGTGGCCAAGTGTAAGGACTGACTGCTGCTGCGGCAGCGAGGTCCCAGCAGTTTCCCTTGACTCCGTTGCACATTAAGAACTCACTGGGTCACTCTCATGGAATTCTCTACTTTTGTCCTGCCCGCTATTTTGCTGCTGTAGGTTTTTCTCAGGACCCTGACCCGCCATCTTGTCCATTCCCCTGTCCTTTACCCTTTTCCCTCTTTTCCCCCTTGACGATCCTATGATTCGCCTTTTCTCCATACCCTTGTATTCCTCCCACCCTCCCTTGGTGCTGTCACTACGTCCCCCCTCTGACCCCCTTAATGGAACTCTGCTCTCCTGGTTTTTTGGGGGGGTCTTGACCTGAGAAATTCTACTATTAGTATATATATATGCATGTATATAGAGATAACTCTAACCACTAGTATATGTAGTAGACCCTTGTACTCAGTACCATTCCTATGTGACTCTTAAAGTTTATCCATTTGTATCTCTTCCTTGAGTGACTTTACAACTTGTACAATTGCAAAAAAAATTCTGTTTGTATCTCTTCCTTGTGTGACTTTACAACTTGTACATTTGCAATTTTTTCTGCTTGTATCTCTTCCTTGTGTGACATTACCACTTTTACATTTGCATTTTTTTTTCTGTTTGCATCTTTTATGTAACTCATGTAATCCTAAGTCCTTATGTATCACAACTGGTTCTTATATAAAGCGCTCTGACTCCTTCGGTTAATGTTTGCGCTATATGAAATCACATTAAATATATAAATAAATACATTTTCTTTCCCTGATTTCAAAGAGAGGATTTCCCGGTTTAGCTTGTTTACGTCTCACCAACCCCTTCTCCTGCCTAAACCGTACTGTGTTGCTTGTTTTTTGTCCTTTGTCTCTGTTTACATATTTAGCCATGCCCCTGCAGATCACTTGTTTCACTGCTCGCAGTCTCCCCTTTCTGCTAAAGCCTCCACAGCATTTCTGCTTTCACTTCCGGTGCAACAGCTGTTTTATAAGCTTCCGAGAGTGAGAAATAAATAATATTTTTTTTAAATAATCTCTAAAACCTCTGGCCATAAGAGTGGAGAGGTCGGAGAGGGTAAGTACCATAGACGGTGGTCATTGACTGTGTATGTCGATGTGTGCTGCCAGCATATAAGCTTAATAATCAATCATGATGTGCATTATATAGCATGGGTGTAAGGAAGGACACCGAACCAAGGACCTACAACAGTATACCTAGAACAGTATACCTAGGAGCATTCCTTCCATATGAATTTATAGAAAACGTTGGGTCCATTTGATCTGCCCACTTTCATGCCAGGCGTTGCACCCAGTAACCACTGTTTGTTGCTCCCAGAGGCCACTTTCTGCCCCCTTCACCATGACAGACCCACGCCTCTGCACCCACAGTGAATCAGAGTTTGAGACATTCTCTTTCTTTATGGTCTTCTATAGTTCAAGTTCAAGTTCAAGTTCAAGAATTTATATAGCGCACTACTCACCCAGAGGGTCTCAAGGCGCTTGGGGATGGGTTCATTATTTATCGAATAGCCAGGTTTTCAGTTCTTTTCTGAAGGAGATGTGGTTCTGTGTAAGGCAGAGGTGGGTGGGGAGTGAGTTCCAGGTCTTGGCCGCCAAGTAGGAGAAGGATCTACCTCCCATGGTGGATCTTTGGATACGCGGAACTGCGGCAAGGCCTTGATTGGAGGATCTTAGTTGGCGGGTGGGTGTGTAGAAGGATAGTTGAGAGTTGAGGCATTTGGGCCCTAGTTTGTAGAGGGCCTTGTGTGCGTGGGTGAGGAGACGGAATGTTATTCTCTTGTTGACGGGAAGCCAGTGGAGGTCTTTCAGGTGGCCGGTAATGTGATTTTGGCGAGGGATGTCCAAGATGAGTCTTGCTGATGCGTTTTGGATGCGTTGGAGTTTTTTCTGTAATTTGTCTGTGATTCTGGCGTAGAGGGTGTTTCCGTTGTCCAGTCGACTCGTGACTAGTGCGTGGGTGGCAGTCTTTCTTGTCTCGGAGGGGATCCAACTGAAGATTTTTTGAGCATACGAAGTACGTTGAAGTAGGAGGATGAGACGGCGTCGACTTGTCTGGTCATCGAGAGTGAGGAATCTAGGTTGAAGCCCAGGTTGCGTGCGTGATCTGTGGGTATGGGTGCTGTGCCCAGAGCTGAAGGCCACCATGAGTTGTCCCAGGCAGAGGGGGATGATCCTAGAATGAGCACCTCCGTTTTGTCTGAGTTAAGTTTTAGGCGGCTGTTTTTCATCCATTCGGCTACTTCTTTCATGCCTTCGTGAAGGTTGGTTTTGGCGGAGTTAGGGTCTTTGGTGAGGGAAAGGATCAGCTGGGTGTCGTCAGCGTAGGAGATGATGTGAAGATTGTGATGACGAGCGATGGATGCGAGTGGACTCATGTAAACGTTGAAGAGGGTGGGACTGAGTGATGATCCTTGTGGTACACCACAGATGACTTCGGTGGCCTCTGATTTGAATGGCGGAAGTCTTACTCTCTGGGTTCTTCCGGCGAGGAACGAGATGATCCAGTTCAGTGCTTTTCCTTGTATTCCGATGTTGTTGAGGCGTTGTATGAGGGTGCTATGACAGACTGTGTCGAAGGCGGCGGAGAGGTCGAGTAGAATAAGGGCCACTGTTTCTCCGTTGTCCAGTAGTGTTCGGATCTCGTCTGTGGCTGCGATGAGGGCGGTTTCGGTGCTGTGTTTGGCTCGAAAGCTGTTCTGTGAGGGATCGAGGGAGTTGTTGGATTCGAGGAAGGCGGCGAGTTGGCTATTGACGGCTTTCTTGATGACTTTTGCCGGGAAGGGGAGGAGGGATATTGGGCGGTGGTTTTTGAGTTCAGAGGGGTCTGCTGTGGGTTTCTTCAGGAGGGCGCTGACTTCGGCATGTTTCCAGCTTTCTGGGAAGGTAGCAGAGTTGAAGGAGCAGTTGATAACATCACGGAGATGGGGTGTGATGATGGAGTCTGCTTTGTTGAGGATGTGGTGGGGAGCATGGGTCGGTTGGCGAGCCAGAGTGGATGGAATTCATTAGGCGGATGGTGTCTTCGGTGGTGATTGGGTTCCAGGCGCTGAGATTGTTAGAGGGCGGTTTAGGTTCTGAAGGGGGTTGGGTTGATTGTTCGTTGGAACTGTTTTCGAAGCTGTTATGTATGTCGGCGATTTTGTTGTAGAAGAAGGAGGATAACGAATCTCAGAGGTCTTGGGAGGGAGTGATGTCGTTTGAGGCTGCGGTGGGGTTGGTGAATTCTTTGACTATGTTGAATAGTTCCTTGCTGTTATGGGCATTGTTGTCGAGTTGATTCTTGAGTGCTGATTTCTTGGTGGATCGGATCAACTGGTGGTGTTTACGGGTGGCTGTCTTGAAAGTGGTCATGTTGTCGGCGGTTGGGTTTTTTCTCCATGTTTTCTCGAGAGTACGGCATAGTTTCTTGGATTTCTTAAGGTCATCGTTGAACCAGGGGGCCTTTTTGCTGTCTTGTTTGGTGTGATTGTTTTTCAAGGGTGCTGGTTCGTCAGCGCTGTGAGTGATCCATTGTTTGAATTTGATGGCAGCTTGGTTTGGGTCCGATGAGAGGGCGGGTGGTTTTTGGTTGAGCGATGTGAGGAGTTGGTCGGTGGTGACTTTATTCCATTTTCTTCGGGGAATAGGTTGTGGGGGGTTGTGGGTCGAGGTGGTTTTGTAGCTGAAGTGAACACAACTGTGGTCCGTCCAGTGGAGAGCTGTGGTGCGATCGAAGGAGATGTGTTTGCTGGAAGTGAAGATTGGGTCTAGCGTATGCCCGGCTACATGGGTGGGGATGTCAACAAGTTGTTTGAGTCCGAGATTGGCCAGGTTGTCCAGAAGGGCGGTGGTGTTGTTTTCGTTTTTCTTTTCTAGGTGGAAGTTGAGGTCTCCTAGTAGAATGTAGTTCTCGGAGGCGAGGGCATGAGGACTGATGAAGTCAGTGATGTCCTCAGTGAATTGTTTACGTGTTCCTGGAGGCCTGTAAAGGAGGGTGCCTCTGAGTGTGGTTCTGGGGTCCGTGTGGATCTGGAAGTGGAGGTGTTCGGCGGTGGTAAGGTTATCGTCAGAGCTGGTCGTGATTTTGATGGTGTTCTTATGGACGATGGCGATGCCTCCTCCAGTTTGAATGGAACGGTCTTTTCGGATGATCTTGTAATTGTCCGGGATGGCTATGGCGATGTCGGGTGTTGATGATGCATTTATCCATGTTTCAGTGAGGAAGGCGACGTCTGGTGATAAGGCGTCGAGTAGATCCCAAAGTTCGGTGGCGTGTCTGTGGACCGAGCGGGTATTCAGCAGGATGCACTTCAGGTGGTTAGAGTCGGAGCTGTGTGTGGGGTTAGTGGATGTGGTAAGGGTCTTGACGCTGGTATATTTGTAGGAGTGTCAGGTGAAGGGCCCGTGAGTACGCCCCGGGGCGGCTTCGTAGCATTGGGGTGCGCGTCCTGGGTTAAGGGCTAGGAGGGTGGCTGCGTCATACTTAATGCGGCCGTAGTGCGGTTTGCGGGGACCAGGGGGTCTGGCACTGGGCGCGGTCCAGGCGCGGACGGGCGTAGACGGGCTTACCTTTGGCGCACCTTCGGCGCACATGGGGCGCGACCGCTGCGCGTGAACGCTGCGCGCAAAAGCATCTGTCATATGTTGATAGTGGAGGGGAGGGGCGAGGGATGGTCAGCTGGGAGGCGGGAGTGGGGTGGAGCTACGGGCTAGGGTTCACAACAAACAACAAAATGGCTGCACAGTAATAAATCGGAACTGGGCAAGACTGGGGCTCAATCGCGCATCAAGTTAAATACAAAAATCAATCAATGCGAGCAGACAATGCGCTGATACAAATATTCAGCGGCGCTACACAAGTTAATTGCGCAATGCAGGCAGCGTCAGCGATGCGGGGGTCAAAAGGGTTAAATTAGAGGCAGCAGAATGAGCAGAGCGCGGTGCTGTGAGTCAGCTTACGATACCGCTATATGCTTCAGGGCACTCTGGAGTCACCACTTCAGCAGGCCTTAGGAGCGTGGGGAAGCGACCTCTTCTGAGTGGGGGGGTCAGGAGAGTCACAGCGCGGGGAAGGGGGAGCTTGAGTATTACTGTTTGTGGGAGGGAGGGTCAGCTGGGAGGCGGGAGCGGGGTGGAGCTACGGGCTAGGGATCACAACAAACAACAAAATGGCTGTACAGTAATAAATCGGAACTGGGCAAGACTGGGTCTCGATCGCGCATCAAGTTAAATACAAAAATCAATCAATGCGAGCAGACAATGCACTGATACAAATATTCAGCGGCGCTACACAAGTTAATTGCGCAATGCAGGCAGCGTCAGCGATGCGGGGGTCAAAAGGGTTAAATTAGAGGCAGCAGAACGAGCGGAGCGCGGACGCGGTGCTGTGAGTCAGCTTACGATACCGCTATAATCTTCAGGGCGCTCTGGAGTCACCAGGTCAGCAGGCCTTAGGAGCGTGGGGAAGCGACCTCTTCTGAGTGGGGGGTCAGGAGAGTCACCTATGTATGGTTTTTCTCATTCTGACAAATTTCCTGTGCATGTTCTTAACGTTCGATGTCACTTCCTGGCTACTCCTTGACAGAGAAAGGCCAATTCTGAGCAATGTTTGACATGTTGTACCCTATTCAGGACACATAATGCTCCCAAAAGGCTGTTAAACTACAAAACGCTATATCTGACCACTGGAGACCGGGTATAACTCAGTGAAGGTCGCAGGAATTAGTCATATTATGCTTTCTACAATTACTTCTGTGGGCTTGTTATAAATGCAAAGATGTGAATTTAGCATTTTTGTTTCGTTTTTCTCTCTTTACAGAGCTAATCAAATGTTAACTTTTTCCACACTACTAACTAATTTTGCTTAACACATAAAAGAAGTGGAAGAAAGGGCCTGGGAACTGATAATACATTGTTAAATGGTGTCACGTGCCTTCCAGCTGAAATGAAATAAACGTTATTATTCTAGTAAACTGTGCGGTAATTGTTTTATTCAACATGAAAAATAACAATAATTGCATTGTAGCTGGGCGCAGAGCTGAAATTCTGCTGCCTTTATACAGCCGCATGTAACCATGAGGGCGAGAACCGGTTGAATGGAGCTTAATTTTGTCGAAATGTAAGTCTTGTGTGTATTAAGCCCCTTCTGTTAATATGATTTTTCACAGTTATCCTGAATGGGCCAGATTTACACCTCTCCCAGTGGTCGCCGTCAAAGCGCATTTTAAATTGGAACTCACTTGTATCGAATGCAGCAAATTCACAATGATGCGGAAAATGCTGCAGCTGCAAAATCGCAAAATTCAGTTAAAGTATATGTTTTGATATATCCTTTGATTTGCACATTTGTAATAACTAATATCTTTTTTATAACCAAAATACTCTTCCACCCCCTCACGATAAAATTTTCATGTTGCACTCCACGCCACATAATTACAATCAGCATAATTTCACTCAACGCTACGCACTTCCACGCCACACAATTCAGTTCTACACATTTGCATTCCACACCATCTGATTCAACAACAAACCACATAATTCAACTCATCAACATAATTACACAACACACCACTACATCCAATCTACATCAAAGAATTCCACACCATGCCTCAAAATTTAACAAAACACATAAATAAACTCCACTACATACCACTCTGCAACACAAAATACCATTCCACATAATTAAACTTCATGACATACAATCCCAGTCCACATTATTACTATCCGCATATTTCCAGTACACTTCATGCAACATAATTCCACTTCACACCACATACACCCACTCCACTTCAAACCAAACCACATGGGTAAAAGACTTTGCCTTTTACAACGTCAATAGCTCTAACTCTCACAAATGCTTGTCCATTTCAATCTTGCTCCCTTAAAAAGCTCAGGAGCTGCTATAAAAAAATTAAATGGGGATTATTCGAATGACATTGTGGGGCGTATTTATGAGGGCCTTGCATCATGCTTGCACCACCAAAGTGGTACATGCATGACACATAGGTCTAAGAGATATTCATGGAGCCATGCAAAGCTACTTTGCCTGGATTTGAATGGCTTCACAAATATGGAGTAATGCAACGCAGAACAAATTGCGGCATTGCCTTACTCTGCGCAAGTTCCATTAACATTGCTTGGGTGTTCCCACAAAACTCCCATGGTTTTTGCGCATTCCCAGATTTACAAGGACTTGTTAATCTGGGAATGTGTCAAATACTCACACCTCCCCAAGTGAGGTGTGACGAGGAGAAATATATTTATTTCTCCTTGTTTTTTCTTCTTTCTATGTGTGCTGCACGCCTGGAAAGAGGAGAAGGCCTCTATGGATTGTTTTTGTGCAGGAAGGTGCACCTTCCTGCACAAAAACAACCCTGCCTGCAATGCAGGCACCCTTGTGCCATGGTGCAAGGGAGCTTGCATTGGAGCTAGGCTGCTGAAATGACGCCAGCTCAAGGGTATAGGACAGGAATGCACCGTATCGGATAAATACGGTGCATCCCTGCCCTTTCCCTATGACGCATGGCTGCACAGCAAGGTAACTTGCTGCGCTGCCCTGTGCCACCATTCCAATAACTATGCCCCCGAGGGTTCCTTCATGGGACCTCTCTCCAATGACTACAGCCCACATTCAAAAAGTGGAAGCTGTCTCTCTGGACAGTTCCACTTTGACAACGGTTGCTTGTTGGGAGTTGTTAGCCATTCAATTGTTTACAATTACACTTACAATTCGAAAGGAGCAGAGGGGCGCCCCTTGTCTGCCCCTCTTTGTTCCGAATCACAATCAGACACATTTACGACTAGAAATGTACCTTTAGTACATTGCAACGCAACCTGTCTTTTCGCAGGTGCAAAGCTCACATCTTTGGGAATGGCAGGCTTTGCTAGCACAACAATCTGGAGCGAGCTTTGTTTTCTCGTTCTAAGTCAAAGGCTGCCTTCTCCCAAGCATTTAGCAAGGACCTCACTCGCCATCAGAAATTCGGACGAGAACTAAGAAAATAGGACTGGGAGTACATGATGTCTCCTTTGCAAATCCGTGTCTCCAGACAGCTGCTGCTTGCAGAGCAGCGACTGCACAGACGTCGAGAGGTGTCAAGCTCCAGGCGGCAGCACGAACAGGCAGCGCGCCAAGGTACAGCGCAACAGCAGTTTAAAATTGGAAACACCGCTGGTTGCTGCATGTGTGACATATGCGGCATAGCAGCGAAGTAAATCAAATCCAATCCGCTCTTAGCGCGCAGCACTTCAGTATTCCTGACACTAAATAACTGTTGATTAAAAAGCTTACTGCGGACACGCACGCGGAGCAGGGAAGGTGTAATCACTTTTGGTTGCACCTCGTAGGAAAGCAGTAGCACGTGTGAGGTTATTATTTTACAATGAGCGAATTTGGTGCAGGTTTCACGCGCTCAGTTAACTCGAGCCAATGTCTTTTAGATGGCGTTTGCTTTTTCATGTGTAAATATAACTCAACATGATTTGCAGCAGGATAATCAAACGGGGGTCTATGCAGCAGTATTGCATCGATGAACACGAGGACAAAGACTGTCAGGCACTCAGGGCCTGATGTGCAAAGCCTTTTTTTTCAGTCACTAAGCATGTGTGCCCAACATTACAGGCTTCGTAACTCAAACAGGCAAGACGCAATATTGCACTTCGAGTAGGAAATGGCTTTTCGACTTGCAATGTGTACATTGAGACTGCTTGCAATTCTCTAGGATGAGATGGTATGAAAAAAGCATCACCCCTTCTTTGTGCATTTTTTTGGTGTGCATCAATGCTTTGTGATCACAGCTGAAGCTACAACCTACTGTGAAAGTTTCTTTGTGTTTAATATTAGTTGTGCATTATTAACAATGCACAGAATAGTAATCTACACTTGAATTAACATGTGTACTCTTATATGATTTTATTCAGTGGAAACAACTTTGATATGGTCTGCTACAGCGCGTTTTATAGGCTTTTTCTAACTAAGCCCTTGTTCAAAATGGATGTCTCATCATGTTTGTTCACTGTTTATTATTTCTGCACGTAGTCAAGCAATTCACATTTGTTTTTTTCCGATTGACCCCGTTCTCGAAGATTCCTCTATCATGGGCTCACTAATGTTAACAATTCTTTATGGTTATTCTGCCTGCATGCAGTACAACTTTAATTCAGGCTGGAAAACTGTTGTTTTGTAACACGTTTGTTCTGCTATCTCTGGATGACGATGGCATAGAGGGGGCTGACTCAGTTTTCATGTAGTGCCAGTGCTTAATTTGAGCCAGTGGTTTTCCGGTGCTCATCACCCAGCAGCAACTTATTGTTAACACCGGCTCTGATGAGAACCTACCATGTGGTGGCGCTGTCCATCACATTTGTAGATGAGCAGACAAACAGTGTTTATAAATTCAATATTAATTGAAAATGAACTATATCTGCCCTATTCTTATTGCTTTGGGTGGCCTGGAGTAGTCACAATTGTCCCACGTGTAGAAGTGAGATGGTTATTAGTTTTGTTGGTACTGTTATTGGCTGCCCTGGCAGGGGCAGTGGGTGATGCAAGCTGCATGGGCCTCCTGAAAAGGGCCCTGGCAAATAATGTTTTACAAATTAAGCGCTGGGGATAGTAATTAGTTAGCAAGGCTGTATGGCTTTCTTTAATCCAATATTCTGATTTGTTGAAAATGTATTTGCTTTGTTCACACCATGATGAATCTGCACTTTCCATTTTATTCTATGACAATATTTTTAAAGGCTGAGCCAGGACTCTCATGAGCATTTTCCAATGAAACTAGGGATGCTCTTTGATTGCTTACTGATTTTGCTGCTCATTTGGGACTTAGTCTATTTTTTATTTTGTCCATTATTCTATAGTGTTCTATTACTGAGCGTTCAAAGCAATACATTTATGCATCTGCACAATTTCTGTATTGTACCTTTCTAATTATTTGCAATAAATCTTTATACATTTCCTGATTCTGCCTTAGAACTCACTTATTGAGTCAGTGCTTTCTTAATTAACTGTATTTTTGATCTGCTGATTTTGTACCTTGTCTCTGGGACTCCTTACCTCATTAAATTAAGGTTTATCGCTATACTTATCCACTCACCTGTAGGGTGTGCAACTGGTATCTGTTGAGGCGTAAAATGTTAGGGGTACTTGGGGCACATACCACTAACATGTTACCGACATTTAAAAGCAAGCAGTAGAGAGATGCAAAGTTAAAGCTGTCGGTGAAGGACAGCTTTCATTCTGAGAATGACAGATGAATTATTGGGGATAGCAGACAGCGGGCTGGATACTCCCACCACTCTCTCTTTGCAGGATGCCTGCATGACATGTAAGATGAAATCTCATACATAATCTAGTCTTTGTCTTCATAACAAATATAATAACAAAATGAGCGCAAGTGCAATACGAAGTCACACCCTGCTGGGTAGAAGAGAAGACCAGCAAAGCAGAGACTATTGCACAAAGTAAAAAGTAAGCACTACATTAGCCTCACAAATTAATTCAAACTAGTGCAGGATAAAAGGGTTAAAGCCTTAAGCAAACAAGCGCTGGCAAAGCCAATAGGTTTTGCTTATAGGTGAACTATTGGCTTTGGCAATTGGGTGGGACTGGAAAACGGTGGGGAACAGGATGGTAAACAAGCCATATGAAGCCATAGAACTTTTTTTTCTTTCCATCTGTTGGGAGAGGGGGAGATTGGGGAGAAGAAAGAGGAACTCTGAGGGAAGGGGAGAGGAATCTGGGATGGTGAAGAAGAAATGGGAATGGGTGGGAGGAGAAGAAGAAACAGGAGTGTGAGATAAGAAGCAGCACAAATGGGGTGGAGGGGATAAGAAGCAGTATGGGCGGGGGTGGGTGTATAAGAAACAATGTAAATGGGGAGGGAGGGTACGCGGCAACACAGGAGTGGAAGAAAGGGACCAGGCGGGGTGGGATAAGAAGCACCACATACGCTGGTGAGTGTAAAAGAAAAATGTCCACACACAAGTACTGCTGGAAAATAAAGAAATATGTAGGCATAAATAAATGGGCAATGTGCTAAAAAAATATGCATTTAGGACATGAATGATTGTAAAAGAAATAAACTTACAAAGTGGGTAACTAAAATTAAACACAGCAAGGGAAGCTGTAAAGCTAACAAGGACTATTTAAAGAATCTGACGTAGGTAAGAAACGTGCATTCGCAAGGACTATATAAATATGGTGAAAAAAGTAGCATTCACAAGAGAAGCAGTAGGAGGTCGCAAGTACTTGGTCCATAAAAAGGCAGTCAAGCCGTCACACCCTGACCACATAGAAATAGGCATATGAGAGTGACAGTAAAGACAACCAATGGTAAGCAATGGGTGGGGTGTAAGCCCACTAATAGTAAACAAAATGTCTCGAAGAAACAGCGCATGCCCTGTCTAGGCAAGACCTAAAAAAAGCCACATTACAGACACCAAGGCCCTAGTGATGAACAGCGGTGAATGGAGCAATCCTTGGCATACTCAATACGTCTTGCTTTAATGAACTAACACATAGAAGCACTAGCATTCACAGGTGTATATTGTGTATGCATGAATTAGAGTGTTCGAGACAGACCTATTGACTATGCCAATGCTTATGCAAAATGGAAACGTGGCATCCAACGTCACTGCATTGTTTCTCCATTCATCTTTGAGGGTTGGCTGCTGTTGTCTAATTGCACAAATACTCCTGTTTACAATTGTGTCCCTTTTCATCCCAAACCTATTTAGGATGACACTATTGCATTTACAAATACTGCGTAATTTCAGTTTTCTTAGGTAACACAAAAAAAAGTGATATGTGAGAGAAACCGATACTGAGTTAGGCTGATTCAGATGCCTCCACAGACAGTGCTCACATTTGTGTTGCGCTCTCGTTGCCTAAAATGGACTTGTCCTACGGGTATGAGATTTCAAAATAGTTACAGAGGTTCTATGAACACTTTTAGAGCAAAGCTGAGAGGTTCCTTGAAGCACATTATAAATCCTGTTTGGGAGAAATATTTTTTGTTACAGTATTGAGCTGGCAAAATAGTACTTTGTAGGCAAAATTTAGTTTAAATGCAGAACAGGTGAACTGCCAAGAAGCCCTTCTTGTATAAGTCACACTGCTTATACTCCTACAGATGCACTCAGATGTCTTGAACCACTTTGTTTTCTCACAAACTTGATAGCTGGTAGTACGTGGGAAGTGGAGAAGAGAAAGAGAAGGGGGGAGAGAAGAGGAATAAGAGACAAGAGAGAGGAACATAGAGGGAAAAGGGGAGAGACAAAGGAAGAAAGAAGTGCTGATGGACAGGAGCGTAGAAGAGTGACAAGGACGAGTAAACACACGGTGAAAAAAGTGGTAGGAATAGAGAAAAGGTGGAGAGGCCAGGAAGAAAGAGGTTGGATGAAACGGAGAGCGTAAAAGAGGAGGGTAGGGAGTGGCTTTGTGTATCAGATAAGGAAGTACTGATTTCAAGATGACCGAAATATCATGAAATTGTGGTCTTTGATTTTGTAACATTCCGGCCATCTTAGAGTCATCTGGTTCTAATCGCCTAAAAAGAAAATCGAATTAAACAACCATGACAGGTCAGGCTCACACTCAGGCCGTTATAAGAGCATTAAGTAAATGATTCATGTAGAAAAGAAAAAAACAAACATGATGCTTTTTCTTTTGAATACATGTGTGAGATAAAGGATTGAATTGAATTTGTAAGGATTGATTGTGCTTGCCAAATGTAAAATAATCCCTCTCAGTAAATTGCATTTCATAGTTAATGAAATGATATTCTAAACAGCCAATAGCATGATATGAGAGATGTTTACTCTTCCTAAGCCCATTTCATGTATATTTTAGCAGAGCAGTGACATAAGCTCTTGCAGACAGCTCCGCTGCCAGGCCGACCTAAGAACAATTCATCACCACCATCTAGACTGAAGTGATGAGATGATATACACGGGGAGACTTTTCATAACCAACATCAAGGCCTTAGTGAAGAATGGATGTAGAATGGAACAAGAGGCAACGGTCTTTCAAATATCATGAAGAGTTGCTTTCCATCTCCTGCTTGAATTATTTATAAAGTTCAGCTCAAGAAGCAGTCAAGGGTGAAGTAGATTGGGTCAGCAACCCTTTTTTACTTGTGTTTTGTGATTATTATCTTGCATTGTGTATTACGTTTACTATTTGATTAGCTGTGTGAAAGTATACCATACTAAGGGCCTTATTACGATCCTGTCCAACAGGCGTATTAATAGATGGGAGTATATTGCTAAGACCGCGGGTGAACGGCCCACACCGTGAGCACACTGCCGACTGCCTGATTCGCGGTTGGGGGAAAGCAGCTGCCATTGGGAAGTAAAGAAGAGTAACACCGCCATCCATAGTACAAGTTGGCTTTCCGATGAGCCGGCCGCGGTAGTCAGACCGTCGCTTAAAGGTTGGTGGAAAAGAGAATTTGGGGTGCATACTCACCCCTTTCCTGTTCTTCTCATCAGATTTGGAAGTGAATACCTTTCTCCAGGTCCTCCCTTCACAGCAGCATCTTCACTTCAAAGAATATGATCCTGTTTGCGGTGTCACACAGGTAAGTGCCAGGATTGCCCGGCAATGGGTAGGTGGTATTTTCCCACATGTATCATGCATATGCAGTCAAAATGTACGCAGTCATAGATATGGAAAACCATTGCCCACCTCCTAAAGATAGCCTCAGCAACACTGGGACAATGCGGTCAACTCGGAAAATGGAGGCTGGAAGACCCCCAGAGCTGCGGTCTTCTCGCGGTCTCCGGGTGGTTGGACCGCGAAACTCGTAATCAGGCCCTTAGTGTGTCCCCACTGTGCTTCTTTCTACATTGGGCCACTTGTTGTTATCAGTGGTTGGACACATACTGGTTTGCTGGCGGTTTTCACCACACTATGTATGGCACTATGAGCCTTTTCATTATATCAACATTATACTTTGAAAAATGTTTCAGGATGTTGAAAATAGAGAACAAAAATATTGTTTGAAAACAAATATTGTTTGTATCATTGTACCATGCATTATAGATTTTCAATGTTTATATGTAATGTATGGTATAACATATAGGTTTTGGTATGGGCAAGTTTCCAAAAGGAGATATACATATATATCCACAACCAGCTCCAGTGTACTGATCCCAACAGCCAGATATCGACACTGCAGTTCCAGTTTAACATTTTTATTTAAGTGCTTTTAAGCATTTCAGCAGGGTCCCCTGCCTTGCTCACACAAAGAGCTCCACTACAGCACTGCCTTTGTTAGGAGTTGTGGTCACATGGTTGTATAGACATAAACAGCATACTATACAAGTTCATTTTTTCTAATAGTAATCGTTATTTAAGTCAACATCAAAACCTTCTTTGACTTTTGCATGCTCTCCATCTTACTCCTTTACTTACATCTTCACATGTATTATTTTTCTACAGTATTCTTTTTAGGTCTCGACTGGCGTTCATTGCGCAGCAGTGCCGCGCAGCCGAGATTTTTTGTTTTCCAGTACTGTGGCTTTAACCCGCCTCTCTCTTCCATTGGCTAGCTCCATAAATAGAGGCTAGCCATTGGAAGAGAGATGTGTCAATCATTCTGGGAGCAGATTCGTGGGCGGTTCTGTGTTTTTAAGCTCCGCCCCTTTTTTACGTCATGTAGAGGTGGGCCCATTGTGGGTGTTTCCTTTTTTTTTCTCTTCAGGGCTGTTTTTAGGTCGAGTTTACTCAAACCTATTGTTGTCAACCAAAAAAATTCCTTTCCTAACAGGCGGATTCGGCGGATTTTGGACAGTGCACGAGAGAGTCACGTGACTCCTTGTGGACGAGCATGCCCAGCCCTCCCACTGCCAGCAGCATTTCTCCACGGCCGCCAGGCCACATCAAAGGCTTCCCCAGCACTGCCCCGCCCATCAATCACCCTCCCACTGCCAGCAGCATTTCTCCACGGTGGACGAGCATGCCCAGCCCTCCCACTGCCAGCAGCATTTCTCCACGGCCGCCAGGCCACATCAAAGGCTTCCCCAGCACTGCCCCGCCCATCAATCACCCTCCCACTGCCAGCAGCATTTCTCCACGGCTGCCAGGCCACATCAAAGGCTTCCCCAGCGTGCCCTCGGCCGGCCTCCGGTATTTCTCCTCCCCTAATTATTCACTTCACTTTGGCCGCCAGGCCGTGACTTACTCGCATTTCTCCTCCCACCAGCCCATCGCAGCCTGCCCAGCCATCTCTCCCTACCCCTTAACCCTGCCCCCACCACCTCTCGATATTGCTGCTTGTTTTCTATGCCTACTGGTTTTGCAGCACTTGTGAAATCCTTCTGGTGGGTGATGCAAGCGAGGAACATACGTGGTGCACACTCATCTCAGGCGCCTGGATTCCTTGCTGCTTGTGGCCTGGACGAATATATTAATCTAACTTGTGTTTTGAGTAAACTCGTCGTCAGAACCGTTTTTATTTCCCATTTCAGGCGAAATTAGAAATTGGGTCAAGACCCGCTCTAAAGTCTTTGGCAGGGAGCATGGCTAGTGCCTAAAGACCAGTCCTGCACACTGTAAAAATTATTTTCACTCAGTCATTGCTCCGCTCTTCATAAAGCATTTTTGTTCAAAATATATTTACACAGGATTTTGTGAAAAACTCAGATGCATGCCCAACAGCTAAAGGAAGTGCGTCAGCCACATGACATGGGGTTCGCGTGGTCACTGCACGATGTTGTTATTGTACGCAGGGATTATGTTTCTCTGTAATGTACAAGCATCATTTGCATAAACACTGCCTTGCGGCAGGCTCTTCTCACTGCACGCCCAAGGACAACAGCCAAGATTTGAAGTGCAGGCTGTTTTGCTTTACAGAACCTGCTTCGCATCCTCCCACATATTGCATTCCTTTTTTAATAGTACATAGTCATATATTTATATCGTTTACGTGACCATTTAGGTTGAAGTGGCAGTTTTTCCCATTTTCTGCTTCCCTGCTGCATCTGAGACTCACAACTGGGAGTGATTGCGTAGAACTAGTCAGATGTATCACGTGCATTTTCAATTTCAACAAAATTGCAATGGCCTTTCTTTCGCTTGTTTTAGTGTTATTACCAAATATAACTGATCACGTTTCAGTGCTTGCTGATGTTGTGTTTGCAGTGCATATTTTGTTTTATATGGTACATAATTTACATTTTAAATGCTATGCTCGTATTATGTGCTACTTCTCCTTGTCAGAAGATGTCTTGAAGTTGTGGCATAACTGACTATGGGGCCTGCACTCCAGTTATTGGCTCGAGCCGCAAGTAAAGGCGTACACGGGCCATGAGGGGCAATAACTAACATTCCACTGAATGTACCATTAGTCTATACGTTAATTCCATTGGCACAGCTTCTGGGGGCTCGCATTCCATCATCAAAGGCATCAGCCTCGCTCTGGCCTCACTTCTCCTCCCCCCTAATTGCTCTCACTCTCCATCTGTTGCCACACGCACTAACCAGGCAGCCCACCCCCTCCCTCTCCAGCACACGCCCCATTCTCTCTCTGTTGCCACACACATTAGTAGGCAGCCCACCCCCCTCCCTCTCCATTTGTTTCTATGCCTACTGGTTTTGCAGCACTTGTGAAATCCTTCAGGGGGGTGATGCAAGCGAGGAACATACGTGGTGCACACTCAGCTCAGGCGCCTGGATTCCTTGCTGCTTGTGGCCTGGACGAATATATTAATCTAACTCGTGTTTTGAGTAAACTCTTCGTCAGAACCGTTTTTATTTCCCATTTCAGGCGAAATTAGAAATTGGGTCAATATTTAGCTGGTTTGTGTTTCACCAAAAGAAACTCACTAATCCTGTAACCCACATATTTATTTTATTTTGATATTGGCAAAAAACATTTTATCCGTGCGGTGCTATCCTTCCACCTCGTTGGTGTCCGGGTAGCGGAGCCGCCTTCCAGTGGTTCCAGTTCTCTTATCTCCAAGACCCGCTCTAAAGTCTTTGGCAGGGAGCATGGCTAGCGCCTAAAGACCAGTCCTGTACACTGTAAAAATTATTTTCACTCAGTCATTGCTCCGCTCTTCTTAAAGCATTTTTGTTCAAAGTATATTTACACAGGATTTGGTGAAAAACTCGGATGCATGCCCAACAGCTAAAGGAAGTGCGTCAGCCACATGACATAGGGTTCGCGTGGTCACTGCACGATGTTGTTATTGTACGCAGGGATTATGTTTCTCTGTAATGTACAAGCATCATTTGCATAAAGACTGCCTTGCGGCAAGCTCTTCTCACTGCACACCCAAGGACAACAGCCAAGATTTGAAGTGCAGGCTGTTTTGCTTTACAGAACCTGCTTCGCATCCTCCCACATATTGCATTCCTTTTTTATAGTACATAGTCATATATTTATATCGTTTACGTGACCATTTACGCTAAAGTGACAGTTTTTCCCATTTTCTGCTTCCCTGCTGCATCTGAGACTCACAACTGGGAGTGATTGCGTAGAACTAGTCAGAAGTATCACGTGCATTTTCAATTTCAACAAAATTGCAATGGCCTTTCTTTCGCTTGTTTTAGTGTTATTACCAAATATAACTGATCACGTTTCAGTGATTGCTGATGTTGTGTTTGCAGTGCATATTTTGTTTTATATGGTACATCATTTACATTTTAATTGCTATGCTCGTATTATGTGCTACTTCTCCTTGTCAGAAGATGTCTTGAAGTTGTGGCATCACTGACTATGGGCACTGCACTCCTGTTATTGGCTCGAGCCGCAACTAAAGGCGTACACGGGCCGTGAGGGGCAATAACTAACATTCCACTGAATGTATGATTAGTCTAGACGTTAATTCCATTGGCACAGCTTCTGGGCTAGCTTGGGAAGACATAGGCGTTTTTGTCTGTAGTTGCCTTGACTTGAGTGACACAGGGTACATAAAAAACATAGCAAAACACAACAAAGCATAGCATAGCATAACAAAACATAGCATAACAAAACTTAGCATAACAAAACACAACACAACAAAAAAGCATAGCATAACAAAACAAAGCTTAGCATAGCATAACAAAGCATAGCATAACAAAGCATAGCATAACCAAATATAGCATAGCAAAACAAAGCATAGCATAATAAAACACAACACAAAATAGCATAACAAAACATAGCATAGCATAACAAAGCATAGGAAAACACAACAAAACATAGGATAGCATAACAAAGCATAGCATAACATAAGAAAACACAACAAAACAGCATAGCATAACAAAACAAAACATAGGATAGCATAACAACACATAGCATAGCATAACAAAACATAGCAAAACACAACACAACAAAACATAGCATAGCTTAACAAAACACAGCATATAGCAGAGCAAAACATAGCATAGCATATCAAACACAACAAAGCATAGCATAGCAAAACAAAGCATAGCATAAGAAAACTCAACAAAGCATAGCATAGCATAACAAAGCATAGCATAACAAATCAAAGCATAGGATAGCAAAACATAGCATAGCATAACAAAACAAAACATAGGATAGCAAAACAAAACATAGCATACAGCATCACTCAGCACCACTACAGCATCACTCAGGGGCACCACAACATCACTATGCGCTACAACAGCCTCACTGAACGCCACAGCATCACTTGTTCGCCACCACAATATCACTCAGCGCCACCACAGTATCAATCTGTGCAACCATTCAACAACAACTGGTTCAAATATGTTCTCTCAATGTTTCAAGCTTTTTTACAAATCTCATAAAAAGATGTTAATATTTCACTTCTGTTCTTGGATTTTCTTCACAATATAATACACTGAACATAATCTTCACTAAAGTCATTTACAAAAGTTTAAGCTATTACCATTATAAATTACAATAACTTCTATTTAAGAATTAATTATTCAAAAAAATTAAAAGCCATTGTTATTTGTAATATCAATAAATGTAAGTCACGTAAATACAACACATATTGCATTACAAATGCTATAGGTGTCACATTTGCGAAAGTTATAACTATTGGCATTGTAAATGACAAAGCTATCAATTTCGCTATTTTCACAACCAACACCTAAATACAAAATGTGTCATTTACAATACCATTAACTCAAACTTTCCTAATGCGAGACCTATTGCATTGCAAATGCTTGTTTGGTCATTGTTGAAGTTTCTCTTGCCGGAATGGACGTAGCGATTGCTTCACTGCAGGCGCGCACCCCTCCTCAACCCCGGAGAGCCTGCGGAGGGCAACGCCGGAAGAAGTCGTCCTCAGGTGAGTTGTGCCGTTTTTTCTTGCCTCTGCCCCCCGGTCTGTTTTAATGTCTTTCTTCTGTCTCTATGGTTTGCTGAAGCTCCGTTCTAAGTCCTTTGTTTTTTGTCTCTTTGAACCGCGGCTTGTTTTTTTTCTTAACAATGGAGAACCAACTCCCTCAACCGGCGGCATTTGGTGAATCGTAGCACGCTAGTGTTTCCCATGCGCTAACAACGCTCGCTAGTTTGATTTTATCCCAGTTGTGGTCTTCGTCCCCCGCAGGGCTGCACCCCGCATCACCCCTGGAATCAAACAGCTTCCACATTTATTATCCAGTGAGAGCCCGCAGCCTCTGGACAGTATTTCGTTTCTCTCTGCTCACAGTTCTCCCGGCAAATTTTCTCCGTGCTTGAAGTTTGGCGATTCGTAGATTTGCCATTTACGTGCCGGTGATGTTCCCTGCACAACCATTGTTTTAAGGAAAATTGTGTTGCTCATCGTACGTTTCGCTGCTGAGGTTTTCTATTGTGGAAATCTACTCGCAGCAGATTTTTATTTTTACTTTCTGTTTCGGTAAACACGTATTTGCAAGTTAATAAAACTACTTTCACGATGTTGGAGCAGGCAGCTTGACGACTTCTGGGATGCTATTCTTCGACACAGGTGTGGTGGGCAATGATAAACACATTGTCATGTATAATGTAAGTTGTGGGTTCCTTCTGGGGGCGTTTTCCCCTTTGGCGTATTTGAGGTTTTAGTGACTAAATGTTAGTGTGGTTCTGAACCACTGAATCACCCCTCATTCAAGCTGGACCCCTTCTCTGACTCCCATGAAGCTGGGCCCCATGGCAGGCTCTTGGTTTCTGTTCCACGGTGCTGGGACATACTTTAAAAACCCAGCCCAGTGGTGCATCCACAGCCTCGCCCCTTCTTTCTCTGCCTGGCACACTCCCGCAGGGACCATTGCTGCAAAACACTGCTACTGACCGCTGCCAGCTCCTAATGTGCGTCATTTTCATTTACATTTATTTAATCTAACAGCCCCCACCAGAGCCCTCAATGACTCACCCATCTAATGGCTTCATTTGAATGTTTCTCGGCTGTATCGGTCAGTTGCCTTATACATCAACGTGTCTGTATATGTTGCAGAAGGCACAGCTATTTAATAGCCCCACCTGCACGGGTGAGTGAGTATGTGTACTCAGAGAGTAGAGAACAGCGATGGTAAGATTTCTGCTCTGGATGACAGGAAAGGTGGCTGGCTGTCTGTCTGTGTGTGTGTGTGGTTCTGTCTGTGTGTGTGTGTGGTTCTGTCTGTGTGTGTGTGTGGTTTTGTCTGTGTGTGTGTGTGTGTGTGGTTCTGTCTGTGTGTGTGGGGTTCTGTCTGTGTCTGTGTGGGGTTCTGTCGTGTCTGTGTGGGGTTCTGTCTGTGTCTGTGTGGGGTTCTGTCTGTGTCTGTGTGGGGTTCTGTCTGTGTGTGTGTGTGGGGTTCTGTGTGTGTGTGGGGTTCAGTGTGTGTCTGTGTGTGGGGTTCTGTGTGTGTGTGTGGGGTTCTGTGTGTGTGGGGTGGGTTCTGTGTGTGTGGGGTGGGTTCTGTGTGTGTGTGTGGTTCTGTCTGTCTGTGTGTGGTTCTGTCTGTGTGTGTGTGGCTCTGTGTGTGTGTGGGTGCATGTGGCACTGTATGTTGCTCTGTGGGTGTATGTAGGTGCAAATGCAATAGGTCTCGCATTTGCAAGAGATTAAGCTATTAGCATTGTAAATGACAATGCCATTTATTTATCTGTTTCAAAACCAACACATAAATAAAAAGGTTGTCATTTACAATGCCAATAGCTCTAACTTTTGCAAAGGCGAGACCGTTGCATTGTAAATGCTTGTTTTATTTGTGTATTCATTTTTCCATTTTTATATTTCTCCATATTGTTTACTGTCATGCTATATACATTGTTGTGAAAATTAATAAATACTGTGCTACACTAATTAAACCCAAATGTGTTTCATCATTCTATTATTGTGATTAACCTGTGTGTCCCTTTAGAGATACCTCTTAGTTTCGCACTCAGTTATTTATTCATAATTTTGGGCAATACACCACAATTATTTGTTCTCTCCCAGATTCATAATTGTGATATAGATCACAACCTCAATACTTCATAATTAAAAATGAAAAAATCATATTTCTAATCTAAAAAGAGATATCTGTGCAAATAGGTTGTTGACATTTTTTAAATCACAAAACGGTGTCCACTATAAAGTGCATAGTGCACGTTAAAAAGGCAAAGGATTCTGTGCAAAGATGTTAGATTGATGTATTTTCGCTGAGTGATATGTTGACAGATCTGAAAGAAGCGATTTTGCATTAAAGTGCAAATGCATTTGTGCAATATTCAATAAACCCAGAGTGGTTTATTTCTCACTACATCCATTCTACTGATGTACTATTGTATAAACCATGGGTTTAAAAGTGCAAGTGCATCTGTGCAAAACTGCTTCTATTTCAAAGTGCCGTAACCACAATCTCAGCATAAAGTGCAAGTGAATTTGTGCAAAATAGCTCCGATATATCAACTGCAATCCATAAGTGTAAATGAGGCTATGCAATATTGCTTATACACAAAGTGCAAATGCCTTAATCACATTCAACTGTAAACATGACACTCTTTGTTACTCCATTATACATCACTTTCTGCCTTTCATTGGTAATGTTAATTTACTGAAAACTGCAACGTCTAAAAGTACTAGTGCATTTTAAAAGCATTATTCTTTTATTTAACTTCTAATCTCAGTCCTACATGTTGTCATTGGATTTCATTGCCAAATCAATATATCTTTACAATGTGCCATAATTAGGGGCATCATCTTAAAACATAATATTGTGAAGTAAAATATATTTATACATTCAAAACATTTCCTAAAGGCATTGATAAAATTCATACATCATTGCTTTATAAAATTCAGTTTTAGATGGGTCAATCTCAGGCTCTTCTTGCTCAGATATGGACATACATATCTTCTTCTAAGTTCAGGCCTCGAGGTGTCTTGCTATCAAACATTAATATATAACGTGATTCGAGTTGCCTGAGCTTTCTCTCACAATTTCCCCCTCATCTGTTTCTTTGGACTGAATCTATTACATAATAAGATAGCTCATTCACATTGCCGCCATGAATCTCATTTATATATTGGGATACCGGATATGTTTTATCTTTGTTTTTTACCGCCCTGAAGTGCTGTAGGATCTTAATGTGTGCCATGTGGATTGTGTTTCCCACGTATATCCTGGGACATATACCACTTGGTCACTCCTGCAAATAAAGAAACATGGAAGTTTCCAGGGCTTACTCATCAGGGGTAGTTGGAGTTCCCTTTTGTTTACTCCATGATGACATGCCTTGCATTTCTGACACTTATTGAAACTTGGATTCGCCGTCAGCCAACCCTCAGTCGTAGTCACCTCTGGGCTGTTTACTACCTACTCCTGCCTCATGGATTTCGTTCTTCTAAAAGAAATAAGAGGCCTACGTGGGACTAAACCATTTAATATTGAATCATCTTTAACTAGATGCCAATGCCTTTTCATGCAATCTCTCACTTTTGCATGGTAGGCATTGTATTCAGTTATCATTCGAGTTTCCTCCCTCTTAGCTCCTGCTTGTTTCTCTCCCTTATTGTCCTTGAAGAGAATTGCCTCTCTGGGTAGTCCTTCCACTTTGTTCAATGCTTGATCTAAAACCTGCTGACTATACCCCTCTCTCCAAATCTTTATGTCAAATCAGTTTGTTCTTTTTTAGAGAGATTACCTCACTGCAATTCCTTTTCATGTGGAGGTGTTCTGCATGGGGTATACTGTGTTTGAGTTTCTGTGGATGAAAACTACTTGAATGTAAAATGGATTTCCCTGCAGTGGGTTTTTGAAAGTACGTGTGTGCATCCTACCTTCCTTTATAAAGACTTCTAGTTCTAGGAAATGCACATGCGTTTCACTGATAGTACTTGTGAAACTCAGGTTTGGCGTGTTCATGTTCAAAGCAGTTATAAAGGCATTGTCCCTCTCTAGGGACCCCCTCCAGCTTATGAACAAATTGTCTATAAAACAACACCAGACCTTGATGTTTTCCTTCCACTCTTTCTCATACTCAACCCTGAGCACTGAGGTTCCGTGATTCTGAACCCGTTTCGGAAAGGTCATGATATCGTGACGATTTTGGTAATAGCGAACTGCAAATGACGAGTGCGGCAAGTACGAGTGTTTTCGTCATGTTCGATTGATGGATTCACTATGCATTCAGAGGTTTCGTTCTGAACCTTCGGGTTCCATTTTGTGTACGGCAGCCATTTTGTGGTTGCCCTCACATAGGCCGATGACTACAGCGGAACGAGTCTTTGGGACACGTACACCTTTAGCTGACTTCTAGATGACCTCAGCGAACTGACTCCATTGCCCGAAGCTAACTTGTTGAGCCAGTTCCTTGTCCAACAGCTGGTCAAGATAGAGATCAAAGAGCAGGACATTGCTGAGTTTATGGTACACGCACACACCCTTCTATCTTGCTTCTCATCTGTTTCTGTTTCTTCTTTTATGGCCTATTTATGATTTAGGTTTGTGGTCCTTTTATTATGGGTTCGTCCGGCCTGTCCGAGCAAGATGGTTGGGCTTTCCCGTGTAATTGATGGTGGGCTGGACAACTGAAAAGTGGGCTTGTCATTATGCGATACCTTTTGCAATGTCACCTATGATTGGCTAGTTTGTAAATAATTGGTGTTTGTCAGGAATGTGATTTTTAGCATAAAAGACGATGTCTCGCAATACGAAAATTGAGCAGTCTCTAACGAACTACCCGTGTCGTACTTTGTAGACTTCTGTTCCTGGTTGCAGCCAATAAATTTGATCTTTGACGTTACCGAGAAGTATCCCGTGTCTCTGTATTCTAAGACAGGTGAACCCGAAGACTTTGGGCATGCCCCTGGCGCCGCTGGGTTCTAAAACCCGGTTCTTCAGTTGGCGCCCAACGTGGGACGACTTCAGTGGTACCGGTCCAAGCCTGAAGATCGTGAGGAGCTTCGAGAGAAAATTCTGGAGGAAGGCCAACCACTTCATCGACCCCTGTATGTCGTCGTGGTCTGAAAGTTTTGGCTGCGAGGTTCCCCGCTTTCCGACAGCTACGAAGGACTGCTGCCTTGACTGTCGCCCTGTCTTGGACCCTTTGATGATTTATAGAGCGAGACGATAGACGGGTCGTCTGGTGACGTGATCGATACCTCAGTTAAGTATGAGTGGAGCGTCTCCCAGTCCTTAGTTTTTGGGTATCCTGCGGGATCTTTGATTTGGAACTTGCAAGTGCCAAAGCCGAGGGACTCGTGTATTTGCGAGACTATCGAGTTTGATAATCCCTTGAAGTTTGAAGCTAGACTAGTGAGCGAAGATGCCTGGTCTTAGCAGACTTGGAAAGATATTTTGTTGTGGTTGTAATAGGGATTCCCGATTGGAGGATTCGTGTCTGATACCTCCGGTTGGAACTCCGACCTTTGAGCTCTATTCGAAACATGGTGTGGGCCCCATTACGTATAATGAAGTGTGGATCCGCTACACTAGGAAGGATGGTGTCCCAAAGTGGCACCATATGGTAGCTATGACATGGAGATTTTAGATAATCTGGAAGTTAAACTATTTAAGAAGAAAGCCCAGTCGGCGATGTTTGACTCTTTCCGCCTCTGGCGAAAGGAAGCCACACAGAAAGAAATTAAACTAGCGAAGAGAAATAAAAGAGAGAAGGGTATCTCGATAATGCAGGCTGCTATACAGGCCAAAGATAATGAAGAAGAACAAGCGAGTGAGCAGTTGCACAGGCAACGTAAAATGGCGATTGATAAATGTTATCCAGTCTTGTCACCTCTTCAACAAAGTGCAACGAAGGACCTTGAAAAAGATCCTTTGATGTCACATTTGTTGAGTTCGCCACCCCCTTATGTGCAGAGTGCTACAGCACCTCCGCAACCTTTAGTTGCGCAACCTCCAGTTTCTTTGCCTCCTATTATTGCACAACTGCCAGCTCCTCTTCAGTTGACTCTTATTCCTTTGGTGCATCCTTCTCAAGGGCCGCCGACTTTGCTATCTGTTCCGCCTCCAATTCCTACGACTTAGTCTCCTGTATTTCCTACTTCCTCTGATACTCCTTCTGATACTACTTCTACGTATACTTTGTCTCATCCTGTTTTTCCTCCTGTTCTTGTGACAGCTTCTCCTTCTGTTCGACAGAGAATGACAGATACTGTTACTGGTCTTTTGTCTCCTTTCTTTGGGTTGTTGAGTATGACCTTAATGCCTGCTATGCGAATGAATTGGGATAAATTGTCTGCATGTAGAAAGATGAAAGTGCGTCTGATTTCTTCACTAGGTTTGAAGAGACGTTTATCGACCATAGTGGTCAAGACTTGAGTACGGAAGGTGGCCAACAGTTGTTCGTTGATAAGTTTGTGCCTAACTTGCTTCCCGAGTTGTGTACTAAGTTGAAGGATTCAGAGAGTTCATGGGCTGTTTCTTCGTCGGCGCAGATATTGGCTACTGCACAATATTATGAAAATAGGGATAAGGATGAGAAAGGTAAAGCAGACAGAAAGACTAAAGAGTTGAAGACGAAGGTTCTTTTGCAGCAAGCGTATCCGCCTCGTAATAATCAGCGCGACTATCAGCAACCTCAGCAGTTTCAGAGAAATTCTCAAAGGTTCAAGCATTCTCAACAGCGTTTTCCTGTGGGTCCTAATCAGTGTTCTTATTGTAAAGAAGAGGGTCACTTCAAGAATAGTTGTCCGGTTCTGTTACAGCGCACGAATGGTGCTTCTGGTGTGAGAGGTCGAGGTGTTCAGCAAGCTCCTAGAGGTAGAGGATGTGGTGTGTTCCCCCAGAATGCACAATCCTTTCCTCCCCAGGATTCGATGAATTGTTTTGATCAACAGAATGGTGCGTCTGGTAGGACGACTCAGTACTATGCTGACGACTATTATGTAGAAGGTGAGAATATCGACGGTAATGATTGCTAGGACAGCCATAGACAAAGAGAGAGAGATGTTTCAGTTCCAGTAGATCAGAGAGGACCTTATGTTGAAGTGATTACATCAGGTGTGTCAGAGCCTTTTCTGTTGGATACTGGTTTTTCTGGCGCCCCAGTTCGTAATCCGGTTTCTAGTCCTTTGTCTCTTTCTGTTGGACCTTGTGAATTCGAAACACCCCTCATTCTGACGACAGGTTGTGGTGAGAATTTGTTTGGATTGGATTTGTTGAAAAGATTGTATGCAACACTACATTGTTCTCCTTCAGGAGTACAGCTTACATTGGGTAAGAGAGTGATCTCTCCGATGTATTTGTCTAAAGATCGACTTCCAGAGGAATTGTGTACTCTTCCTGATACTCTTTGGGCTACTGGTCCTAATGATGTGGGTCTTTTGGAGATCACACCATATGTCGTGACGCTGAAAGCGAATGCTAGATTGCCACGTATTCCCCAATATCGGATTTCTAGTGATGGCGAAAGAGCGCTTTTAGCGATCATCTATGATCTGATTGAGAAAGGTGTGATTGAAGAAACGAGAGGTAATGTGTGCAATAGTCTGGTTTTGCCTGTTCTGAAACGTACTGATTCTTCGCAACCGCCTGTGTATAGGTTTGTGATAGATCTTCGAGAAGTGAACAAGATTGTAGATCTGCAATTTCCTGTTGTTCCGGATATTACTGCTTTGCTGACTATGATTCCTGCTTCTGCTACCTGGTTTTCGGTGATTGATTTGAAGAATGCTTTCTTCAGCATCCCGATTGCCGAGGAGAGTAGAGATATTTTTGGCTTCTCTTTAGGAGGCCGAAGTTTCTGGTTCAAACGTGCTCCTCAGGGCTATTGTGAGAGTCCATCCATTTATAGTCAGGCTTTGAAAACACAGCTTGATACGATTGTCTTACCTGATGGTGCTGCTCTTATTCAGTATGTCGACGATTTGTTAGTTGCTGCTGATTAATGAGGAGATTTGTAAAGAAGCTACTTAGTCGTTGTTGCGACATTTGTCTGACTTCCATCATAAAGTGTCACGTTCAAAGTTGCAGTATTGTCGACAATAAGTGACTTACTTAGGTCATCTCTTATCGAAGTAGGGAAGAAGATTGACCTCAGAACGAATTAAAGCGATTGCGAGAATAATTGTGCCAACCACACAGAGAGAAGTGCGTGCTTTCTTGGGTATTACCTCATACTGTAGACAGTGAATTCTGAATTTTTCGCTTCTTGCAAAACCTTTGTTAGTTCTTACTGGTAAGGATACTCCGAATCCTATTCCTTGGACTGACGAATGCCAGAAGAGTTTTTCTGAATTGCGTGATGCGTTGTGTTCGGCTCCTGTGTTGGGTACTCGCGACTACAGTAAGCCTTTTACACTCTATGTCCACGAGAGAGAGGGATGTGCATTGTCAGTCCTGACACAGCAGTTCGGCGATAAACAACGTCCATGTGCGTATTTTTCTTCAACTTTGGATCCGGTAGCTAGAGCATTGCCGAGTTGTTTGAGAGCTACAGCAGCAGCGGCTGTCTCTATTCGACAGTCAGCTGGTTTGGTGATGGATAATACGTTGATTGTGATGGTTCAACATGCAGTGGATACCCTGTTAAATAGGACTAAGGCACAGCACTTAACTAGTGCTCGATTGTCAGGTTACGAGTTGACACTTTTGGCGAGTCATGTGCATATAAAAAGATGCAACACGTTGAATCCAGCTACGTTGTTGCCGATTTCAGTAGAGACAGATGTTTCTGAACAGCATGATTGCTTTCTTAGGACAGAGGAGGAAATGAAGGGTTGAATAGACCTTAGGGATACTCCTCTTGCAAAGTGTGATGGTACCTTATGGGTAGATGGTTCGTGCTTCAAGCTTCCGAATGGTGATACGACTGCGGCATATGCTGTTACGACTTTGCATACGATTGTTGAAGCTGCACGTAATCCACATAATTCAGCTCAAGCAGCAGAGTTGATTGCATTGACAAGAGCGTGTGTGTTGTCGAAAGGGAAACGAGTGAATGTATATACTGATAGCCAGTATGCGTTTGGTGTGGCTCACAGTTTTGGTCGCTTGTGGAAGGAAAGTGGGTTCCTCACGTCTCATGGAACGAAAATACAGCATGGTCAGTTGGTGAATGAACTTCTTGAGTCGCTTACGTTACTGATGCAAGTTGCGATCGAGAAATGCAGTGCACATAAGAAGGTTACCGATTACGTTGGTCGTGGTAATGCGTTTGCGGATGAAGTTGCGAAAGAGACGGCGAAAGATGTGATGAGTCGAATGTATGTTGCGGGTCCGGCAAGATGGGTTCCGTATAGAGGAATGTGTGAAGATACGATAGAGAGAGTGAAGTCAATTCAGGCTGAAGCTACAGAGAAAGAATTGAGTGTATGGAGAGAGAGTAGGGGAAAATTGGATTTGAATGGTTGTTGGATTGAGTTGTCAGAGCATCAGCGATAGATGTTACCTGATGCGTATGTGCTGGCAGTGGTTACGATGGCACATGGAATGGCTCACATTAGTGAAAAAGGGATTTGTAAGTTGTTGGCTCCAGTATGGCAAAATGCTGGAATTCCTAAGTGTGCAGAGAACTTGGTCAGGAATTGTCTGGTTTGTCTGATGTATAATCCTGGCAAGGGAACTCCAACTCCAGCTGGTCATTTTGCGCCTCCGACGTATCCGTTCAAGGTTTTGCAATTAGATTTCATCCACATGGCGAGATGTAACAACCTGAAGTACGTCCTTGTGGTTGTGTATTGCCTTGTCCACAGCTAAAGCCCAAGTGAATGCATTTTTCCCTAGGTATGGTTTGCCGAGAATGGTCTGGAGTGATAATGGGAGTGAATTTGTGGGTCAAGTGATGAAGAGAGTGTATGAAGGTTTAGGCATCAGACAGAAGTTCCACGCTGCAAATCACCCCAATCAGCTTGCTTAGTTGAGTGCTATAATGGCACCTTGAAGCTGAAGTAAGCCAAGATTCAGGCGAGCTCTGGTCTCCAATGGCCCGATGCTTTGCTATTAGCACTTTTGTCAACTAGGACGACAGTACATTCTCTAGTGGGACTTAGTCCGTATGAGATTGTATTTGGTCGCCCGCCGAATATATGGGGAGTGCCGAGGCCGACAAAGTTTAGCGAGATTGAACATCCTGTACTGCTTGACTATCTGTATGAATTGACGGCTAAATTGCGTGTCTTACACCAACAGGTTCATGAAACATTGCCCCAAGCATCTGAAGATCAAGGACACCCCATTGATCCTGGCTCGTGGGTCCTGGTCAGGAATTTTCAGTGGACAAAGAACGATCAGCCCCGCTGGATCGGACCCCACCAAGTTTTGTTGTCGACACGAACTGCAGTGCGAGTGCACGGTAAAAAGAACTGGATCCATGGCGTACATTGTAGGAGGGCCCCTTTGCCTCTGCCGTACGACCGGTGGGTCCAGGAAGGTATTGCCGATTCAGAGACTGAGACCGTGCCACGTTTTGTGCCATTCAGCGATGTACGTTTGATTGGGACTAGTTCTGAGTGTGAAAGCGACAACCTTTTGCAAAAAGCTGTTCCTCCATCAGTTCGACTGGACACCACTGAACCTGAACTATTGTTTTGTGAACAGACATTGCCTGGTAAAGTCCGCTATAATTTACGACCGAGAGTCGAAGGAAAAATAAACAAATTCTTTCTTTGCTATTTTTGAAACTAAGCTCTCCCATCTGAGAAACTGTTTTGACCAATTTTTGTTTTTCGAACCGCCATCCGGGTTCAACTGTAGGGTCGCGGTATAAAGACTCAGAGTGTGCGGCTGTAAAACACAAGGGTGACAGTTCTGGTTTGTTCTAGGGCGTTCCCTGGAACATTCAGAGGTGCACTTGAGCGAATCGAACCAACTGCCGCGAACAGCACGGTTAGAGGATGGAGTTTTTCGAGGTGGAGAGAACTGTTGAAGAAATGAACTTTAAGACAAAAATATGTAAAAATTTTGAGTAGAAAATGTTTTCTGATAATATGTCTTTTGATGCTACTTAGCATAATGATGTTTTTGATGGGATATATTATATTCTCTTTTCAAGTGACGTTTGCACCCCCTACACAACCCATATCTTTTCCTACTGTTTCTTCGTATTCTTTTCACGCTTTGCCTGAACATGAGTCCATTAGAAGATTGGAATTTGCTAATAACTCTTTTGTTCAACTTTTGCACCAACATCAGCTAGTAGTGAACACGACTAATTGTTGGGTGTGTGGTCTTATGCCTCATACTAATGATAAAGGTATTCCTTACTTGGTCCTGCCATTTAGCTATAATAGTTCTGTGTGGGCACACAGAACTATGTTCATCTATGCTCGTGAAGTTTACCCCCTGCGTTCTGTGAAAGACAATCCAAAGAATAGTGCTCTAGTTAAGGGTATAGTAGACATGATTAGAGGAATTAGCTCCTATGAGACTATCCCGAAAGATGAGACACTAGCGTATATTGGATGGAACGTGACTGGATATGGTGTTAGTCTGAGTGAAAACCAGCGAGCAAAAAGATCTTCTCCGATTTGGATCGTACCCCATCGTGGTCATTTTTGTCTGCAAGGTAATGGCAAGAATCCGAGAGCTCAGTTAGGGAAGAGTATTTGCACTGAGACATATGTTTTTGCGTCCCAGACTTCCCCATCGTTTTTAGCAGCTAAGGGTACCTATTTTGACTGTCATGATAGAGCATATACATGGTTGCCCCCTGATTTTTCGGGCACATGTTATGTCTCGTTAATGTTGCCTCGTACGTATACTGCTGCGGCATACTTGCAGATAGTGGAGGGGTATGTAAACGGATTCAATCGAGCTGCTGCGTTTTCATTCCAGACAATGCTCCAACAGTGTACCAAGCCATTTCCAAGCTACATAAGATCTCCGAGTCTATACATGTGGACGAAGGAGATTGGTCGCTAATGGGATGGTTTTGGGGATTGTTATCCACTTGGGGATTGAAAATTCTGATGGTCATTGGGATGGTTTTAGCTATTCTTTTCCTGTTTTGTCTTTGCGTACAGTGTGCTCCTGCTATGTGTGGCCTTTGCGCTACTTTGTGTGTGCGAGGAGACCTGTCCAGCGAGAGCTACTAAGTACTAGGATGATGCTACAGCAACATCTTGATGATCTAATGAATATAGACCTGGATTCAGACTGACGTGAGTTTAGGTTATTGCCTATGTAAGGGCAAAAGGAGGATCTGAGGTTCCGTGATTCTGAACCCGTTTCGTAAAGGTCATGATATCGTGATGATTTTGGTAATAGCGAACCGCAAACGACGAGTGCGGCAAGTAGGAGTGTTTTCGTCATGTTCGATTGATGGATTCACTATGTATTCAGAGGTTTCGTTCTGAACCTTCGGGTTCCATTTTGTGTACGGCAGCCATTTTGTGGTTGCCCTCACATAGGCCGATGACTACAGCCGAACGAGTCTTTGGGACACGTACACCTTTAGCTGACTTCTAGATGACCTGAGCGAACTGACTCCGTTGTCCGAAGCTAACTTGTTGAGCCAGTTCCTTGTCCGACAGCTGGTCAAGATAGAGATCAAAGAGCAGGACATTGCTGAGTTTATGGTACACGCACACACCCTTCTATCTTGCTTCTCATCTGTTTCTGTTCCTTCTTTTATGGCCTATTTATGATTTAGGTTTGTGGTCCTTTTATTATGGGTTCGTCCGGCCTGTCCGAGCAAGAATGTTGGGCTTTCCCGTGTAATTGATGGTGGGCTGAACAACTGAAAAGTGTTCTTGTCATTATGCGATACCTTTTGCAATGTCACCTATGATTGGATAGTTTGTAAATAATTGGTGTTTTTCAGGAATGTGATTTTTAGCATAAAAGACAATGTCTCGCAATATGAAAATTGAGCAGTCTCTAGCAAACTACCCGTGTCGCACTTCGTAGACTTCTGTTCCTGGTTGCAGCCAATAAATTTGATCTTTGACGTCACCGACGTCACCAAACTGTTAGAACATGTAATTTTA